>NC_138184.1:60230601-60830601 GCF_964194105.1 Spermophilus citellus
AAACTTATACAGAGATGTGATGATAGAGAACTGCAAAAACTTGGCTTTCCTAGGTAAGCATAATATTCCTTCAGAATTCTTAATTCATTATTATTATTTAATTTTCTTTTTCATGCAGAATGTCTTTTGGGAATTTGTTTGTAGGAATGAGTTTCATATTTGTGCTTTCCAGAAAAAGGGCATTTGTTTTTTTGCACAGATAAAATGTGAATTACATTATTTTAGTCTTTAATCTCTTCTTGGTATGTTTATATCCTTCACTTTGGATGAGTAGTACTTAGAGTAATTCAGTGATGTAAAATATTGTTGTCTATACATGGCATGGGACACAACTGAGATTCCCAAAGGTCAAAGATGAAGACAAACTTAAAAATTTTGATGGAGAAGTTATCTAGCCAAAAAGATTTTTCAGAAGCGTAGGTTTGTTTTTCTTTTTTGCTATTATCGAACATATATTTCCCTAATTTTGTCATGGTTTCAGATTCATTAAAGTCCTCTGTTTTTCTATAATGATGTCCAATTCATTTGAATTAAGCACCAAAACTCACCATTGCTTGTAAGGGTCAACATGATTTAACAGATCTTCCATTATTTTGCGGTCTCTAGGAAATCTTTGCACATTTTGGGGAAAATCTAGATCAACCATTGTAAAAAAATTAATCTCACAAATGAGTTTCTCTAATATTATTTTATTTATTCATTAAAATTCCCTTATCAGAGCTCTTTATAAATACTTGGAGTAGATTTTCTGTAAAATGAAAGTCAGAATTCACAATGAATGCTCTTTTGGGGTCTATAGTTACAGTTGCAAATTATAGTTATATTAAAGGGTTTGTAAAATAATATATTTTGGTTATATAAAAATTGTTGGTTAAGTTTTCCTACTTTTTTCCCTCTCATTTTATCATGTAGGTTTCATGCTGTAGAGTAGGTTTCCTCATATCAATTAATACTGTTTTATTTTGTCCATATTTTATATCAGGTTGTAATTTCCATTACTTCCCAAATTAGGAGAATGTAAGTTGCAATAAAGATGTGCATGATACTTGTTTCTATTGCCAATAAAATAATATGTACTTTAATTTGCTTGTATAATATTAAACCTTTTAAAATGACTTTTATATTTTATCTGGATTGCCTTTTTTATCCTGCCTATGTATATAGTAATGCATATTTTCTGTATGTTAATGTAATAGGGATAAAATTCAGGTGTGCTCTAAAAATGAGCTACATCCCCAGCTTCTTTATATTTATATTTGGAGAATGGTTCTTATTAGGTTTTTATAATGGCCTTGAAATTACAGTATTTCTGCCTCAGAATTTCTAGTAACTTCATAACATGCATGTCCTTTATCTATATATTTATAAGTTCATTCTTATTTATAAGAAAAAGATCATAGCATTTTAATGATAGCTTTAAAATATTTTGCAATTCTTTTTGCAATTCTTTTTATCTTTTCTGCTTTGTTTGAAATTTTGATTGTGATCAAAACCATAAAACAAAACTTGCTCTCTCAAACAATCATGTATACTGTTCCGGAAAGTTAATCCAAATTGTTATGTAACATATCTGTAGATAGTTTATGTCTCAAAAATTAATAAAATATTCCCATGTAAAAAAAAAGCTCATTTCTTTCTTCTACCATCACTAATGCCAATATAATTTCTATTAAGAAAGTGTTTTTTGGTTATGCTTGTTTGTTAGGTTTGTTTTTGTTTTGTTTTATTCAGGTATCTGATATAAGTAGAATTCTGCCATACTTTTTTTTATATTAAAAATTTTCTCATTCACTCATTTCAAGGGAATTTTTTTTCCCATTGTAGGTCTGTTGAATAATAATGTAACAAACATTGTTGTGTAAATGTCTTAATTTGCTGAATATGTGATGGTTTATTACACTCATAATTTAATATGTCTCTTTTTCTAACTTGATATCAGTATTGCCCAATTGAATGTTGTAGCTTTCAATGTTTTTAAGTCATAAAAGAACATTCACTCAAGTTTGTTTGTAATTTGAAAATTTTGAGGTATTCATAAAATTTTGTGTTGCTGTAAAATTTCTACAATAGGTAATTCTGTTTCTGAAAAAAAAATAACATTGGTAGTTTGATAAGTATTTACATGGAGACTCCAAATAACACTGAAGAGTACAAAGGTCTTTAACTTTTTTCTCTTTTTTAAATATATATTTTTTAGTTGTAGTTGACACAATACCTTTCTTTTATTTATATGTGTTGCTGAGGATCGAACCCAGGGCCACGCACATGCCAGGTGAGCACTCTACCACTGAGCGACAACCCCAGCCCTAATTTTATCTTTCAATTCTGGAACAAGACCATGTTCAAGAATGTTCAATCAATTGCCACATATGTGTGGAGTTTTGAACATGTTTTCCACTTTTGATTTCTAAATTTATTCTATGATGTTTACAAAGTAATGTTAATATTTTCATACCTATTAACCTTTGTTTTATTTATTACCAGTTGTTTAACCCAGTTTAATATTCCATTGCTTTTGAGAGCATTTAATATATAAGTCAAATTAGTTTAAAATATTTTTCAAAGCTGTCTGATGTGTTATTTCCATTTTGTTTGACTTTTCCATTAAAGTAAGTGGGGATTAGTGCCCCTAGTATTAAAGTGTTGCTTTTTATTTCTGTATTTAAATCTCTCATTCTTACATTTTTATATCTGGAAAGTTTGATATGAATTATATCTATTTTTATTGCATTATTATAGTGAAAGTTCCTTTTTATCTTTATATAATATTCTACTTTGCCTCTTTTCCAAGTTTTTATTTTAAAATATATTTTGTCTCATGAATCTTTTTTTAAACTGTGTTTTATATTATAATTTGGCCACTCCAGCTTTCTTTTGGACACATTTTTTCTATTCTTTTTCTTTCATTCTACTTGTTCTCTTAGAGTCTCCTATAGATTACATAAAGTTGTATTTTTTTAGATTTAGTATTTGTTTTTGTAGTTTTTTATTTGTTCTTTTTAGATATACATGACAGTAGAATGTTCTTTATCATACTATACATACATGGTGTATAACTTCCCATTCTTGTGATTATACACAATATGAAGTTACACTGGTTGTATATTTTTATATCAACATAGGAAAGTTATGTCTTATTCAATCTATTGTCTTTTTTAGTTTCATCCTCACTCTCAACTTTGTCTCTTCTGGTGAACTTCTCTTCTTATCTCTCCCACATTATTGTGTATTAGCATCAGCATATCACAGAGACCATTTAGCCTTATTTAAATGATATTTTTATTTAAAATATTTATTTATTTAGTTGTAGTTTGACACAATACCTTTACTTTACTTATTTATTTTTATGTGGTGCTGAGGATCGAACCCAGAGCCTTGCACATGCTAGGTGAGCATTTCACTGCTGAACCACAGCTCCAGCCTCTTAAGTGATATTTGAATTCCTCTACATTTAATGTTCACCAGTAAATTCTATTTATTTGTTGTTGTTTTTTTTTAATGTGGTGCTGTGGATCAAACCCAGGGTCTCACACATGCTAGGCAAGTACACTACCACTGAGCTACAACCCCAGACCAAGTAAATTCTAATCATCTAGACAAATAGACCTTTCAATTAAGGTCTCAATTTGACCACTATGTACATGGCAATGTTAAAGAAACTGCATATATGTAATAAAAATTCTTTGATATGTCTTCAAAATATGAGTTTTTTGGCTCTTCACCAATCCAGTGGGGTACAATGCTCAAATTTTCAGAAGACAATTATTCCTAGGAATTTCAACATAAAACAGAAAAAAAATTTCTTTACAAATTCATACACTGGCAACCACTTAAGCATCTAGAAACACTAGATGTGGATTAGGACTCTTTTGATTTTTATATATACTATGCACACAACAAAGTAAAACAAAACCCAAAGACATAGGAACAATGCTTGTACCCACAGTTATGCATCTCCTGGCAGGTATCCTGGTGACAAAATGTCATTTCATGATCTAGCCATAAATTTGAATATTTTTGATCCCAATAAGAAACTAAGTTCTGAATCATATTCAAACAGGGTTGATTCTTCTAAACAGTATGCTAAGCAAAAGAAGGTAGTGACCTAAGGACAAACTGTCTTTTCAAATTAAATGACATATATGGAATAGACAAAGTTCTGTATAGACAAACTAGAATCTTAGATATCTAAAACTGGGCAAAGTGAATAATTGGAATTCAGTGTTCAGTGTAGCATTCCAAACTGTTATTATTTTAGTTTGGAATGATAAAGTTCTGCATATGGATAATGGTAATGTGTAACAGAATGAAAGGAGACAGCAGCAAGAGAAGGAGACAGAAGCCGAGACAAATGGCTCCTCATCTAAACTGGCATCTCTATTTATAGCATTAGGTTACATTAGGGCACTAGCACCATTAGTACATTATTATTTGTTATATTATTAAGCAAGGTACATTCAGGTACAATATAGGATGTTTTTGCTTATGATTAGATTGTGTTCTGGCTAAACATGTATTAGTTATCTTAATATTTCTGGGGAAAACTGCACAATATTCCAGCTGTGGAAAAAAGATGCCTATTTTTTTTTTCTGGGAGTTTTCTCACCAGAGAAACCTGCTGTTCTGTATATCTCTACAGTCAAACCCTTACAGCCACCACCCCTCTTTGTTTATTATGGTCTGTTTGGTAGATAGCATTTGTTTTCTCTTTAATATTGATTGAGTAAAAAAAAACAGGGAAGGCATTGACAACAACAAGCACAACATAACAATATCAGTATTAGTAAACACTCACCTATGAATAGTTGTTTTATCATAGTAAAATTAGGTAACCTCAAGGCTAGGCAATCTGATGAATCTAAATCCTTATCATCTTGTTGTAACATATTTTTCATAACCTTAACTATTTTTTTTATTTTTAAAATTTGCTTTAATTAGTTATTCATGACAGCAGGATGTATTTATGCACTTTGATATATATAGATGGGGTTTAATTTCTCATTATTCTGAGTGTACATGTGGTAGGATCATTTTAGTCATGCAGTCACATATATACATACAGTGATAATGTCTTTTTAATTCTACTATCATTCCTATCCCTACATCCCCTCTCCTTCCCTCCCATCATTTCCTTGTACCTAATCTCAGGTAATGCTATTCTTCCCTAGTGTCCCCCCACCTTATTGTGAATTAGCATTCACATATTAAAGAAAACATTTGGCTTTTGGTTTTGTGAGATTGGCTTATTTTACTTAGCATGATATTCTCCAACTCCAACCATTAACTGGCAAATGTCATAATTTTATTCTTTAAAGCTGAGTAATATGCCATTGAGAGTATATATTTAACTTTTTTTATTCATTCATCTATTGAGGAACACCTAGTTTGGTTGCATAGTCTTGTTATTGTGACTTGAGCTGCTATAAACATTGATGTGGCTGTGTCACTGTAGTATGCCAATTTTAAGTCCTTTGGGTGTAAATCAAGAAGTTAGATAGCTGGGTCAAATGATGGTTCCATTCCCAATTTTCTGAGGAATCTCCATAGTGCTTTCTGTAGTGGTTGCACCAATTTGCAGTCCCACCAACAATGCTTAGCAAGAAAAGTGAAGCAGAAGGCATCATAATCCAAGATGTTAAGCAATACTACAGAGCTATAATAATGAAAATGGCATGGTGTATGAGTGTACTTTTTCCACCATATCCTCGCCAACATTTATTGTTGCCTGTTTTCTTGATGATTGCCATTCTGACTGGATTGAGATGAAATCTTAAAGTAGTTTTGATTTGAATTTCTCTAATTGCTAAAGATATTGAACACTTTTTCATATATTTGTTGATCAAAGGTATTTTTTTGAAGTGTCCGTTCAGTTCCTTCTGTTAAGTTTTTTGAGTTCTTTATCTATCCAAGAGATTAATGTCAGAGGTGAATGTGGTAAAGATTTTCTCCAAATCTGTAGACTCTTTCCTCACTTTACTGTTTCTTTTGCTGAGAAAAAGCTATTTAATTTGAATCTATCTCATTTATTAATTCTTGGTTTTACTTTTTGCATTTTAAGAGTCTTGTTAAGGAAATCAGATCATAGGGTGACATCATAAAGATTTGGGCCTATTTTTTATCTATTATTTTATAAAAGGTGCTCTGTTCTAGTGCCTACATCTTTGACCCACTTTGAGTTGATTTTTTTTGTGCAGGGTCTGAGATAAAGGTTTAAGACAGGAAATAATTAAAATCAGAGTTAAAATTAATAAAATTGAAACAAAAGAAACATTTGAAAAAGTTGACCAACCAAAAAGTTGGTTTTTTGAAATAATGAATAAAATAAACAAACCCCTGCCAATGCTAATAAAGAGAAAAGAGAGAAAACTCAAATTAATAAAATACAAGATGAAGAAGGGAATATCACAGAAGTCTGAAGTACAGAATATAATTAGAAACTATTTTAAAAATTTATATTCTTCTAAAATAGAAAATATCAAAGACATCAACAAATTTCTAGAGATATATGATCTATTCAAACTAAATGAGGAGGTCATACAAACTAAATGAGGAGGTCATACATGTTTTAAATAGATCAATTTTAAGTAATGAAATAGAAAACAGCATCAAAAGGCTACCAACCAAGAATAGCCCAGGACCAGATGGATTCGCAGCTGAGTTCCACAAAACTTTCAAAGAAGAATTAACACTAACACTCCTCAACTTATTCCATAAAATAGAAAAAGAGGGAACCCTTCCAGATTCATTTTATGGGGCTAATATCACCCTGATACCAAAACCAAAGACCCATCAAATAAAGAAAACTTCAGAACAATATCCCTAGAGAACATATATGCAAAAAGTCTCAATAAAATTCTGGAAAATTGCATACAGAAATGTTAAAAAGATAGTTCAACACGATTAAGTGGGATTCATCCCAGGGATGCAGGGTTAGTTCAACATACAGAAATCAATAAGCATAACACATTATATTAGTTGACTTAAAACCAAGAATCATACAATCATTTCAATAGATGCAGAAAAAGCATTTGAAAAAATACACCTGGTTTGTGGTCATCTATTACGTGAGTTCTAGGAAAACAATACATCTTTTGTTACAATACTGCAATGATTCAGTTTCCAATTTGGTGGTTGCTTTTATGAGTCAATGTGACTAGGTTAAAAAATACCCAGATAGCAGGCAAGCCATGATTTGGGGAAGTGTATGAAAGGGTGTTTCCAGAAGGGATTAGTGATTTAATTATAAGACTTAATAAAATGATGTGCTATTTCATGTTTGTCAATAGCTTATTCTATGTTTTCTAAATTTGGAAAAGCAATTCTCCAAGTGTTTGGCTAAAATAAAAATGAATACAAAGGCAATAGGGAAAAAAGATCTAACCCTTTCAAGGTTTTCTGCCTTCTTTTTGAAAATCAGGTAGCCCCAGGCAGTTCACTTTCAGGAAATGTCTTTAGCTGCCTTGGGTCACAGAAGGTGCTAGTAGACAGAGGAAAGTAAGAAAGATTGTAACAGTGTGCTAGGCTTAAATATAAAAATTAACCTGGTAGAGATAGTCCGGCCATTTTGCATTCAAGACCCTTTATGTAGCATGGAAATAAAGTGGCCCAACATACATAGACCTACCTGCCCCTCACCTCATATTGTAGAAAGGAAAGGAGGTTAGCACCTGCCCCTTAGCAACCAGTGGACACCAAGTCATGTATTGATACTTGTAGACAGAGCATGGCTTACACCAGAACAACACCAACTGTAAAATATCTGAGAAGCTACTGTTTTGCAATAGCCATGGTGGCATGTGTAGGAGCCACAGTGGTTAACAACAAAATGTGTGTCTGCTCTCCTAGAATTCATTTTCCAGCAAGAACTTGAGAAGAAAAATTCCTCCAGGAATAATCTTATGCAAAATCTTATTTTCAGCTTCTACAGACAGAATGACATCATAATATCTCTCCTGACATAGTTTGTGAGGTTATATCATTATCATCTTTTCCCCATGCACTGAGTGACAAGAAAGCCACTGCCAACATTACTCATCCTTCCTACTGAATTTGTTCCCCAAATAGCTAATGCTGGCCTAATTTCTCTCCAAGTCTCCCAAGTCCTTTGGTCCACCTAGATGTTGCTTAATTCAGGGCACCTCATCCCCATTCTTCAAGTTTCTGACTGGATATCAGAAAGCTCAGGCCCTACAGTGTTTTCCACTTGAGGTTACATTAGTTTTGACATTTGAGTATATTTTATCTAAATTTGACCATAAATCACTTTTTTATTTCTCTTGGTTGCTTAAAATATTAACAGTTTGTCTATGAAGTTTTCTTTTGTAACAATGCTTCTTTCCCTAAATGCAACTTGAATCTGTACTGCCAGCTTCCCACAGCAGTATATCACAAATCTGGCTACATACTTCAAACACCTGGTGAATATTAAAGAGTAGTGGCTTTTTGGCTACCATAGACTAATTCAGAACTGCCTGGGGTGAAGAGGACCCAAGGATTTCTCAATGCTCCCCAGAGGATCTAATACGCAACAGGTTTCAGGACCACCTCACGAAGCCGGATGCAATAAGGGAAGAGTGATGACTACCAGAAATGCTGCATGCAGACCAGCCTTGCACTGCAAAAGTGGGCCAGAAAGAGCCTGCAAAGTAGCCCAGAGCCTGAGTTTTTAGAAAAAAAATGTTAGTTTACTTTGACAGTGATTTGTTTTGGGCAAAGATTTCATAGAAATGCAAGCATAAGAAATCTTTAAATTATATAAGAGGAAAGCAGAGCTTTCCTCTGTGATCTAGGACAGTGTCCTCACACATTAAAAGCTACAGAATGTATAAGGAGGAAATTAAAAAAGAGGAAAATTAACCCCCTTCTTCTCCCCCATTTTCCACAAGTCAGAAGAGGATCAGATATTTTCACCTGGAGAGAAGAGATTTCTAATATAGCACAAATGGTTTCCTTTCCATTCGGTATTTTAGAGATGGAATGATCTCATCTGTTATAGCCTGGTATGCAAGTGTTATCTCAACACCCAATTGCATAACTCTCAGTGAAAACCAACAGATGCAAACCAGGTTGTAAATGACACAGACTATTTTTCATCTAATGTAATAAAGAATGTGGTAGAAATTCCAAATATTCCATTGACATTTGGATAGGTTCAGGATTTAGATACCATGTATCCTGTGTAAGAGAAGGCACTAATTGTTGACATGGCATGTATGAAAATTGTATATCTTTAACTCTATCGACTTTTGCATAATATTGAGACAAGAGTTCAGGCACACAGAATAGCGCATTTTCCCTCAGAGGTACACACATATCTAGTGACAAATATATAGGCTGAGTCAGGAGGATCACAAGATTAAATACAGCATCAGCAACTTTGAACCCCCCAGTGACTTAAGAATACCTTGTCTCAAACAAAACTAAGTAAATAAATATATAGAGTTAGGGGATGGGTTGTTGCTCAGAGGTAAAACATATTAAAACATATTAAAAATTCTCTCTCTCTCTCTCTCTCTCTCTCTCCTCTCTCACTCTCTCTTTAAAAAAAAAAGGGCCCCAGGAAGAATAAATATTTAAAGAAGAATATTTCTTGGTAGATACAAATCAGAGTGTTTAGGATATTTTATATTGTGCAAATATACAAATTTGTCATATAAAAAACCTGAATTCAAGAACAGGGATAAAAAAGAAAAAAAATTAACAATACTGTCATTTTATATTCTGAGTTTTTGAAAATTTTACATAAAGTCATCAGAAAAATATGGTATGATACATATTGAGATATATTTACAAAGCAGTAAAAGAGGTATTTAAGGTGGCTTTAAAATGATTTGTTGCATTAGCAGGAAATAAGATGTAGTGCAAGGATCAGAAAATCAGTTTCTGTAAGACAATCCAACACATGGATATATTTGTAAATAAAATATTTTTTTGGCTTTTTTGTTTTATTTTATTGCTGCTAGACACCAACCTAAGGGATTTTCATGTGCATTCATGTTAGGCAATCACCTTACAACTACTCTAGTAATAACTTGATTTAGAATGTGTCCACACCCATTTATTTATTGTCTATAACATATTTCATAGTATAACCACAGAAATTCATTGGACTCCAATTTCTAATATGAATAAAGCCATTGTCCTATAAATTTATTCTTTATTCATGTCTCATTATAATTTTAAGATTGAGAAATTTTTTAACAATATCTCAGGTTTTCCAAGTGAACATTTTTGAGATTAATAATAAAGTATTTTTCATCTTTTGTAGTACATATGTCACTTATCTCCTTTCCTTTCTTAAATATATCTATTATTTGTTTAAGTAGTTTTTGAATAGTGAATTTTTATTTACTTGCATTTAAATATAAACAACAACAGCTGGCATGCCTCAGGTTCAAGATTTTAATTAAAAAAAAGTGTTGTGCCATCTAAAAATGGTGCTGTCTACTACTTTACAGAAATGGTGCTTATTTGTTTCCACTTTCACTGTTCTTTTAATTCAAAATACTTACCAATATGTTCTTTCATCTGCATTTCTTTTTAAACTATTGATTAGACATATTCTCTGAGAAGATGTCTTTAACTTCCAGATTTATGTCTCTAGAATGTATTTTTTGTTTTTTTAAAAGATTCTCTTTACAGATGTCCTAATTAGATGTTTTCACTTGCATTAATTTGTGCTATTTTTGTGCCATTTTTGAGGTTTTAATATTCATGTATTTCCAAATTAATAAAATGAAACACCAAGACTTCTGTTAGGTTCCCATAGTCAAGAAAATTTGTAAATGCCTTAAAAATCTAATGATCTGGTCTTGAAAGATGACTAGAAATCAGCTCTTAACCTATGCAGTATGATTGCCTTTTTAATGATAGCTGATAGTCCCCTTTCAAATATGATCATTCATTCATTCATGTTTGTCACTCACTGAGTTTTTTTTTATCTGCGTGAAATTTATTTCAAAAGTAGTCCTTTTTGGTTCTCAAATGCAGTGCTATTAATCATCTGTTGTATTCTTTTCAGTTTTTATTAAATATATTTATTTTTATTTATAGGTGAACCCAATATCTTTATTTTATGTGGTATTGAGGATCAAACCTAGTGCCTCAGGCATACTAGGCGAGTGCTCTATCTCTGAGGCAAAACCCAGCCCAGTCTTGTGATTTTTATTAATTTATTTTTTGTATAGGAGGTTTATTTCCACCAAGTTCCTTCCCCATCTTTTTCATATTTTAATTTGACAAAGAATCTCATTAAGTTGCTTAAGGCCTTTTTAAATTGCTGCAACTGGCCCTTATTTTGTAATCCTTTCATTCAGTCTTCCAAGTCAAATCACTGGGACAAAATGCATGTATCAATTTTCCTGGCTTTTTTGTTAGCTAATATATCTTTACTGGACTATGGTTGTTATTCTTACTCATTACTAATATTACATTTTTATTTGCCTTTCTTATTCCCTTTATTTAAGATTGAGAAACTGGGCATAGAGGCTCATGCCTGTAATCTGACCACAGCCTCAACAACAATAACAATTTTTCCTGGGAAAGGAATTCTTCCTTAATACTGTAACATAGAAATCCTGCCTAAATTTCCAGTTTGGCAGAGGTATGATCACATTCTGACTTGTGAGTTGTGACCAGTGGTTTCACTACATGGTTAGAAACTCAGAAAGAGCACATTTAGAAATCTGGGAATAAATAATTATAGGGAAGAGGCACATGGATGCATATTTCTGAATGGGTAAAAATGAGAATATTTGTAAGAAAAAATAACTGTATACTTTTGTTTCAAGTCACAAACATTTGGGATTTTTAAAAAATATTATTTTGCAGCTGCATGCCATTACCACTCCTCATTCTCTGACTCTTCTGAAGTATGAACATTTTTGGCCAGTGATCTCTTCTCTTTGGTAAGAATAATGATGAAGATCATGGCAATTATGAAATGATATTGGTATCCCTTCTTTCAGGAAATTTTGACATTGCTTCATCCCCTTTATGCAGTAATCTTACATTGAAATCACAATTTAAAACAAAAAGTTGGGCTGGGGATGTGGCTCAAGCGGTAGCGCGCTTGCCTGGCATGCGTGCGGCCCGGGTTCGATCCTCAGCACCACATACCAACAAAGATGTTGTGTCCACCAAAAACTAAAAAAATAAATATTAAAAAAAATTCTCTCTCTATTTATTTTTATGTTGTGCTGAGGATTGTACCCAGTTCCTCACATGTGGGAGGCAATCACTCTATCACTGAGTTACAGCCTCAGCCTCTAGGTAAGGCATCTTCATAATAATGTGCCTTGGAATGGTTTTGTTGTAATTTTATATATTTGGAGTCCTGAATGCCTTCTGCATTTTATTTTCCACTTAATTATTAAGATTTGGTAATTTTTCTCTAAATGTATTATTTAAAGTAATTGTGCATTCCTTTAATTTGTACCTCAGAGTCCCTATAAATTTTAGATGTGGCATTTTAATACTACCCATATTTCTTGAAAATTGTGTTCATGTTCTCTTATCAGTTTTTTTCCATGATCAAGTTTCTTTGCCAAGATTATATTGCCTTTGTTCCCTCAACATCTGTCTTTCAAATGATCCAGTCTATTGGTAATGCTTTCTATTGAATTTTTAATTTGGTTTCTTGATTCTTCCATTTCAAGAATTTCCAATTGATTCTTCTTCAAAATTTCTATCTCCTTTTTGATGTGATATTTTACTTCTTGTATTTTCTCTCTGATTTCACTCCTTACACCATCTTTTACCTCTTAGATCATCTTATCTATGAACTTTTAAAATTCCTTCCTTGGCATTTCCTGCAGTGCAGTGTCAGTGGAGTCTATTGTTGAATAGACTCCACTATTTTGTTTTGGATGTTTTCTTCTCTTGTTTTTTCATATTGTTTATGTGTCTACCCATCTATTCAAATGGATCTGAAGCAGTGTGGCTTCTACTCTACAAACTTTTAGTTATCCTGTAGGTTTCCAGTGCCTCACAGATTAGGGGGAGTCAAATAACTGCAAAAACCTATGCATATAACATATAGGATTAAATTAAGTGCTTAGTTCCTATTATAACATCTACAATGTTGATTGACACCATAAACAGAAATGGTGGGGTCAGCAGTTTTTTTCAGTAAAGATAGTAGTTAATTCGTGAATTATGTTCATCATAAACTCAAACAATTGGTATTACCTATGACTTCCAGTGTTTTAACTGCTTGTATAGAATTAATGGTGGGGTCTGACATTTTAAAAACTAACCAGTGGTAAGAAAAGTTAAAAATAGATTTAATTAAAAGGAAAGAACAAGAGATAAGGGTAGACAAAATTTTGCAATTCCAAAAGTTGAATAGGGCTGATGCAGTGGCAACATAGGGTGTGTTGTTTATGAGGAGGAACAGAAGGAATACAAGTAAAAATAAATAAAGGAAGAGTGAAAAAGAGAACATGAGTTTGGCTTCTGTTGGTTTATCTTCTATTTATTTATATATTTTTAAATTGGTGTCAGTATCCACATATTATAAAGACTACTTGGCCTTTGGTTGATTGGTTCTAGTATGCTGATTTTATGCCCTTTGGGTTTATACTGAAAAGTGGGATAACTTGGTCAACTAGTGGTTACATTACAAGTTTTCTGAGGAATCTCCATACTGCTTTCAGTATTGGTTTTCTGAGGAATCTCCATACTGCTTTCAGTTTGCAGTTCCACCAGCAACGTATGAGTGAACATTTTCCCTACATCCTTGCCAACATGTGTTGTTACTTGTATTCTTGATAATTGCCATTCTGACTGGAATGAGATTTAATTTGCATTTCTCTAATTGGTAGTGATGCTGAACATTCATTTCATATATTTGTTGGCTCTTTGTATTTCTTTTGTGATGTGCCTATTCAGTTCCTTTGCCCATTTGGTGTTTGGAATACTTGTTTTTACAGTGTGAAGTTTTATGATTTCTTTATATATTCTAGAGATGAATTCTAAACCTGATATGCAGGTGTCAAAGATTTTCTCCCATTTAGGTTCTCTTCATATTTTTTATTGTTTCCTTTGCTGTGAAGACGATTTCTAAATGGGCAACTCATGCAACTCTTGAAGCAATTCAATGATAAATGATGCATGGAAACCAAAAATATAACTTACTATGTATCATGCTCATTTTTAAGAGTCATAAGGCCTCCAAGAGATAAAGGCAGTGATAATCCTATTTAAAATCATGAATACAGGTTCACAAAATGTATGCCCTTTAACCAAATCCCAGTTTCAGTAGGTCATAGAGTAGATAGGAACCTAGTTCTGCACTGTTAGTTGTGTTTGCTGTGAGCCAGGCTGCAGTAACAGGCCCAACAATCTAATGAATTCAGAATAGGGATAATAAGAAATTCTTATTGAAACCTGTAGGCCCAGATTATATGATGGTTTAACATTGTGTCCTATTTACCAGTGTTAGGTGTCTGACAATTTAACTATTGTTTAGCATTTATTGCAGATTTTTCTAGCCACAGATGTTGGGGTGGCTGAGGTAGTGGGAGAGACTCTGCTTTTGATCATATAAAATAACAAATGGGTTCATTCAGAAGTTGACACATGTTCCTGAAGGGTGTAAGAACAATCAGTGAAAGAAGCTCAAGTGTGAGAAGTAAGCCTGTATTCTCATTACAACTGATACACGTATATAAATGTATTAACACAAACTGCCATTTGTTTTACCTGCTCCCCCCACCTTGTATTTCCATTTTGACTTCAGAGAGAATAAAGAATTAAAGAAGAAAATGAATAAACAGATGCAGGAATAGATAAGAGAAGCAAAATGCAAAGACCAGAAGCATATGGAACAGTAAGTAAAAAGGAACTTCTCTACCCTACCTTATATCTGGGAATGATTCTATTCTGCTTCAGAGTAACAGGTTTATAACTAGACAGGGCCCCTTTGTGAATTTCTCCTCTGATTAACTTTCCAAATGATCACCTTTGTAAGGAATTTAACAGTAAACTCTTAATTATGGGGTAGTTCAAAAAAAAAGTTGAGGCAATTCAGTGCGTTTGGATAAAAATATAAGAGCTTGGGAGATGGTTGAAGCACCACTATCTGTGTTGTTGAGCATCCTTCATTCAGAGCATTTGGTGAAAACAGAGCTTGAGTCCTGGGAGGCACCTGACCTTTGTCCAATAGCAGGCAAGTAGTACCCTCCTAGGAGTAATAAGAATCTTGGGAGTTCATTTTGAAGTGCGAGGTTCCAGATTTTAGTGGGTGTAATGATCTGTTGCTTTAGGGAGAAGATAAATATTTTCTGCACCTGCACCCTGGAAGTGGTGTATCAAGAAGTATGTGGGCTCAGGATTGTTTACACTTTGTAAAGGGTATGTGAACATTTTGTGAGCTGTTGAGAACATATGGATGCCAATACCATGCCTTGTTGTACTTTTGATCATGAGCAACCTGCAGAGATGCTACAGGGTGTAAGCACTCTATAATCAGTGTTTTTTCACAAACTACTCTGTGTATAAAATGGTTACTCTGAAAATAGAAAAGAATCATTTGATGAAACATGAGCCAATAGACATGATGTAAAAGGAAGTTTTAAAATGTTTTTTTTTTTTTACTTGTAGTTAGATGCAACATCTTTATTTATTTATTTATTTATTTATTTATTTATTTATTAATTATGTGGTGCAGAAGATCGAACTCAGGGCCTTGCACATGCTGGGAAAGTGCTCTAGGCAAATGCTCTGTCACTGAGTCACAACCTCATCCCCCAAAAGGGAATTTTTTGTCATCATAAGTGATAGAAAAGACTGGCAGCCTCCGGGTGTTGCCAGACCCAGGTCCAGGGGCCTCATCACTGGAAAACCAGTTGTCAGAAGATGTGAATTAGTGGAAAAGAAATCAGGTTTACTGAGGGTCCAACACACTGGAAGAGGGAGGGAGCTGTCATCCTTATTGTGCTCTTGGGGATCTCAGGGACACAAAATGTTTTTATAGGGAGAGAAAGATGGTATTGTGAGGCAACAGCAGGGAAGGTTTCTCTAAGCAGGACTTTTGTCATCCAGGGTATCTTCTTTTCTCCCTTTGTGAATGAGCCATCACAGTAGAGCTTGACTTTCTGGGGCTAGTACCTGTACTTTCTTTAAACAGACATATTTCCTTTTGCATGATAAGTGTCACAGAAATTTACTTGTTTTGTGTTGATACATAATGAAAGACTAAGAAGAGGCATGACACATTCTGATTTGATCTGATCATCACCAGATTTTCTGGGTTTTGTAAATCTGAAGAAACATTATAAAGCAGTTCACATCTTAATCAGCTGCAGCTTTTCTCCAGAAGTTAGAAACCTGGGTAGAAGAGAGGGTGTGATTCTGTGGGGGTGCCCGGGGAAGGAAGCTGAAGTAACTACCCAGGACCGCTCCCAGTGGAGACATCCTTCCCACTGTTTTCTTTGTTTTTGGCTAATGAATCCAGAGGCACTTTACCATACAACTGTACTTATATGTGTTTACTTTTTAAAAAAATTTTTCGTGCCAGAATCTCAGTAAGTTGTTGAAACTGGCCTCAAAGTTGAGATATCCTGTCTCAGCCTTCTGATGTGGTTACAAGTGTATAGCACTGTACCTGGATAAGGGTGGACACTTTTACATAGAAGCAGTCTTTATTTTTAATGTGTTGTTATTAAAGTGTACAAACACAAAAATATAAGTACATGGAATACCATCCCACCCTTTCCTGTGTACCTATCACCCTGTTTCAAAACTTATCTCTAGAGTACTATATA
The DNA here is from genome assembly GCF_964194105.1 of Spermophilus citellus. NCBI lineage: Eukaryota > Metazoa > Chordata > Mammalia > Rodentia > Sciuridae > Spermophilus > Spermophilus citellus. The sequence continues at coordinate 60,247,368 of NC_138184.1, forward strand.
TGAAGGGTAATTTTTGAGCAGGACAGCATATGATGAAATAGACAATATAGATTAAAAGAGCTTCAATTTAAAAAAATCAAAAAAGCTTTCGAATGTTCCTAAAAATGAACCTTTTTTAGTATGTACTTTATTATAGATAGAAGAGGTACAAAGTAAATGACAAGAACAGCTCATGGAAAAATACGAGGAGATCTGTTAGCAGTTCTTGGATAGGGAGCCCAAGGTAAATACAAATGACATTTAATCTCAATTCAATAAGAATTAAAAACTTCCTGCTTCATGTAAGCAGGATTGCATTCCCCAGAGACTGGACTGTGGTGCCTGGAGTCCTCAGTACATTCCTGAATGACATCACTGCCAGCCCAACCATGTCCTGGAAGGGCACCCATCAGCAGGTAGGGAAGGCTGCAGTATGTCTAGGGGGATGGGGAGGCATTTTAGTCCCTGTCAGGAGAGGCTCTAGGGGACCAGCACAGTGTTGCTGAGGAAGGTTGGGGTGAAAAGATGACAGGGGAAGGGAGTGTCTTGGAGCCTGGTGCAGGGGTTCTGTGCAAGGCAGAGGAGGTGGAGTCTGGGAGTTTGTTAGGGGCAGCAGCCTCACAGAGGTGATAGCATGCCAAGCTTGGGAACTGGGTAGAGGTGGGTGTACTTGGGGCTTTAGGGCCTGAGTATGGGGACTGGAGTGGACAGGGGAAGCACACTTGAACTGGAATAGAGGAGAGATTTCTTTTATTAATAAGTGTCCTGAAGTTTTTTCATTTGAAGTCAAGTTTCAGAACTTGAGCTGCCAGTGGAAATGTTTCCTCTGAAGAAGAACTTGCAAGGTTTTAGTATGGTCTGTAGATCAGGTGAATTGTTCTCAGGAGTGGTTATTTTCTTTTTCACTGGTCATTCACCCCAGCTCAATGGAATGGTAGTGATCCACTCTTTTGTATGCTAAAGATTTCCATGTCCATGCACAACTTAATGTTACTGGAAACATTTTGTGTAATTCTTCCTTGACTTTTCTTTTATTTGGTGTTTCCCAATAAGCAGAGTAGCTGTCCAGTGGTGTTTGTCAGCATGGTCCCCGGTGTCTATACAAACATTTAGAAAGACCACAGGAGATCCTTTTTGAAGTGCATGATGAGATGACTTTGAGTTCAAATAGAATTCACAAGTGTGTAATTAAGTGTTCAAAAGTATTTTAAAGATTTATTATAGCACCACTACTTTGAACCTGAGGGGGACCATGACATTCTCAAGTGAGAAGGAAAAAGGATTCTGCAGTATGATTGATCCTTCAAGGTATTTCTGAACAGAAAAGCATTGAGTTGAGAAAAATTCAGTTATATATTGAGATTTGTGTGTATCTTACCTAGATGGCAGAATCTGGAATTGTTATAGTTTAGCCTTGGTTTGTTACTACTGTAATAGTGGCGAGGACATTGCCATGACTTTTCTTATCTTTCTTGCTTCCAATTTCCTTCTGTATGTAAACTTAAAAAAATGTGTGTGAGTGAAGTTCTTATTTTTTCACATTCTGTTGTAAATGATGTTTATATTTTCACCACTAAAAATTAGATGTGCCATATTCGTGGTAGTTAAATATTAACACAAGTTATTTTAGCTTATTCTGTTCACACTCAGCTTTGATAAATGTATCCCTGTTAGGAAAACATTGTGGTTGGTATTAGAAGTGTTTGAAAATAGAGGCACCATTGCCTACGATCCTTGGCCTGTTAGTTTTCAGGTCTTGCATGCTGAGTAGAAGAAGGTTTTTGAGCCTCAGGTCAGTGACTTGTTTCTAGTGAAGAGTATTTCTTGATAATCTTGCACTCTAATTTCTTTTCTGTGTATGACAGGTTATGTTGATGGGAGGGGACACCAAGTAGAATGGGAATGATGGTGCTCCAATGCCAAGGAAATGATCTGTAGAAATACCAGGTCCCACACTCAGACAAAGGGTGATCTGCAGGTACTTGAGTTTCTGACACTGGCCATGAATCAGTGGATGGGAGACGCTTGGAGGCCCTTCTGCAAGGAGGCACTGGTTTGAATTTGACTAGCAAGGCTGTATGGGCTCTGGTTCAACCTTCACTTGGCAGACACCATCACCAATGCCTGCAGATGGAAGAGAACCCTCCAGATCTGGGTTGTGCCTGACTCCAGGGAAATGGCACAAACAGGGCAGTTAGTTGTGGCCTACATGACAGGAAAATGTGTTACTGAAAAGTTGTTACTGGGAGGACCATCTGTCTTCTACCACACTACAGAACTTTGGCTGCCTGGAAGCCCTGGGACATATGTCTAGGCATTAGTGAGCAGCTGGAGAGTGGGAGGTAGTGGGAGGTCCAAGAAAGGGGAAGAGGTAGAGCTCAGGTCCCTGTCAGGATAGGGTTCAGGTGGGGGTGAGGCTAGTATGGGTTAGGATTGTTGGGAGAGGAAACAGTGGGAGGCAGAGAAGGGGCTACTGGCTGAGGAGTAGCAGTCTTGGAATTGGCTGAGTGACCTTTGCAGAGGTTTGAGAATGCTAAGCCTGGGACACACATGCCAAGGATGTAGGGCCTGCACCTGGAGGTGGGGTGGAGCCACTGCAGGGTGGGGGAGGTGTTATATGGTAAATGTGTGTGGGTGTCGGTTACAGGGGAACTTTCTTTTCTTATGAAGCATATTGAAATAGTGAATGTAAAATCCAGGTTCTGAACATCATCTGACACTGTTTTTTCTCTGTAAGGAGTCTACTACAAACTTGTGAATTCTTCACTGTAGTTGATAAGTCCTAGCTGATTGGTAGTGGTTTATTCTTTTGTATACCAATGACTCCTATAATTTAAAACAAGCTCACATTGCCCCAAACACTTTTTGTATCTTTTCTGGTACTTTGCAGTTTGTTTTACCTTTGCCTGTAAACAATGTCTTTCCAATGACATTTGTCATCAAGTTTTGCAACCTGAGTACTTGGTAACTTTGCTGTCTGTCACATTCAATATGTTTAAAGGCTCACCCATCTTAAGAACTACCTTGCCACTGAAAATTTTAATATGTAGGTGTCCTGGTTTAAATGCTAGCATGTTGCACTTTGTTTCCCCTACCCCTAGACAACGAATGCTGCAGTCTGGCTGGGCACAAGATAATCGAACCGCCACTAGGCACTTGTAGGTTCAAACAGGAACTCCTTTATTGCCTGACCTCTCACTTGCACTCCATGCGCGCTTCCCGGGACCTCATTCACCCTCCACCGTGCTCCACGCGAACACTCCAGGACCCCCCTCCAAAAAAAAAACTCAACGGGAACTCCAAAGTAGCCGGCGCCCAAGGCAGCAGGAGCCACCCTATTGCCAGAGCCACCCTATTGCTGGAACCACCCTATTGCCGGACAGCTGGCGTCACCTCTCAACCACTCCTTCTGGCAATGCCAGGTACCATCCCGACTTGGCTGTTTCTCTCAACATCTCCCCCCTTCTGTTTAATTAAACAACAAGCATGTGGCTTAGGGACCGTGCCTGTCTTAGGTTGTCCAATACTACATATAGTTCTTACCCGTCATTGATGAGCTGACTTCAAGGCTTCAGCCTCCTGTCTTACGTTGGTACCATTGCAATTGGATCTTACCCGTAATTGACTACCGGCCCAGCATAAAGCCAAACTTGTGGATAGGCCTTTGCACTAGTGTGTGTGGGGGTGAGGTTCTTTGCCTCACCTCTGTTGGCCCCCAAATTTTAGCTGAACGACCATCACAAGCAGAAGGGAGGAGGTTACAAAAATGCAATGACACCAAGCCAATTGATGGCTCCTTTTGGAAAAATACCACTGATGACACCATCAGCAAAGATACCCCAGCACTACCACAATTCGCTGCACCAACAGATAGTTCACAGTGCATATAAGTGATACATAGTCCAGGCAAGTTCTGCAAGCAGTTCAAAGCAGAGAAATCCATTAATATGTCCATTTCCTCCCAAAGTAAATTGACTTCTTGATTGAGGATCACTTGTTGAGTGACATTATTCATTGATGCATCAGTTCATACAGTTTGTTGTGATAGCTATTACAGAAGCTGTAGTTTGGTTTTAGCTTCGTCTTCACCAGCACTGGGATGAAAATAGGAATTTTGGCAATGATAGCTAAAACAAAAATTATGTAACATTCCAGCAGGCACTAAAAGAATGCAATTTTCTAAACAATTTATTATCCTGAATAGAACTAGATATAATGAAAAGGAAAGGTGAAACTAAAGAAACAGATCTGTCAACCTCCTTTTTTGCTCACATTTTAAAACAATCCTCAACAGCTGTTTACCCAATTTAAATTAAACCATTTAAATCATGTGAATAAGAAAAAAAATATTCGGATCCATTTTTTCATGAGTGCTCCTCATATATGATATAAAAACATACGCACATACAGACATACAACACAAAACACAAGTGAGCACACACAATACAATACATACAACACATAACATAATAGTAAAGGCCTTGTAGCTTTTCACAGGTGAAATCTCCATTGCAATGTTTAAAAACTCCACAGTCAAAAAATAGAACTTATAAGAAAAACATTAACCTAGGTCTGTATGAGCTCAAAAAATAAAATAGAACTTCATGATGTGGGACAGGGCAATAATAAAATAAATATTGAAAAAAAATCCTGGTTTCAATAGCCTCCAGGTGTGGGAGAACCACTGTCACAGATGTAAGGATAGCCAAACTGGAGTTCTCGATTTCAGCTGTTATGGATTTGAGCCAAATCATTTTCTTTTTGGTCTATAGAAATTGCTTTAGTTAATCTCTCTGGAATCCAAATCGGCTGTTGTTCTCCCTGTGGAAACACACAAACAGACCCCTGACTCCAGACAATTACTGGGTCAGGACCTTTCCATTGTCCTGTTAGAATATCCTTCCAAAGTACCTTGGGCTTATGTACATTTTTTGGACACATGTGCCTTTCCACAGCACTAAGCCCTGATGAATCCAAATTTTAAAAGTTTAGAGTAAAAAGGGTTATTTTAAGTTTATCTTTGGGGGATATATATATTCCTTCCCAATTCCCTCTTTTTGCTTTAATAAGTACATTTTAATAGTTTGATGAGCTCTTTCAACTATGCCTTGTCCCTGTGGATTGTATGGGACTCCTGTTATATAAATAATGCCAAATGATGAGCAAAATTGTTTAAAAGAGGTAGAAGTATAGCCAGGGCCATTATCTGTTTTTAACTGTTTTGGAATGCCAAGGGTGGCAAAATTGTGTAAGCAATGAGCTATAATATCTTTAGTTTTTCTCCGGCATGAAGGGAACCCATCAAAAACCCCAAAGAAGTATCATCTGTAACATGCAAATATTTTAATTTTCCAAATTCTGGTAAGTGTGTGACGTCCATCTGCAAATATGGTTAGGTATCAGTCCTCTAGGATTGACTCCAAGATTAACTTGTGGTAAAAAGGTCACACAATTTTGACATTGTTTTACTATTTGTCTAGCGTGTTCCTTAGTTATTTTAAAATGCTTTTTAAAAAATATTTGCATTGACATGGAAGGATTTATGAAAATTTGTATCTTCTTCTAGCATAGAAAAAATATGTATGTCATGTGTAATTTTATCTGCTAAAAAATTGCCCAAACTAAGGACTCCAGGCAATCCTGTATGTGCCCTGATATGTCACATAAAGAATGGATCTTTTCTGTCCCAGATTAGACTTTGTATAGTGGAAAACAAAGAGAAAACAGTAGAGGAAGAGGAAATCCTACCAGCATCTTAAAGGGATACTATAGCATTAACTATATACTGATTATCAGAAAATAAATTAAATACAGAATCTTTAAACATCACAAAAGCTTGTAATACTGCATTAAGCTCTACCTTTTGAGCTGATTGTTTGGGTACTAAAAATGTAAAAGTTTAATCAGGGGTAACTACTGCTGCTGTACCATTATTTGACTCATCAGTGAATATATTTGGAGCATTCATGATAGGTGTTTTCCTTGTCATTTTTGGAAAAATTACAGGATGCAATGTCCAAAAAGTCAATAAAGGATTAGATGGTAAGTTGTTCTCAAATGAAACATTAGGTTTGCACAAGATTATTGCCCAAGTATTTAACTCAATAGCTAACTTATCAATTTGATCCATTGTATATGGAGTAATAATTATATTGGGAGAAATTCCAAACACTCCCTTTGCTGATTTTATTCCTTTGACTATTAATTGTCCTACAGCCTCAGGATACCTAGTAAGAATAGTGTTAGGAGAATAAGATAAATGTATCCATAATAATGGACCTTCTTGCCAAAATACTCCAGTAGGAATATTTTTTGTTGGTAGTACAATAAATAATAAAGGCAAACTTATATCAATTCTATCCAAATGCATATTTTCCATATATGTTTCAATGATTTTTAATGTCTTTCTTGCTTCAGGCATTCATATGTGGGGTGAATTTGGATCTGATGGACCTTTTAGGATATCAAATAAAGGTCCCAACTCTCTTCTTGGTATGCCTAGATAAGGCCTTATCCAATTTATGTCTCCTAATAACTTTTGAAAGTCATTAAGTGATTTGAGTTCATCAACTCATATTTGAATTTTTGGTGTACAGACTATGGTTGAGGATAATAGAACTCCTAAATGATTAATTGGAAAATTTAATTGTACTTTATCTATTGCTATCTCTAGATTATAATTTTTTAATAAGTTGGTAAGTGTGTCATAACATTCCAGCAATGTGTTTTTATCTTTGTTTGCTAATAATACATCGTCCATATAGTGAAATATTTGTAGTTCAGGATTTTGATTTCTAAGTGGCTGGATTGCTTTGTTAACATAAATTTGACACATAGTTGGGCTGTTAGCCATCCCTTGAGGGAGTACTTTCCATTCATATCTCTGATCAGAATCTTCATGATTCAACGCAGGGACAGTAAATGCAAAACAGGGACTATTCTCAGGATGAATTGGAATTGAAAAAAAAACAATCTTTAATATCTATAACTAAAAGATACCAGGTTTTTGGCAAAGCAGACAATTTTGGAATTCCTGATTGAGCAGGTCCCATAATAACCATCTCATTATTAATGGCTCTTAAATCTTACAATAATTTTCACTTACTAGATTTCTTTCTGATGACAAAAATGGGAGTATTATAGGGAGATATGAAGGTTGTATATGTCCCTCCACTAATTGTTGTTTGACCAGGTCATGGGCTGCTTGTATCTTTTCTTTAGTCAGGGGCCACTGAGGAACCCATACTGGCCTTTCTGATTGCCAAGTAATTTTTAGTGTCTCAATGACCCCTCCTGAAAACCCAATCCATGTCTATTTCTTGATCTATTTGTATTGGTGCCACTATACTTTGTCCTTTTTCTCCTAATCCTTTTCCTTTCCTAAAACTTTGTCTAGCCATAATAGTGGGCACATTTGGATTGATGTTATTTGTTAATGTCAAACCAAATTGATCTGGGACATCTCATCCCCATAAACTTATAGGAAGATGATCCAATACATATGTCTCTATAGTTTCTTCACATCCTTCCGGATCCTTCGAATCTAATACCATTGCACTTCTATGGGGATTAGTCACCACTCCTAGGCCTCAAAGCATTTGAATGGTTTGTTGTAATGGCCAATGTTTTGGCCATTCTTGATGAGAGATGATGCTAAGGTCTACACCTGTATCCAGTAGCCCATTAAATTCATGTCCTTGAATATTTAGTTTTAGCATGGTGCGAGAATCTAAATTTAAAGAAAGCATAGCCCAATCTGCACCTGTGGAGCCTAATCCCCTGGAACCTCTTTCTATAATATGGCTGGAAAATTTATCATGTAGGCTGGGTATTATTAATAACTGTGCTATTCTATCTCCTGGTGAAATTACTGATATACCCCTTGGAGAACTGGCTATAATTTTTATTGCACCTTCATAATCGGGATCAATTACCCCAGGACTTACCATAAGTCCTTTTAGAGTAGAAGAAATGTGTCCCAATAATAAGCCTACTGTTCCTTGGGGAAGAGGTCCTTTGACCCCTGTGGGAATGATTTGATCTCCCATCTCTGGAGTTAGTACTGTTCTGGCAGAGGCACAGATGTCCAACCCTGCACTTCCTCTGGTTTGTCTGATGAGGGATCTAATGGATAATGTGTCTTGGGCACTAGCATGATGGTGTTGCTGGGTTCCTCCAGTGCCCCATATGTTTGTGGTCATGGGCCCTGGAGCATTGGGCCCCCCCTTTCCATTTTTTGGCAATGGAGCCCGATGCTTTTCTCTTTGGTATCGTTGGTAAACACCTGATCCTTGTCTGTTTTTTGATAACAGAGTACCCTCTATGGTGGTTTGAGAACAGCATTTATTAGCCTAATGTCTCCCTCTATGGCATTGTGGGCAGATACCCTATATTCTACCCCTTTGATACCTAGTTTTGTTAAACCCTCCTTCTATGGGGCAACTGAGTTTAAAGTGTCCTGTTTGTTCACATTTGTAGCATGTTTTGGGCCTGGCATCTAAAGCCTGTTGTACTGCAGCTGCCAATACTTGCCCCTGTTCATTAATTTCTCTACATAATTTAATATATGTGTTTAAGTCTTCATGTTTCCATGGTCTAATGGCCTCCTTGCACCATCATTTTGCATGTTTATAGGCTAGCTGTTTAATTAATGGCATTGCTTATTCTGTATCCCCCCAAAATCTGGTAGCTGTTTGAATAAGCGTAAGGTTCATTAGCTCCTTGTATGACCTTAGATAATTGACCTTGTAAATTTCCATGCCCCTTTAAATTTTCCATGCCCTAATTACAGCTGAAGTGATTTGTGAGTATATGGCAGGATCATATCCAACTTGTTGCAGCTGACCTTCATAAGGTCCGTCTCCTAGTAACATATCTAAATTTCTCTGAGGATATCCGGCTGCTGCATTTTGTCTAGCCGCCTCTGTGCAAAACTCTTGATTGTCAACCTTCCATAACAGGTATTGTCCTTCATGTAGCACAGCTTTACACATGGTAGCCCAATCTGCTGGCATCATGTTCAAGTTGGTAATGGATTCAACCATGCTTATAGTGAAGGGTGCTTGAGGGCCATAGGTTGTTACAGCCTCTTTTAGTTGCTTCACTGTTTTGAAATCTAAAGCATGGTGAATTCGCTGCCCTCCTGCCTGCTCAAATATAGGGCATGCTAATCTTTGAGGTCCTGTCTCAAGATCCCATCTATCAACTATGGGGGTTGGGGGCCCCCCAGCATATGGTGTCTCCATAGATGGAGCTGTTGGTTGGACACTTATGCCCTCTGGTGATAGAAAGGTGTTAGTAGCAGCCTCCTGTTGTAACTTTTCCCCTGATGGCTTTTTCTGCTATAAACTTTCTTCCCCTTTCTGACTATCTCGAGAGGCCTCCTCTTTTTCTGTTCAAATATATCTTCTACCATAATCTGAACTGAAAGCTTTGGAGTAGGCAAACAAAATCGTATCATCATCCACAATGGCAATGTGCCAAGTGGCAAACTTCCTGGGTTTTTCTTTTCCTTCTTTCTTAAGTATTCACCATGATGGTCCCATTGTGATATATTCAACAACTCCTCCTTAAAAAGTGATGGGCTACATTTTTGTATTTTATCAATGTATGCCCTGACTGTTCTTGGTTTTACTGGGGTGCCTCCTTCCTCTAACAACTTATTTATCATTCTTTCAGTTTGTTTTTTGCTAATTTCTGACCCCATATTTCTGCTACAAGGATAACACATACCAACAAGATAACACAAAACAAAACCAAAACAGAATGAAACGGAACAAAAATTTGTTCTATCAGTTTTTTAATTTTTTTCATATGTGTATCCATGGTTTATCTCTATCTCTTCCTCAGGGATGAACAACTTCAAACCCTGAGCCAACCATTTTCCCCAGTCTGCCTGAGAAGACTGGCAGCTTGAAACAAAAACAAACAAATCAAAAGAAGAACACATCGTTTTTTGAAATGGTCACCCATTCTCTCACCCTCCCTCAGGTGCAAGCAATTTCACTTACCCCCAAGCTTCAGGAGTCCTCGGCATGGGCCACCAAATGCCGCAATCTGGCTGGGCACAAAATAACTGAGCCACCACGAGGCACTTGTAGGTTCAAACAAGAACTCCTTTATTGCCTGAACTCTTACCCGCACTCCACGCACGCTTCCCGGGAACTCACTCACCCTGCTCTGGGCTCTGCACAAACTCTCCAGGAACCCCCTCCCCGAGAACTCAATGGGAACTCCAAAGTAGCGGACCGAGGCAGCAGGAGCCAGCCTATTGTGGGACCCACCCTATTGCTGGAACCGCCCTATTTCTGGACAGCAGGGGTCTATATACAACTCAATACACAGTCTGTTTCAATCCAGCATCATCCAGTCACAGCAGTTATACACAGGTTCACTTAATTATCATCATCTTAATGGCTCGCTGGTGTTACCTCTCAACCACTCCTTCTGGCAATGCCAGGTACCATCCTGACTCAGCTGTGGCTCTCAACAAACCACAGCAGGCCAAGATGGAGGATCCTACCTTGGCAAGACCTATAGCTCCAGGAGTGAAGCTTCTTCCATGTTCGTTGTGGAAGGGAAGAAGGAGCCTTCAATACTGGTGGCTGGCTTCCAAGATGAATCAGGGAGGCCCAACAATTCAGAGGCCAAATACTGCGGGAGCTGGAATAGTGTCTGGACCATCTAAGAGTCCCTGCAGAGTAGGCCCTGCATCAATGGGAAGGCCTCCAGCAAATTTCACAAGTTGCTTCTCTGGGACCTTAGGTGTGTCTCTGAGGCAAGTTAGGATGGCAGTGAGGTTGTGGGTACATTGATCAGCACCATGAAGTGTACCTTCTCAAAGTCACAAGGAGAAGGAGAAAAAGGAAAGAGCAATATCTCAGATCATTGTTAAGTGCTAGTCTGACTTACTCAAATATTGAGGTTTGGGGTTGAGAGAACAGGAATTCATTCTGGCCAAGGAAGTAGAAGCTGTGAACGGATGGGGTCTTTGTATTTTTGGAAGAATAGAATTATCTGGTGATTGGTCTTTGGCTAACACCATGCACTCCATTTTCCAGGAACAGGCCTTATAATAATAACCCTGGTAGAAGATCACCTTATGTATATGTATATTGCATATCATGGTATCAGCTGTGCTGTTGGTGACATCCTCATTCTGCTCATGGGCCATTATCTATCTGTCCCTGATTTGGCAGCCCTGTTTGGAGATTTGGTAGTTCCTGCGATCCTGTTTGTGGTCAAGACATGATGTTGTTGATCCTGGTGCATCAGTAGCAGACTGTCTACTTGTGTTTATATTGGAGAACCAGACTTTGGCCATGGACTTGAAGTTACTTGAGGAAGGAAGCTGTGATATACTGCAGAATTTGACCAAAAGCAAAGATGGTAAAATTGATATTGATATTGTACTTGGGGTAGACATGTCAAAACCCAAGAATCTACTAACAGATTTGAAAACCATGACTGAAGTGAAGAAAGTGAGGAGTTTTGGGATTGTTCTGAATGAGTTCCAGCAGCTCTCCACTCACTCACTACACTCTGTACTGCCCTCCAGGGACTTATGAACTGTTTCCATAGCCTCAGTTGATACATGTGCAATGTTCCTTTCCTCTGACACTTAAATCATCCGATGTTTCTTAGGGCACATACTTTTGTTTCTAATTCAGTTCCTCATTGAGAAAGAATTCTTAGAAGTTTCAGGGCATATTTATTTATTCCAAAGTACATTTTATCCTGTAGCTAGTGCTTTATCCTCTTACATCTTTGTAACAAGTCATGTGGCTCATCTCTTTGTGATTGTCTTTCTATTTTTTTGTAATCCCCTGTTTATTCTTCTTCATTTTTTTTCTCTCTAGCTTTTGCATATTTTCATTCTGCATCTGGATTATTTCACTGATCATGTCATTTCTAGTTTTGTTCGTCACTTTGCTGTACATAGCAGTCTTGGTTGGCAAGTGTTTCCTTTCAAAGCTTGGAACATTTCACTCCAACTCTCCTTGATTTTAAAGTCTGAGGTGAGAAGTTTGAAGTGAGGCTTTATAAACATAATTAAATTTGTACAAACAAATATAAATTTATATAAATGTAAATAAATGTGACCTCATGTTTTTATTGTATATGTTTTACTATTTTTTTTTCTTATTTCCATTGTTAGTCACTTGATTATAATATGTCTTGCAGAGCTGCTTTCTTTCTTAATCTTTTTTCTTTGGGATTCTGTATGGATCATGTATGTTTATGTGTATCTTATTTTTAATGTTTTAAATTTTTTTTCTAGTGTTATTTCATCAAAAAAGGTTAATGTCATTAGCCTAAATCTCTATGTTCTTACCTTTTGCCAAGATTTTCTATTTAATCTTGGGCCCAAAGCAATGGTGTTTGCCAATATGTACTGCAACTTTTGAAAATGTAAGCACAAATAAACTTTCCTCCTTTAAATTGTTTTCTGGTATATTAGTCATATTAATAAAAAACTATTAACAGGAAAGGAGATAATTTTTATCAAGATTTTGAGCTTTTGCTTTATTTCAGTTTATTCTATGTTTTAATGCTATTTTGAAGTGGAAGTTAATGTATCTCAATTTTATTTATTAAGGTTTACATTTTCATTTATACCAGTTTTGCTTCAATGTAAGTTTCTCTTCAAAGTAAAATTGTACAAAATTGATTGAGACTATAAATTTGTTCTATCAGATCCTCCAGGAATGTTCTTATTTAATATGCATAAGCTTATCTCAAATAATTTGGAGAGTTCTTCATGCCTGGGAGCTTTATTTATTGCTTTATTTATTTATTTATTTATTTTTATTGGTTATTCAAAACATTACAAAGATTTCAGAATCACATCAATTACACATCCACATTTTTACATAATGCCATAATAGTAACTGTTGTATTCTGCTACCTTTCCTATCCTCTACTATCCCCCCTCCCCTCCCCTCCCATCTTCTCTCTCTACCCCATCTACTGTAATTCATTTCTCTCCTTATTTTTTCCCATTCCCCTCACAACCTCTTATATGTAATTTTGTATAACAATGAGGGTCTCCTTCCATTTCCATGCAATTTCCCTTTTCTCTCCCTTTCCCTCCCACATCATGCCTCTGTTTAATGTTAATCTTTTCCTCCTGCTCTTCCTCCCTGCTCTGTTATTAGTTGCTCTCATTATATCAAAGAGGACATTTGGCATTTGTTTCTTAGGGATTGGCTAGCTTCACTTAGCATAATCTGCTCTAATGCCATCCATTTCCCTGCAAATTCCATGATTTTGTCATTTCTTAGTGCTGCGTAGTACTCCATTGCGTATAAATGCCACATTTTTTTATCCATTCATCTATTGAGGGGCATCGGGGTTGGTTCCACAGTCTAGCTATTGTGAATTGTGCTGCTATGAACATCGATGTGGCAGTATCCCTGTAGTATGCTCTTTTAAGGTCTTCAGGGAATAGTCTGAGAAGGGCAATAGCTGGGTCAAATGGTGGTTCCATTCCCAGCTTTCCCAGGAATCTCCATACTGCTTTGCAAATTGGTGCGGCCAATTTGGCCGCACCAATTTGCAGTCCCATCAGCAATGTACAAGTGTACCCTTTTCCCCACATCCTCGCCAGCACTTGTTGTTGTTTGACTTCATAATGGCTGCCAATCTTACTGGAGTGAGATGGTATCTTAGGGTGGTTTTGATTTGCATTTCTCTGACTGCTAGAGTTGGTGAGCATTTTTTCATGTACTTGTTGATTGATTGTATGTCCTCCTCTGAGAAGTGTCTGTTCAGGTCCTTGGCCCATTTGTTGATTGGGTTATTTGTTTTCTTATTGTTTAATTTTTTGAGTTCTTTGTATACTCTGGATATTAGGGCTCTATCTGAAGTGTGAGGAGTAAAAATTTGTTCCCATGATGTAGGCTCCCTGTTTACCTCTCTTATTGTTTCTCTTGCTGAGAAAAAACTTTTTAGTTTAAGTAAGTCCCATTTGTTGATTCTTGTTATTAACTCTTGTGCTATGGGTGTCCTATTAAGGAATTTGGAGCCCGACACCACAATATGTAGATCAGAGCCAACCTTTTCTTCTATCACACACATAGTCTCTGATTTGATATCAAGCTCCTTGATCCATTTTGAGTTGACTTTTGTGCATGGCGAGAGGAAGGGATTCAGTTTCATTTTGTTGCATATGGATTTTCAGTTTTCCCAGCACCATTTGTTGCAGATTGGGAGCTTAATTTAAAGAGTAGAAAAATTTAAATTAAAAGCTACAAGTTATAAATGCACTTTTGAACCAACTTATATTTTCTTCAGCTGTGTTGTAACTTATTAACCACTTGTGGGAAATTTCACTAAGATGTTTCAATTATTATCTTGCAGCTATAGGATTAACATTTAGTGATATTTTTCTCAAGACAAATCATAAGTCCACTTATATTTTGACAGCAATAGTCACTACACAATTTTTAAATAACAGATGTTTTCTCCTCTAAATCTACTTTCTGACAGGGTGCAGTAAGTAAATGTTGTATGGATTTCTATGGAAAACTAAATAGCTGTACCAACAGAATATATAAACTTTTGATGATGTATCTGAATCATAGATATCAAAGTACATTTCTATTGAAGAGTAATAAAATAATAGAAGATTTTGAATCACGCCTTCTTCATACTTATAAACCATTAATTTAAAAAATGATTGTAGTAGAGTGACATGATTTTAATGAAACCCATATAATTATATGAGCATCTCAATTATACTTGAATGACATTAATGTCCCCCATTAATACTTCATCATATTACACAGAAAATTAAGTAATGAACTTTCCTGTGGTTGGCAGTATGATTGATATTGTTGCAGAAACAGAGGATCTGTCCTTGAACCATAAGTGCTCTTCAGCAGGGAGTAAATTCTCATATAATTAGATATATAACTATCAGCTACCATAACTTCTAATATTATGATATGTAAGTAACTCGTTTTATATTGCCTTTATAAGTCATATGAATAAGGTTACTTTTTGGTTTTCTATTTTTTATTCTTATTTGTTATTCAGAAAGCCATTCTTTAGGAACTACTTTGCATTCAGCACTATTTTGGATACTGGAAAATATATAATAGCATTTTGACTTTGGTATTTTATTTTTTACTTTCAAGATTGGAAACATTGTCTATCCCTTTCATTTCAGGTCATGAATGTATCTTTAGGGATTTCAAAGTGGGGTTAAAATAAATATAGGACCCAACCTTTGGGAGGCCATCGTCACACGTGATTTGAGTTACCTCCCTGGCTGGGTGAGAGGCGCTTAGACACAGCTGTGTCAGAGCTTTCCCCACCCTTCTCCAGGTCTGAGGGCTTGTCCACACAGAGGCATGTCTGGCCACTGCTCTGAATACCCAATCTTTTTCCTGACCTTTGGATGCTGCCCCCCTTAACCTTCTTCATTGGATGGGATTTTCCCTGGAATTTTTTGTTCCCCAATAAAAATCCACTCTCAGGGGTATTCTCTCTCTCTTGGTAGCCTCTTCAATTAAACCTCGCTAACGAATTAGGTAACTGGAGACAGGAGCTAGGAGAAGCCGTCCTGGAGCTGGTAATAAAGGTAATTAGAGTCTTGTCTCTTTAATTTAAAACTCCCTAGAATTTACTCATGAATTGAACCTTCTTTAATGAGGCCAGAGCTGGTTCCTTGGCAGACCAACCAAAAAGAACTTAACCACAAGCCATTATATAAAGGGCATGAATCATACTGTCTTTAATTAAGTATGTCTAAGTCTAAAAGGCCAGGGGCTCATCCTGTTTATAAATAAGTTGAGTTCTTTTGTGAGTCTTGAATGTTGTTATATATCTATATCTATCTACCTATATATGCATATATTTGGTACAGTAATATACATATATGCAGAAATACATATACATACTTGTATATGTATGGAATATGGCTTCTAAGAGACAGAGGGACATAAAATGATTATAGATATTTGTAGATTTTTAAGTTGAAACATAAGCAGTTCCAATGAGCTTTTTTTCTTCTTTCCACATTTTTTAATTTATTCATTATAATTGTACATAACAAGATTTTTTGTTAGATATTCATACATGCACACAATCTAACAATATAATTTGGCCAATATTGCTCCCCAGCACTTCTCCCCTACCTGCCTACCTCCCACCCCTTGGTCTTTTTAAAAAATAATCTCCCTTTGATTTTCCTGAGATCATCCCCCCCACACACTTTTTTTTCTTTTTCCTCTCTAGCTTGCACACATGAGAGAAAACATATGACCCTTGATCTTCTGAGTTTGATGTATTTTGCTTAATATTATGGTTTCCATCCATTTTCCTGCAAATGACATTATTTTATTTTTATTTATGACTGAATAAACTTCTGTATTACCTCACTTCTCTTTGGATTCCTGGTGTTAGGCACATAGGGAAGCTAGTGCTAGTCCACCATACTGATGATAGTAATAGGACAGCCATCCTTCCTCCTTCACCTCCAATTTTGATGTTCCTCCTCTGTACTTGCTGTGATCTTTGTGGGTGATCTTTCATCCTTGTTGTGGAATACTATGACTTGCTGTAAGGATGAAGGATACTAAGCCAGGGAAGTAAACAGACAGCTGTGGGGGGAATTCCAGTTATTTGATTTTATTTTCTCTGAGCACCTAGAGGCATTTTTATTTGCTCTATTTAGTTATACATGACAGTGAATGCATTTTTAACACATCATACATACAAAGGAGTATAACTTCTCATTCTTCTGGTTATACATAATATAGGCTCACACTGGTCATTTAGTCATATATGCACAGAGGATAATTATGTCAGATCCATTCTGCTATCCTTCCTAACCCCATTCCTCTTGCCCTCCCTTCACTCCCCTCTGCCTGATCCAAAGTACCTCTGTTCTTCCCTAGGCACCCACACCCTTACTGTGAATTTGCATCCAAAAATCAGAGAAAACATTCGGACTTTGGTTCTTTGAGTTTACCTTATTTTGATTAGCATGGTATTCTCCAGCTACATTCATTTACAACCAAATGCCATACTTTTATTCTTCTTTAAAGCTGAGTAATATCCGGTTGTTTATACACACCACATTTTCTTTATTCATTTATCTGTTGAAAGGCACCTAGATTGCTTTCATAATTTACCTATAACATTAATGTGGCTTCATCACTGTTGTATGCTGACTTTAAGTCTTTTGGGTATAAACTGAGAAGTGGGATAACTGGGTCAATTCCAAGTTTTCTGAGGAATCTCCATATTGCTTTCCATAGTGGTTGCACCAGTTTTCCTCGCCACCAGCAAGGTCTGAGTGTACCTTTCTCCTACATCCTCACCAACATTTATTGTTGCTTTTATCCTTGATAATTGCCATTCTGACTAGAGTGAGATAAAATATCAGTGTAAATTTGGTTTACATTTCTGAACTTTTTTTTTCATATATTTGTTGATTGTATTTCTTTTATGCAGTGTCTGTCGAGATCCTTAGCCCACTTATTGATTGGGTGGTTGTTGACATTATTATTGGTGTAAAGTTTTTTGAGTTTTTCATGTATTCTGGAGATTCCTGTATCTGAGGTGCATGTGTCAAGATCTTCTCCCATTCAATAGGCTTTCTCTTCATGTTACTTTTTCTTTTGCTGAGAAGAAGTTAAAAGGATACATCTTTGATTCCATCCCATTTATTGATTCTTGATTTTACTTTTTGTGCTTTAGGAGTCTTGTTAAGAAGTAAGGTTTCTAAGCTGATGTGGTAGAGATTTGGGCCTACTTTTTCTTCAGTTAGTTGCAGGCTCTCTAGGGTTCTATTGTATAAGTCCTTGATTCACTTTGAATTTGTGCAAGGTGAGAGGTAGTGGTTTAGTTTCATTTTGCTACATGTGGATTTCTGGTTTTCCCAGCACCATTTGTTGAAGATGCTGTCTTTTCTCCAAGTGTATGTTTTTGGCACCCTTTTCTAGTATTAGATATGTTTTCATGTGGACTTTTCTTTTGTTCTTTACCATTGTTCTGTGTGTCTGTTTTGGTGCCAATATTACACTATTTTTGTTACATGACTTGGTAGTTTAGTTTAAGGTCGGGTATTGTGATGCCTCCTGCATCACATTTCTTGTAAATGACTGCTTTGGCTACTCTGGGTCTCTAGTTTTTCCAATTGAATTTTATGGTTGATTTTCTAGTTCTACAAAGGAAGTCATTGGGATTAAAATAGGAATTGTATTGAATCTGTATAGCACTTTGAGTAATGTGGCCATTTTGACAATATTAATTCTGCCTATCAATGGCATAGAAGATCTTTTCATCTTCTAAGGTCTTCTTAAATTTCTCTCTTTATTGCTCTGTAGTTTTCATTGTAAAAGTATTTCACGTATTTTGTTCAATTTATTCCCAAGTATTTTATTGTTTTCTATGGCTATTTTGTTTTCTATTGTGAATGTGTTTTGTAATTTCTGTTTTAGTTGATTTGCCATTGGTATATAGATATATAGTTGATTTATTGGTGTTAATTACCCAATATATTTTGATGTATTGTATCTCTGTTCTAATTTATTTCTGAAAAAATTATTATTTCTTCCCTGATCTCATCTGAATCCAGATTTGTATACTTTAATCTCCAGGCATTAAATGGTTTCTGTTTTCTTATCTTGTCATTAATTCTTCTTTTATTATCTGATTGGATGCAAGAAATTATCTCAATTTCTTGTATTTACCTTGTACCCCAAAGTATTGACTTTTTTGGGGGTACCAGTGATTGAACTCAGAGGAACTTGACAATTGAGCCACATCTCCAGCCTTATTTAAAGATGGGGTCTCACTGAGTTGCCGTTGCCGAGGGTGGCTTTGAAATCACAGTCCTTCTGTCTTAGCTTCCCAAGCTGCTGGGATTATAGGTGTGCTCCACCGTGCTAGGCAATATGAACTACTTTAAAGAATGTTCATTGTTTCTTGGAGAAGCAAATAAATTCATTATTGATGGATCATATAGTCCAAAGATGTTTATGAGGTCCATCTGATTTATTTAGTTCTGAAGAGGCCAGGATGGCAGGGTTTCCTTCTTGGGTGGGTGTGGTACAGAAAGGTCTCCCCAAACCTCAGCAGTGTGAAGAGCCTGGAGTGTGGTCCTCACGAGGCATTTTATCTGCATCCACAAACTCTGTCATCCATCTGGGGCTCCCTCCAATTGTCACCTCCTCAAACCCCCACCAATACCAGACTACTTTATAATGTCTGTGAGGGGATCTCATACCCCGCCTGCCATGGAGGCCCACCTGGGGGCCTGCCATGTCTCGGGGTGGGGTTCTCACCCACTGCCTGCTATTGGGTCCAACCCACGTTTGGGGGGCTCTCGCCTGCCTCTTGCTGTTGAGGCCCACCAGTGTCTGTGGGGGGATCTCGCCCATGGCTGGCCTTGAGGCCCACCCGGGTCTGGGACGTGGTCTCACCCACTGCCGACATGGAGGCCCACCGGGTCTCTGGGAGCTCCACCCTGTTCTTGGTGGTGTTCTACCTTGCCCACCATCAAAGCCCACCCAGGTTTCTGGGGGTGGGTCTCACTGTTGAGGCCCACCTGGGGCTGGGGCTGGGGTGGTCTCACCCACCGCCCACCATCAAGCCTCCAGGGGTCTCACCTGCCACCCACCGTCAAGGCTCCTTTGGTAGCTGGGGACCTGCTTTCACACTGTGGGTCCAGCTAGGTTGGTCGAGCTACACCATCCATCCTCTTGCTTTCCCCAACTCGGAATCCAAGCCCAGACACTCAAGGCCACGCCAATCCACAATGCCCTGCCCCCAGCGCCTAGCAGCTCACACTGCCAGGCCAACTCAGAGGAGACTGGAAGAGGCTGCATTGTAATGGAGAGGGACGAACCTTTACAATGGACTACCTGGACTTTACAATGGACTGCCTGGGCTACCCCCAACTGCTGCTTCTGCGTCCTTGCTGCCCTCCTCTCCACCTCTGCACTGTGTACAGGCAGGACACTGGGGTCTCCCACCTTAGCCAATAGGTAGGCCTGCATCACAGTACTCCCGGTGGTCAGCACCGTCAGCTCCCCCTGGAGCCCCAGGTTGGAACTGGGCAGAGAGCTGCAGGTGGGGTGTGTGGAGGGGGATTAGGCCCTGAATGCAGAGGTGTTGGAGATTTAGGAGCTGGCTGAGGTAGTGCAGCTTATCCGGCATTTCCACCTCCTACTGGACAGAAGAGCCAGACACTGACCACAGTTCAGGAGGCGGACCTTCCAAGAGCCAATCACCGACAGCCAGGCAGATTGTGGCGCGTGAGGGTGCGCGCATGCCTACGCACTTTTGTTTATTAGTGTCGCTTGGCAACGATTGTTTTAACAGTTGGTTGTCAGATAGCTAATCTCAGAGCTGCCTCGGTAGGCTGCTTGATAGAGGTTGTTAGCGATGCCTCCAGGAATGGCCAGAGCCTGTAGAAAGCTTGTTTATTTTAACCTGGGGATCAAGGTTATTGGATATAAACCCCTTGGGAAGATCCACCAGGCTGCCAAAAATTGTGAACTGGAAAGAATTGAACATTATCTGGGACGTGGATATCATATTGATGATACCGACCGAAAAAATAGGTAATAGAGGCTGAAGGGCAAGGGGCCAATGGGGAAAGCTGGGCTGATGGAAATGAAGCCTGCACTTTTCAGACACTGCCAATGGGGCAGAGCAGAAGGGAAACCAGTTCTCCTTTCACCAGGATGTTTGACTTAAATACCCCGTGGAATCCTCAATATCCAGAACCTGCAAACTAGGTTTGGAAACAAAACTTCAGCTGGTTTCCCAGCCACTTACAATATCCCTATAGGGTGACTGATTTTTTAAAAAATGAATATACATAGTAGCTGGTAATGTACACATTTTCAAAAGCATTGCAGAAAAGTGAATTATGAGAAAAGAGTTTCTCATAATGGAGCAACAGGAGGGCTAAAGAAAAGTTTTCAGATACAATCTACTACCTGTTGGGGCCTGAGGGCCTCACAAGAACTCTGAATTGGGAAGATGGCTCCATGTTCCTTCTTCTTGTTTTATTTTTAAAATTATTTCACACTAGTATATTTAGGGGTGTGTCTTCCACCCCTAAAAATAAGATTTTACTTATTTCTATCATGCTTCCTCACTAGTTCATCAAATTCTGAAGGATAACTTGGTGTCATCTTGATCATCTAACCATTTTCATAACAACAAGCCCTGAATTTTCTGCAGTACTTCATTAACTTCAGTTACCTTTCCAGAGAGGACAATAGAGTTTATTGGCAGCTTTTACACTTTCCAAAACACCAAACACAACATGCTTTTTCAATTTTGTCACCACTTCAGACAGACTACACTAAAAAAGCATCTACTAAAAGCTTCTTGCACAAAATTACAAAATTGCTGATTCCACTGTTTTAATGCCCTTTCCTGTAGTTATCCATTTCTGTGTATTTGTTCAACCAGAGAGCAGGGCATTGATTGAGAGCATCCAGGCGGTGCAGGCTCTCGGTCACCAGGGCCAAGGGAGCAGCACACAAAGAGTGCCTAGGCTGCATAGAGCTGCCCGCTGCTGCCGTACTGCACCTTGCCCTACCCTGTTCTGAAGGGAACAGGTAGGCCTTGTTGGTCATTTGTGCTGATAAATACTTTTGACCCAGAGTGTGAGCTCTTTCTGTGGTTATCAATTTCACAAAAAAAAAAAAAAAACAAATAAAAATATCAGTACATTTTTTTTTAGTTCCACATGCAGCCCTTTCTTAGCGATAACACTAAGAAACTGTTTACAACAAAAAGGCTTGCCATTCTTTGTATCAAAATACATTATTAACTTTCACAAATTACTTGTTTTCCAAGGGTCAAAAGATAAGTGACTGGAACAGGATAAATAGAATATCCAAATATCTGGAAGAACAGTAAAATGGAACTGGTAGTAGTGGCATGCACAGTTTTAAATGTTGCACAGAAGTTACCATCAAATCATCTATTTGAGGAGAATTAAACAGCTTAACCTTAATCAACAGCCCAACGCCACTGTTCTTCATCCTCAAAAACATTATAGCTGAGGAATGTATTTCATGTGTTAGACTTAAATCATTTCTGTTACAAAGGAAACTAAATATTTTTTTCATGTTCATATGTCACTGTCACCTGAGCATCTGTAAAAGTGTACTTTGTCTGATTTAAATTGGAATTCCAGGGTTGGAAATGTAGCTCAGTGTTAGAGCACTTTTTGCATGGCAAGGTCAATGGTAAGGGTACAATTCCCAGCACAACAACAACAACATCATCATCTTCATCAGCAGCAGTATAATAGATTTAAAAAAGGGAGGTAGACAAAATAGAAAGTCTTTTTTTTTCAATTCATTCTCTCTTAGAACAGTGTTTGCCAACAAAAAGAAACATTTGTATTTTCTTCTAGTACATTTCTGTATAGACATTCTATAGTACATTTCATCTATTGTAGACATTACTACACATATATTTCTTATATATGCATATTTTATTTCACACATGCAGGGAGGGCAACGTAGACTCTGCATCACAGTTTAAAAAAATAATTAATTATAGGTTAATAATTTTGTTTTGGTTTCATTCTGATGAAAATATAAGAGAGCAAATATAAAAGATCATTACTACAGCAAAAGTATTGCTCTACTTTATAAAAATTTTACTTAAAAATACGGAAGTTCTCAACTATTCTTATCTATTCTTTAATCTATTCATTTGTACTCATAAACTGAATACCGCTTTTTATGCTCATAAATTGTACAGCTATTTATTTTGTAGTTGACATATTCTACTATCTCACAGAACTCTTACATAAAAACTCCCTTTTAAGTGACCAGTTAACTAAAACTGAAGTGATAGGATTCAATTTCAAATGAAATTCTTTCTTTTTTTCAATCAAGCATTTATGGAGGTAGAAAATTATAAACTTCCTTTTGAAAAGTTAAGATCGTATTAAATGCTGAACATTGGAAATATCTGATTTGCATATATCCTATATATTTAAATGCTGAATGAATTTAACCATACTAATTTATTTGGGTCCTTTTTCCTTTGGTTTTAAGTTACTTGGAAATAAATAAGATAAGCAAGGATTAGTTTTCTTTCAGTTTGGTCTTTTGCTGTTATTATTCAGCCTATTTTATCTATAGTATTTTCAAGAATTAAACTTAATTTAAATGCCATCCTTGTGACTAAAACAGCCATAAATCTATTGTCTCACATTTCATTTAAGGTAAGACACCATGAATTATGATGGTCCTTTATTTTGTATATGAAGAAAAAAATTAAATGCTGCCAATTATAGTTGTAATGCAACCTGAATTATTAGTGGCATTTTAATCTCAGTATTGTTAAAATGATAGGGAGAAAAAGCATCTAAGTCTCATTGAAATATATAGTTTTTAAAAGATGTCTGTCAAAATTACTATAATGCTACTAATTTATTAATTTAAATACTCTGTTGATTGGTTCCTATTGTAATTAATTATTGAGCTGTTGCTTGTGCTAGAAACTCTTTAGATATTTTACATGGGTTCTCCACTAAGCAACCCAGTAGTATCCTGAGAAGTAATTATTGTTTTTAATCCTTACCTTATTAGTGAGGAAACTGAGGGAGAGGAAGATTATGGAATAAATAGTATTTCACAGAGCTTAAAGTAGAACTCAAATCAAAGATGAAATTGCAAGGCCATGTTCTTTCTAGGCAAGTGGACTGCTCTGCTCTGGGGATGTGGTTCTATGGTAGAGACCTTCCTTACCCAGAATGCCTCAGGCCTGGGTTACATCCCCAGCACCACAGAAACAAAGCAAAAATAAGTAAAATCTATGAAATAAGGCATGGTGGCACAAGCCCATAATTCCAGTGACTTATGATATTGATGCATGGGCATTGGAAGTTCAAGGCCAGGGAGGGCAATTCAGTGAGACCCTGCATCCCAATTTTAAAAAATAATTAAAAAGTGCTTAGGATATGACTCAGTAGTTGAGTTCCCTGGGGTTCAATCCACAGCAGTATCAGAAACAAGAAATTTTAAAAAAGTGTCAATGGCATAGGTTGATCATTTATTAATTTAATAAGTAATAACAGCTTGTAAATACTGTACCTTCTTCAGAAGAAAATAGAGGAATCATATGCTATTTAATGTTTATAATTGCATGAATAGTTGTATATTTCAAAAGGTGCCTTATGAATTTTTAATAAAGCCTCTTACTTGCATAGAACCCCTCTACATTATGCCTGTGCCTATGGAAATCCAGCAGTGGTGGCTCTTCTCGTGAAGAGGAAATGCAGTGTCAACCTGTATGACAGTGATGGCAACACACCGTTGATGAAGGTAGATGTAGCCAATGGTTTTGCAGTAAATGATTTTGATTTAAATGCTTAGAAGAAAACTTGATTAATGCCACTTAGTTATAACTGATTAGTAAAATGTGAAATATTTTTCTTGAATTCCCCAAATTTACAATCTCTTTCTTGGTTAAAACCGACAGGCCGTACAATATGAGGAAGAGGAATGTGCAATTATTCTTCTAGAAAACGGTGCCAATCCAAATGTTCACAACAACAAGGGTGAAACTCCTCTCCACTGTGCTATGTTTTATAGGAACACATCAATAGCAACAAAATTGCTTTCATTCAACGCAGATATTGAAGCCAAGAATACGGTATACATTAATCACCTTATTTCCAAAATACTTGAAATATGTTTCTTTAAAATTAACAGTGATGTGTGTTAACAAATACTGATCATAAGCAGAATTTTCTCAATTAGAATAGTAGCAAATGATGGAAGTTCTTCTCGTATTCCTCCTCCTTCTTTTGTAGCTCATGTGTATATTTAGTTTGCCTCCTTGAATTGTGTCCACATTTAGAATCCAAGAGACTCATGCAGAAATCTAAACTTCAAGCTTCTGTGAAGGAATCTGATGTGGTACCCCTTGAGCCATAGTACTGCACAGTGTGGTGTGCAGGGTTTGCCTCTCACATGCTGGGCATACATGTTCTTCAGTTGGCATACTGGCAACTGCAGCATTCACTCAGATCACCTACTTTGCCTCTATGAATGAGGTTACAACTAATCTTTTATAATATATTTTGATAAAGATTTCATGGTGGTTTCTACTGATGTACAAGAATATGTCCCACATAATATATTATGAATATCTTTGAAATGGGATTAAATTTTTGAATTTAGAATTTGGCACTTAAATAGTTTTCTTTCTGTACACTATAAAAATCATGTTCCCATTGGAATTTTTGTAAGCCTGATTAGGTTACTCATTGCTAGAAGTGGATAAATTATTGCTAGAAGTAGATAATTCATGGATTTTGCAAGCTGTACTATGTACATGAGTTATCAATTTTGTTCCTTAAAAATACAAGTGATTTAGTGTCTTTCATGATGCTAAAAATAACCTGTATAAATCAGCATAAATCTTGTTGATACACAAAATTTCTGAATTAAATTTTGCCAAAAATTATAAATAACTTTAAGTAGCAAATAGAGTGGAACCAGAGTAAAAAAGAATTTTGAAAAGTAGCTTAGCATTATGTTACTAGGATTATCATTACAAGTAAGAATACATTTTCAATATTATTTTAATTAGAGTTTATAATTATACATAGTAGTTGGGTTCATCCCAGCCGCAAAATCATACAGGCAAGGAATTCCAGTTGAGTTCATGATCCCCTCTTTTCCCTCCTGTCCTACCCCTCCTCCTCCATCCTTCTGCTTCTATTCTCCTGGACTTCCTCTCACTTGTCTATTTATTTATATTTGATTGTTTATTTGCACTTATACATAAAGGTATATTTATATATGCGTGTAACATGATTTTTGAAGAGTTCATTCTTTATTGCCTTCCCTTTCCCATTTCCACTGTTTCTCTCAGTCTCCTTTTTCTACACTAATGATCTTCCCTACATCTTTTGATATCCTACTTTTTAATATCTTTATTTATTTTTATTTTATTTTTTAAGAGAGAGAGAGAGAGAGAGAGAGAGAGAGAGAATTTTTTAATATTTATTTTTTAGTTTTTGGCAGACACAACATCTTTTGATTGTATGTGGTGCTAAGGATCAAACCCAGGCCTCATGCATGCCAGGTGAGCACGCTACCACTTGAGCCACATCCCCAGCACTTTTTTTGTTTTAGATATTTATTTTTTAGATGTAGATGGACACAACACAATGCCTTTATTTTTATGTGATGCTGAGGATGGAATCCGGATCCTGCCCATGCTAGGCGAGTGCACTACCGCTGAGCCATAATCCCAGCCCCCATCTTTTGATATTCTGTTTTTCCCTTCTTTTTCTTTAATTTCAGCTTCCACATATGAAACATTTGACCTTTGAGTTTCTTAGCTTAACTGATTTCACTTAGCATGGTATTCTTTGTTTCCAAACATTTACCAGCAAATGGCATAATTTATTCTGTATGGCTAAGTAATACTCCATTGTATGCATGTGTACTACAATTTCTTTATTCTTTTATATATTGACACACACCTGGGTTGATTTCATAATTTACCTATTGTGAATTGTGCTACTGTAAACACACGTGGCTGTATTACTATACTAGGCAAATTTTATTTTAGTAATTTTGGGAAAATACTGAGGCATGGGATAGCTGGTTCATGTTGTGGTTCCCTTCTTAGATTCTGGGGAATCTCCAAACTGTTTTCCAGAGTGATTGTACTAGTCTGCATTCCCACCAGCAGTGTACAAATGTGCCTTCCCCTTACATTCTTACCAGCATGTATTATGTTTGTGTTCTTTATTACTACCATTATGGCTGGAGTAAGATAAAGTCTTAGTGTGGTTTTGATTTGCATTAACCTAATTGATAGAGGTGTAGAAGAGTCTTATATATATAACATTTGTGTTTCTTTTGAGAAATTTCTATTTAGTTCTTTTGCCCAGTTATTGACTGGGTGCTTTTTGTTTGTTTGTTTCTTTTTAATATTTATTTTTTAGTTTTAGTTGGACACAATAGCTTTATTATTTTATGTGGTGCTGAGGATCAAACCAGGGCCTTGCATGTGCTAGGTGAGTGTTCTACCACTGAGCCACAACCTCAGCTCAGTGTTTTTTTTTTTTTTTTTTTTTTGAGTTGGTTATTTCTGTTTGTTAATTCCCCATCAGTTGGGGCTGAGGATGTGGCTCAAGCGGTAGCGCGCTCGCCTGGCATGCGTGCGGCCCGGGTTCGATCCTCAGCACCACATACGAATGAAGATGTTGTGTCCGCCGAGAACTAAAAAATAATAAATATTAAAAAATTCTCTCTCTCTCTCTCCTCTTTCACTCTCTCTTTAAAAAAAAAATTCCCCATCAGTGGATTAGCTGGCAAAAATTTTCTCCAATTGTGTAGGAAGAATATATTTTCATATTAAGCTTTCTAACAGGTAAGAATAATGTCTTTCATCTTATAATAAAAGAAGATACAGGGACCAATTATGAAAAAGAAACATAGTTTATTCAAAGTCTATTGCTTTTAAGCAGGAATGCCTGACATTGATATCTGGGATTCTGATTCCATAAATAGAAGAGAATCAAGAGGACTTGTATAACATGGAGGACACTTCCATGTCATTGGAAAGCTCTCAGGACTATATCCCTGAAACTTGAATTCTTCACATGTGAATATGTACTATAAAAAAATCAATGTCAAATAGGTATTAAGAAATGGGAAAGCTATTTATGTAATACTGGACATAACAGTGCACAGTTTCTGTAAAACAAGGAATATTTCAGATGAGGGTTGGTATTTCTGGAAAAGTAGATATTCTTTAGAAAATGATTGATTCACCCTATTAGTGAGTTGAAAATTTGGCTTGTTAATTAAATATAACACTTACATCGTTTACTAATATGTGTTAGGGAATGGGGCTACCGAGATACAGTTCATGTCCTCTAGACACTCTTGATTGAGGTGGGTGCAGGTTACTTAATCCCAAGATGCCATGATGAATGCTGTGACAGAGGCAAAGATCTGTGGAAACAGTAAATGTTTGAAGCAGTTTTAGAAATGACTGGAGTTCATGTGTCCACTCTAGAGGCATTTCAAAATGAAAGAGCAGCATATATGGAAGCAGAATGGGAAGAGAATGGAGTGGCTACTCTTAATTTACATTATTATTATATGCTTATATTCATACAGTATTTTGTAAGGTTAAGTTCAGTTGAGAAGTAGTAATTTTGTGAATAAACTATTTTTGTTGTTTTTTTCAGAGTGGACAAACACCCCTTTTATTCGCCATAAAGAAAAACAAACAGACGATGGTAGAATTTTTTATTAAGAATAAAGCAAACATACATGCAGTTGATGATAAGGGAAGGTATAGTACTTTATTAGTTTTTGAAAAATCTTAATATTGTAGTAAAAAATTACTCAATTTAAAAATATTAAGTTAATGAGAATGACATAATCATTGGAATAGAGTGAAATATATGAACATGTATGAAATATATGAACAAAAGATAACTATAATTAGGGAGAAAAGCAGTTATTCAAATTGAGCAACAAAAATGAGGGTGTGTAGTATGATTCACATGCCCAGATAATTATTGGCTTATCATTGTTATTTGATTTTATTGATTATGTGATTTTGTGTTAGCTAGACTTTTCATATTAGTTATGTAAAATATGGACTTTTAGTTTGCTTTTTTATTAAGTATTGAACTTTTAAACTTTGTTATTTTTATCTTTGGCTGGTATAGTTTTCTTTTGGAAATGCTGTGCTGAGCATAAATAGACATTGAAAATAATTTTGTCCTTTGGATAATTGTTTGCTTTAAATATTGATTTTAGATTTTTTTCTAAGTAAGAGTTAATTGCTATTGACAGATTTTGTCCATTTCTAATGAAAAAGAGAATAACATACACTTAAAGGCTGGTTGCAAGATTATACATGTAGCATTTATATCAGTGCCTGAAAATGCTTCTCAGAGTGAATGACTGAAGCAACAATGACTATTATCATCACCAGTGCTACTGTTATTATGGTATGCCTGAAAATACCTTTTTTACTTCTTGACCTTTGGCTCACTGTGAGCTACAATATATTACATTGCCCTAGGGAGAAAACTGAGCTTTATTCATTGAAATCTGTGCCAGTTGAAGATGAATGACCTTATCATAGTTACTGTCCATTGAAGGATTTTTAAGTTTGTAACTCTCCCCTTTTGGGACAAGATATTTCTTTTTTGTGTTTTTGTTTTCCTTTTAGACTTACAGATGATTTTCAAAGATAAAGATTTGATCTTTCAAGATGTTTGTGTATGTAAACAAACAATCTTTCAAAATATTTGTGTATGTATGAAATGATCTTTTAAGATATTTGTATCTGTTAGTGTATGTAAAGCTATATATCAAATTTGTAAAATGTAATAAATTGTCTGTTTAAATAAATTTATTAAAATACCTAAGGTTGAAGTTATCTTTCTTATTTTAGAACAGCCCTCATGTTTGCTGTGGAGCATAAATCAACACGAATAGTTGAGCTGCTTCTTCAACTAGGTGTTAATGTGTCTGCTTCAGATAACTATGGACAGATTGCCTTGTCTTATGCCATTGCTAGTGGTAATACTGTGTAAGTATTTACATTAAAATACTAATCAGCATTAGATTTAGATCCACAATAGTTATATCTGTTGCATCTCACATGAGGTAAGATTTCATAATATAACTATGTATGGAACAGTAGTTAGTTAGGACAGTTCATCAGTCAGAAACCTTTCAAAAGTCTAGCCAAGAAGTAGTGATGAAAGTTTGATTTGGTGAAGAGGAAGGAAGGGAGGCAGGGGTCATGGGGGCAGGAAAGATGGAATGAGATAGACATTATTACCTTGGTACATATATGACTGCACATATGGTGCAATGTTACATCATGTACAATCAGAATGAAAAGTGCTGCAATTGTATAACAGGAATCAAAATGCTTTCTGATGTCATATATACATAATTAAATTAATTTATAAAAGCAATGATGCATACATGAATCACCTCTGAAGTTTGTTCTCTCCTCTTTCCTCCCCTCTCCTTACCTTTTCTTCTCATGCATACTAGGGAATTTTTCTACCACTGAGATATACCACTAACCAATATTTTAGAACCTTCTAAACCTTTATCTTTAGGGTTTCCAGCATTATCCATTTCATTTCAAGTATAACCCCTACTCATGGGTACAAACAGTATCACACCTATGATTTTTCTAATTAGCTATTTGAGTCTTGAAATGCTCAATTTAGCAGAAGTTAGCTATTCTACCATCCTCCTTCAATTTATCAAGGACCTAATGATATCTTAGAAACTTAAGAAAGATATTTCTGTAGTCAGTTGGAGGGGGATAAAGGGATTTAAAATTGTTCCTTTGTCTCTGTCAGTTCTGTTACTGCAGTGTTTCTGCCGGAACTGACCCTGCAGACTGGTAGTGAATAGCTTTTATTACAACCTGTTCTGACTGATCCCAATCCCTGAGTCTTCATGGTAACACACACTTAGACTCAAAAGTTACAACACTCTTTTTAGTTCACATGCACTCATGCTTTTTGACTCAATGACATCTTTCCCAAGCAGCAGCACTCTATATTATCTTAGTAAATCTTCATAACAACTTGGTGAACTAAAGTGATACAACCCTTAATTTTTAGAAGGCCTTACGCCTAAGAGAAAGGACTTGTGCAAGAACAAGAAGCTATTGTTCACAGAGACAGGGCATTTTCTGCGTTCAAGCTACACTAGTTAATATATTTACCTGTCTTGTCTCAATGCACGATCATTTCATCTTATTTTTTTTCTTCTTTAATTACGAGCTATGGGTGCAGTGGCTCATGCATTTACCCCAAATACTTGGGAGCCTGAGGTGGGACAACTGCTTGAGCCCAGGAATTCAAGATCAGACTGGCTATCATCATGAAATGCCATCTGAAAAACAGAACAGAACAAACATTGTACAAATAATTTTC
The DNA here is from genome assembly GCF_964194105.1 of Spermophilus citellus. Taxonomy (NCBI): domain Eukaryota; kingdom Metazoa; phylum Chordata; class Mammalia; order Rodentia; family Sciuridae; genus Spermophilus; species Spermophilus citellus. The sequence goes on from NC_138184.1 coordinate 60,278,299, forward strand.
AAGTTAATTAAATGTCTATAGGGCTTACAAATTTGGAGAGCATATAAAAAAGTTCTGATACTAGATCTAAAACATTAAGTATTGAATTATATTTTGTCAATGTTTTCTTGTGTGTATTAAAATACCAATTTTATTACTTTTTCAAACCTAGCAACAGGAATCTAATTCTTCGACATATGAAAGCACAATCTAGAACATTTTTCAGTACAGGTAAGACTTACAAAAGTGAGTTACTCTTGGTGTTCATGCCCTGTTAAATAAAAGTAAGAGAGTTTGATCACAAAAGAACAGTGGAAAAAAGTAAATGTTCAAATTCCACTCATATTTTTTCTTAGTATCTTTCTTGATCCTATAGAATCCAGGATAATTTAGTAATTAATTGTAGGAACTTTATCATCTAAATGATACTGTCTGAAGAAATTTTACATTAATTTTGAACCTGAAATTTTATGCCTTGCAGAAATAAGAAAAAGATATTTTTAAATTAGTACTTGTGTTTTGTATATGGTGAAATGATAGCAAATTTGACTTGTTATAAAAACAGGTGTTCTTGTCAACTATTAATATCAACTCCTATTGTGTGCACAAATTAGTGAATTTCACAGTGATATTTCTATATACACAAATACAATACTTGAATCCTGACCGCTCTCCTTACTTTCATTTTTCCCCTTCTTTCTTTTTCATCCCCAGTTACCTTCCCTCTTCCTTAATAATCCCTCCATCATTTTCTAGTCATTCTTATTTTCTTCCCAGATTCCACATGTTAGGGAGAGCATGTGATAATTGGATTTTTGTTTCTGATTTTTTCATCTTAACGTGATGACCACCCTTTCCATTCATTTTATAGTTTTTATCCTTATTTCTTCTTTCAACCTTTTTATTCAGCGTTTGAAATATATCATTTCCTAATATCCTGGGCCTTAAAATTTCTACTCAGAAATCTGAAATTTTTCTGATGTGTTTATAATTGCTTTGGCCCTACTTATAAATTTCAGTTTACCTTTGGTAATTTTATAGACTATGATTTGGAGAGGTTCTTTTCTAGTCATGTCCACTTGGTGTTCTAAAAGCATATTATACCTGGATGTCCATAAGTTTCACAAGATTTAAGAAATAACTTCTTTTATTCACCGAGAAAGCTTGCATTGCCTGTAGAATGTACCTCTCCTCCATTGTGATTCATAAGAATAGTCTATGAATTGTGTCTATTGGATTTGTGAGTTGTTTATAATTCTTTTAATTGTTGTTGGTATTGTCTGAATGTGATATTTCATCATCAACTTCAAGCTCTGATATTTTTTCTTTCACTTTATCTAGTCTATGGATCTGACTTCAAGTGGATATTTTTATTTGAGACATTGGGCTTTTTATTTTCAAGATTTCTAATTGATTCTTATTCAGAATCTTTATTGAACTGTTCTTTCATGTCCTGCATTGTTTTCATTAATTTATTCAGTTTTTCTTTGCTTTATCATTGAATTAATTCATTATTTTAACATTTTTTTGACATTTTTTCATCATTTTGTCTCTTGCAGTATCTTTGGAAATAGTTTCTAGAGTTATGAACTATAAAACAATCATACATATCTTTTTATTTTTCTTATATTTCTATATTGAAATTTTTACATGTTCAGGTATATATATCTTTTCCACATTTATGTGAGAGTCTGCTTAGGAAATAGCCTTCTCTGCATGATGCATCTTGTGCTATTGGTTTATTGCATAATGTTAAATTATTTTCCAAATGGTGTCTGTATTGTAGTTTCCTATGTCTTTCCTGTGATTTATAATTGTGATAGTTTACACTGTCAAGTTCTTAGGTAATAATTTTCTGCATCAGTATTGTGAGAGTGAAGTCATGTTGGTGGAATATTGATATAGGCAGTAGAGTATCTGAAATGCACTTTCTGTGGTGGTTCCTCCAAACTTGTCAATAATGTGCTCTAAAAGGATATGGGAGAGACCTAGCCTGAGGACCTGCATAATTCCGTAAGAGTTGCTTCATTTATTTCTAGTCTTGCTTCAGAATGAGTGTCCAGACCCTACTGAATTTTGGTCATCTCTATCCATTACTAAATGGGAATGTTAGGTGGAAACATTTTATCTCTGTTATTATTTTATTTTTTTAGCACCAGGTTTTATTTGTTCTTTTTAGATATATATGACAGTAGAATGTATTTTGTACATACATGGGCTATAACTTATTCTATTTAGGATCAGAGAGAACATTTGGCCTTTTTTGTTTGTTTGTTTTGGTATTGGCTTATTTCAGTTAGTATAATAGTCTCAAGTTCCATCCATTTACCAGCAAATGCCATAAATTTCATTCTTCTTTATGGATGAGAAATACTCCATTGTGTATATGTACCATATTTTCTTTAACCTTTCATCTTTTGAAGGGCATGCAGGTTGTTTCTATAGCTGAACTATTTTGAATTGAGCTGCTGTAAGACATTGATGTGGCTTTGTCACTGTAGTATGTTGATTTTAAGTCTTTTCGATATACATGTAGGCCCAACTGTCTATCTTGGCACTTAAGTTGGTTCTATAGCTTAACTATTGTGATGTTGTTATAAACATTTATGTGGCTGTGTTGTGACACTGTAGTATGCTGATTTTAAGTCCTTTGGTTATGTCATGTCACTGTAGTATGTTGATTTTAAGTCCTTTGGTTATATATGTAGGCCCAACTCTCCATCATGTCAGCTTAGGAACTGACTTCCTCAACAAGACTTCTAAATTGCAAAAAATAAAATCAAGAAACAACTGGGTTGATAACTGTTTGAATGGCGGTTCCATTCCAAATTTTCTGAGGAATCTCTGTACTGTTTTCCAGAGTGCTTGTACCAATTTGCAGTCTCACTAGCAATGCATGAGTATAACTTTTTTCTCACATCATCTCCAGCATTTATTGTTACTTGTATTCTTTTTTTTTTTTTTCCGGGCAAATACACTTTATTCAGTCCTGGCATCAGACTGGCGGAAGTCCTGCTGTGGGTGCCAGTGCCCCAGACGAGGGACCCCTCCCTCAGCTACAAGACTAGTTCTCCAAGACCACAGACAGAGACATCTCTTCACTCACATGACGTTTTGTTTTTTTTTCATTGTCTTCTTTGTTGTTGTTGTTGTTTTCTTAAAAAGAGAGAGAGAGAGAGAGAGAGAGAGAAAGAGAGAAAGAAAGAGCGCAAGAAAGGCCCAGAGCTGGAGCACCAAGCTTAAAGGAGGCAGCTGGTGGCTTTGTCAGCGAAGGGAACCGCGTGGGGCAGAGACCTGTGGAGACCCTGGGCAGGGGTCCCGGAGGACTCTGGGACCGTTTGTTCCTGAGATTTGTGTGTGTGAATGAGAGTGTGTGAGCACCCGGAGGGTGAACCCACGGGTGAGATACAGGTAGTGAGGGCGGAGGGGGTGTGGGGAGGCTGGAGGGGCGTGTGCAAAGTGGGGGAGGGGTTCAGGTCTGTAAGAGGGATGGGAGGTGTATTGGAGGGGGGCTGGCTGCTGGTGGCTGTGCGGGAGGGGACAAGATGGGGAGGGGCTTGGATGTCAGGGGAAGGATGGGGGGTTGGGTTGCCTTGGGGAGTGTCTGCGGGGTAGGGGTATGTCTGGATGGGGGGGATGGGCACGTCTAGGAGGGGGGAGGCTGCGCGGGAGATAGGGTGCCAGCCTCGGCCTCCGAGGGGCCCCAATACCTGATTCCTGTATGTAAACAGCTGGTTTGGGGGCGTTCGCGCCCCGCAGACGGTGGGCTCAGTAGGTGAAAACCAGGTCGGCGATGCTAGACGGGCGCCAGTCCCCTGCGATCATCTCGGTAACCTCGGGGGTGCAATAGTCTGGGAATTCGAAGTGTGACGTGCCCGAGGCGGGCGGCAGGTCCGGGTCGCGGTCCAGGGCGCTGCAGTCCAGGCCGGCGGGGCCCGGGGGCAACCTGGACAGAAAGCCCAGCGGCTCCTCCCCCGACGCCACCGTCTCATCTTCGCCTTCCTCCACCGCTGCCGCCGCCTCCTCCTCTTCCTCTGGCTCCTCGTCCTCAGACGGTGTTGGGAGGTGGTGGTGGCGGCCGTCCCCTCGCCCGACGGCTCTTGGGCGCGTTCAGCTTGTCCTCGGGCAGCCCGCCCCGCCGGGACCATCCTCCACAGCTCCCGCCCAGGGGTCTGGACCAGGCGCACTTCCAGCAGTTCCTCGTCGTCGTCCTCGTCGTCGTCCTCTGACGCCGCCGCGCCGCTCCCCAAAGGCCCTCCCCGCAGCCCGGCAGCTGCGGCCCCGGCTTGAGCCGACTGCCGCCGCCGCCGCCGCCGCGCCTTGGCGGCGCCCCCTTGCTCTTTTTGCGCGGCCGGTACTTGTAGTCCGGGTAATCCGCCATGTGCTTGAGGCGCAGCCGCTCCGCCTCCCGCACAAACGGGATCTTCTCGGAGTCCTGCAGCAGCTGCTAGCGGCGGCCCAGGCGCTTGGAGGTCTCGGCGTTGTGCAGGTCGGGCCACTGGTCCATGATCTTCCGCCGCTCGTGCTGCGACCACACCATGAATGCGTTCATCGGCCTCTTGATGTGGCCGCTCGGGGTCTTGCACCAGCCAGGCTCGCGCGCCCCTTCCTGGGCCGGCCGGGCCCCGGGGTCGGCGTCCCGCCGTCCCTCTTGGCCCGCGCGCCCCGCTGCTGCACCATCGCGCCTGGTGAGTATAAACTCAGTCTTTATAATTTTAATAGTACAATTCTTTTAAAATCATCATAATCATTATCATTATAGTCATTATCATCATTTATTTTACTGTTGGGCATTGAAGCCAGAGCTCATACATTCTATGTAATACATTACATTACCACTTAGCTCTTTCCTCTGTCCTACCAGTAGATTCTCTCCGAGGAAATGCCACAAAATTCATATTTTTGTTTGTTTGTTTGTTGTTGTTTGGAAAGACAATGTTGGGCTCATTCTGAAAGCATGAGTGACTTAATAGCCTATTTAAATATTTTATCATGCCAACTATTACTACATAACAACTTTCTGCTACCTTTTCTGCTCCCTAGTGCTTCTTTCTACATTTCCCCATGACAATGTGGTATGGATAAGAGTGTATAAACTCTGAAAGGTGTCATCTTTCAACAGTTTTATTCCTAGGGGAGGTAAAGTTCTGTTTGTAATACACATAAGATAGAAAAAGTAGCTGGAAGTAAGAGATCAGCATATTTGCTGTCTCCTACACTGGAATGTCTTTGTAAAACTGTTTACTGCATTCCTCTAATTTCTATAGATGTTTTCATATACTTGTTGACCATTTTTATTTCTTCTGTGAAGTTCCTGTTCAATTTATTTGCCCATTTGTTAATTGAGTGGTGGTGGGTGGTGGTGGTATTAGTTTTAATTTATATTTTTTAGTTCTTTATCTATCCTGGAAGTTAATGCTTTTTCTGAGGGGCAGGGGGAAGGGTATATTTCCTATTCTGTTGGTTCTCTTTTCACATCCTTGGTTTTTTTCTTTGCAATGAAGAAGCTTCTTAGTTTGATGCCATACCTTTTATTGATAATTGATTTTACTTCTTGCTGAGGGGCCTGCCTTTCCAACATCAACTGATGGGAGCTTGAGGGCACAGAGAAACCCCCTCCAGAAACAGTTTCAGAGAATGGTGTCTGGCTGTATTGTGCAGCAAAAAAATAGCTTTTATAGTGGGTATGTGCCAATTTACATATAACAGTCATGATAGGCCAGAGATGATACACAACATATCATATTATGGGAGTCCTGAAACCAAGAGTCTAGGAGCTGCCATGTAAGCTAACCTTGTACTAACAGGGAAATAACTTCTTGTCAAAGGAACAGGGAAATGGTGCTTGCCAGTGTTCTGACAACACTCTGTCTCAAAACATAGAGCTGTAGTTAGCATTTCCCTGCTGCACAATCATTAGCAAGATAAGCATTCCTCCACATAGATCCAAGGTCAGGCCCACCAACAACTCCTTGTGCTTTAGGGATCTTATTAAGAAATCAGATTCTAAGCAGATATGGTGGAGTTTGGGGCCTACATTTTCTTCTAGCAGGTGCAGGGATTCTGGTCTAATACTTAGGTCATTGATCCACTTTGAGTTGAGTTTTGTGCATGGTGAGAGAATGAGAGTTTAATTTAATTCTGCTACGTAAGGATTACCAATTTTCTGAGCACCGTTTGTTGAAGAAGCTATCTTTTCTCCAATGTATAGTATTGGTGCCTTTGTGTATAGTATGAGGTAACTGTATTTATATGGATTTGTTTCTATATCATCTGTTCCATTGGTGGTCTTACTTATTTTGTTGCCAATACCATACTGATTTTCTTTTTATAGCTCTGTAGTGTAATTTGAGGTCTGATATTGTGATGCCTCCTGCTTCATTTTTCTTGCTAGGGGTTGTTTTGGATATTCTGTGTCTTTTGTTTATCCAAGTGAATTTCATGATTGCTAATTCTGTTTGTGTGAAGAAAATCTTTGGACTATTGAAGGGAATTGCATTAATCTTTTTACACTTTCAGTATGATGGCCATTTTGACAATTAATTCTGGATATCCAAGAACAGAGAAGTCTTTCCATCTCCTATGGTCTTCCACAATTTATTTCTTTAGTATTCTGTAATTTTCAATGTAGAGATCTTTTACCTCTTTTGTTAGGTTGATTCACAAGTTTTTTTAATGAGATAGTTTTCCTAATTTATTTTTTAGCTTATTCATTATTGGAGTATAGAAACACAATTTATTTATGAGTATTATTTTTGTATCCTTCAATTTGGTGAATTAATTTGAGTTCTAGGAGTTTTCTGATGGACTTCTTTTGGGGTCTTCTAAATATATAATTATGTCCTCTTCAAGTGGACCTAGTTTTAGCCCTTTTTTCCCCTATTCACATCCCTTTAATTACCTTTCTTTGCCAAATTGCTCTGGCTAGAGATTAACAGACTTGATTTGTCCAGCTCTCTATTCATTCAGTAGTGAATTTTATCTTCTGGGATTTTATTACACTATGATTTGATAGATTGCAGGGTATTATCTCTACATTTTGTACTTGCTACAAGTTGGTTTATGTACTAATAGAAGTAGTGAAAGTGGGCTCCCCTTTCTCATTCCAGTTTTTAGAAAGAATGCTGTAGTAGTACTCCTTTAGTATTAGGTTGGCCTTGGGTTTGTCATATATAGCTTTTACAGTGTTGGTATGATTCTTTCATTTCTGTTATTTCTGGTGTTTAAAGCATGAATGGATGTAGTATTTTTTCAAAAAGAGATGCTGCAATTATTTGGATAATTATGTGTTCTTATCTCTGTGTCTATTTGTGTGATGAATTAAATTTACTGATTTCCATTTGTTGAATCAATGTTGCATTCCTGGGATGAAACCCACTTGGTCATGGTGCACTATTTTTTTTTCTTTTTTTTTATTGGTTGTTCACAACATTACAAAGCTCTTGACATATCATATTTCATACATTAGATTGAAGTGGGTTATGAACCCCCAATTTTACCCCAAATGCAGACTGAAGAATCACGTCGGTTACACATCCACAATTTTACATAATGCCCTATTAGTAATTGTTGTATTCTGCTACCTTTCCTATCCCCTACTGCACCATCTTTTTAATATATTTTTGTATGAGATTTAGCAGTATTTTATTGAAGATTTTTGCATCTATGTTCATCAAGGATATTAATCTGAATTTTTCTTTTTTTGATGTTTCTTTGTCTAGATTTGTATCAGTGTGAGATAAGCTTCACTGAATGAGTTTGAAGAGTTCCCTCTTTTTCAATTTCATGAAATAATTTGAGGAGGATTGGTATCACTTTTTCTTTAGAGGTTTGGTAGAAATTGGCTGAGCACTTATCTGGTCCTGAGCTTTTCTTTGTTGGTAGGCTCTTAGTGACTTCTTTATTCTCATTATTTGTAATTGATCTGTTTAAATTTTCTAGATCCTTCTGGTTTGATTTGGGTAGCTCATATCTCCAGAAATTACTGATGTCTTTAAGATTTTCTAGCTTATTGGGGTATATATATATTTTAAATAGCTTCTATATATGCTCTGTTTCAGTCGTGTCTGTGGTGATATTTGCACTGATATTTTGGTACTTTGCATTTTTTTCTCTTAGTTACCTTGGCTAAAGTTTGTCAGTTTTGTTTATTTTTTTTAAAAAAACACAACATTTTGATTCATTTTTTTTCAATTTTTACATGTTTATTTTATCAATTTCATTTTTAAATTTTATTCTTTCCTGTCTTTTGCTGATTTCAGTGTTTTTCTCTAGGGCCTTGAGAGGTAATGTTATTTACTCAATAACTTTCTATTCTTTTAATTTATGGGCTCAATGATATAAACATTTATCTTAAAACTGCCTTGGCAGTGTCCCAAAGATTTTTATATATTATATCACAATTCTCATTTTCGTTCATATTTTCTTTATTTTAACCTTGATTTGTTCATCTATCCATTCATCATTCAGTAGTGAATTTAGTCTACTAGTGTTAGCTTTTTTAATCTTGTTGATTTCTAGTTTTATTCCATTATGATCTGATAGAGTGCAAGATATCTCTATTTTTAGTATTTGCAAAATGTTGCTTTATGTACTAAAATATGTTCTATTTTTGGAAAATGTTCCCTGTGTAGCTAAGAAGAAAATGTATTCAGTCATTGATGAGTAAACTGTTCTATATATTTCTGTTAGATCTAAATTATTAATTGTAACTTTAGTTCTGTACCTTCTATGTTTAATTTTTGTTTGTTTGATCTGTCTAGTGATGAGAGAGGCATGTTAAAGTTCCCAAAATTATTGTGTTGTGATCTGTTTGATTCTCGATATTGAGAAGAATTTACATAGATGTTTCATAGTTTGGAGCATATATATTTACTGTTGTTATTTCTTTCTTTTATATTACTCCCTTAAGCAATATGAAATGGCCTTTTTTATCTGTTCTAAGTAACTTATGCTTAAAATCCATTATTTTAAGAATAGAAACACCTGCTTGTTTATGAGATCCATGTGATTGATGTGGTTTTCTTTCCCTTTCACAGTGGATATCTTTGGATATCTTGTGAATATCTTTGCCTATGAGGTTAGTCTCTTAGAGACAGCATAGTGTTGGGTTTTGTTTTTTAATTCAATCTGCCAGCGTATACCTTTTGATGAGTTGAGTCCATTAACATTCAGTGTTATTATTGAGATATGACTTGTATTTCCTTTTATTTTGATTTATTTCTAATTATCAAGTTGAATTAGATTCTACTTTGATTAACTATTATTTTAGTTGTAGTTTTACTCTGTTTTTATTTGAATATTTTATATTTTCTTCATGAAATATTTTATCGAGTATGTTTTATAATGCCAGATTTCTAGTTGTGATTTTTTAAAAATTTTTTATGGATGCTTTTAACTCATATTTAAATCTGACATAATTTGGTATTCTTGGTGTGGTATCCATTTTCTTCCAGAGCTTGGTATATAATATTCAAACACCACCTAGCTTTTACTATCTGGGTTGATAAGTCAGCTGAGATCTGGATTGGTTTTCCTTGCCTTTTAATGTGACCAATCATTTTTCTCTAGCAGGTTTTAAAATTCTATATTTACTCTGTTTGTTAGACATTTTCATAATAATGTGGCTAGAATTGGGCCTGTTGCAATTTTATATATTTTGAGTTCTATATACCTCCTGTGTTTGCTTTTCTATTTCATTCTTAAGATTTTGGAAATTTTCTCTTATTTCATTGAATAAATTGTTCATTTTTTTGGTTTGAAACTCAATGCCTTCATCTACCCCAATTAATCTTAAATTTAGCCTTTTCATATTATCGCATATTTTTTGAAAATTTTGTTCATGGTCTGGTAACATCTTTTCTCCATGATGAACTTTATTTTCAAGATTATGTACTACTACTTTATTACCTGAACATCTGTCCTTCAAGTCACCTCTTTTATTGGTGATGCTTTGTATTGAATTTTTAATTTGGTTTATTGATTTATGCATTTGGAGAATTTCTGATTGATTTTTTTAGAACTTCTATTTCCTTATTGAGGTGATTTTTCACTTCTTGTGTCTTCTCTGATTTTACTCCTTACATTATCTTTTATCTCATAGGTCAGTTGAAGTATAAACTTTCAAAATTCCTTCTCTGATGTTCTCTTCACTGTGGTTTTTGTGGAATATGCTGTTGAGTCATTCTGGTTTGTTTGGAATGATTTGTTCCCTTGCTTGTTCATATTGTTTGTGTGTCCACTCATTTATCTAAATGAATCTGCCTCCACAGAACTTCTAGTCCGTGCATTTCTAGTGATCTTGAAGATATCCTGTGGCTCACATATTTGGGGGAGGGGGAGTCAAATAATTGCAACCAACTGTATGTACAATATATAAAACTAAATTGAGTACTTAATTTTTGTTTTCACACAAAGTTGTTACAATAAACAGAACTGTATTGATTTCTGTCAGCAAAGACAGTAAGTAACCATGAATTATATCTTTCATAAAATCAAAGAATAGATGTTTCTTATGGCTTCAACTGTATTAATTGTTGTTTCAGCATTAGTGGTGGTGTCTGTGGAGTTTTATAAACAAATTAGTGTTAGGAGAAATTAAAAATAGACTTCCTTATGAGGAAAGGTGCAGTGAGGATAGAAAACGATTTGTAGTTTCCAGGTGTGAATAGGGCAGATGCATAGTTGATATAGGATGTGTTGTTTATGAGGAAGAAGGAGAAAAAAGAAGTAAAAATATAGAGTAAAGAGAGAACAATGGAATTTGACTGTTTATAAGAGAAAAAAGAGAAATAGAAACAAAGGGAAATAAAAGTTTTGAAACAGAATATAAAGTCAATCCAAAATATGCTAATTGACCAGAGGGTCAAGCCTAACCTCAAAAAACAGAATAAGGAAAAATAATCATGTTTAAGAATGCTACAAATGAGAAATCAGAAAAAAATATGTACATGTACAACTGTATAAATGTCTACCATGTATTCATCAATACACGATGGAAAACTAAAAAGGAAAAAAAACCCATAAGATTGTCACTGAGAGTATGTGCTTGCTGTCTTGGGTGTCTTTCCATCTCTCAGTTTTCATTCTCCATGGGATGGTATGAAGAGCTGTGAGAGGTGCTGTCAGCTCTACCCCAAGGGTATAGGTTATGCTGGGTTCTACAAGATGTTCTCATGGGAGGCAATGAGGTCTAGTCTTTGCCCCAGGTGTTTCATTGCATGAAGAGTTACTGGGCATAAATAAATCAATTCACCCCTAGGACTATACCCCACTCTTCTCCCCAAAGCTACACTCATGTCACAGAAAAGCCAGTTCTTCACCAGTTCTGTTTTTCAGAGATACTATTCTTTCTGACCTCCTGAGGTCTGCTCCCAAGCACCAAGCTCCATCACTCCTGCTCGTTCAGATTTTGAAGCCACTGCCACTGGTCTTAGGCATTGGTCTATCAAGAGAAGAGAGTAGGAAGGCTTTCTTTGGCCTATCTGACTTGCATTACCCCCAGGAAAACTTCTTTCCATACCAGATATTCTCCTGATTTGCTAGGCTCAGTTTAGATCTTGTGACTGGTGTCTGCCAGATTTATGTATTGGACTGAGCCCCAACTCATGGTTCTAAGTTCCCAGTCTGAGTTGGTGCCACAGCAATGCAGATGTTCAAACATGTCTCCAACTTCAGCTCCCCAAACATAGCAGGTAGACCAGGGGTGACTTTTATGTCACAGTTTATTGATTAGAATAGCTTCTGAGTCTGCCCAGGTTAGGCTTGACCCTCTGGTCCAAGGTTCTGCATTCCAAGACTGTCTGTAGCACTTTTCTTCTTCTTCTTCTTCTTCTTCTTCTTCTTCTTCTTATTATTATTATTATTATTATTATTATTATTATCTTTTTTAGTTTTAGGTGGACACAGTGTTTTTATTTTATTTTTATGTGGTGCTGAGGATTGAACCCAGTGCTTCATGCATGCTAGGCAAACACTCTACCACTGAACCACAACCCTAGCCCCTTGTCTGCAGCATTTTTCAGACTTTCCTGTCCTCATGTACTGATTTCCCCAACTCCCATAGAACCTAAGCTCTATTTCTGTTTTTCATCTTTGTCTAATGCACCCTAAATTCCCCAGTTTTCAAGGCTCTCTGGCCAATATTGAGTACCAGTGGCATGCTTTTATCACCCACCTCACAGAGAAGCAGTTTTCTCACTCTCTGAGTCCCATGTGGTGGAGCTGTGAGAAAAGCCACTTCCTGCTAATCAACCATCATGTCTCCCCTTGTTTGATACTGATATCTTTATGCTATTTTATGTGACAATGATAAGGTTTTCTTTCCTCTTGAAGCTTTTAGTAAGGATTATGGTTATGGTAATTATTTACTTTTAATTATCAAATTTTTGCAATTTTCTTGTATCTTCCTTGCATTTGATAAGTACATAGTAGGAGACATAGGAGTTGTTAATCATTGCTTGCCTGTCAGAAATATAATTAATGTTAATTTTAAAACTTCTCTAAGTATGGGCCTAAAGGAATATTTTATAATAAAACATGAGTCATCAACGTTTAATATTTTACATTTCTGTTTTTGATTAAATGTATATTTTACTGTTTTCTTTAATAGTAAAAGAAAGTTCTAAAGATGACCCATTAAGAAGGTATGAATTTATAGATTTTAAATGAAAAATATCTACTAACTAAGTGGAGAGTGAAGATATAAGGATTTGTTGAGTACTCTAGTCTGGGACAGACACCACATTCAGTTAACACTTTTTTCCTAAAGTTTTCTTACAAACACTTTGAAAGTGTCTGTGCTATTATAACCTGTTAATTACTAATAAAGCAGCAGTCATTCATAGAGATGACTATTTGTCCCATATTTGCCTATTTAATAAGTGTTGGGCCTGTGGTTAGACTGTAGCCTTACCTGGCTGACAACTCCATTGTGTTGTCACAATGTACAGATTGATACCAAGATGTATCATCCATTCTATATCATCAGTTTAGAAAGTTAAAGGCAATTATGTGTTAATTCTGATTTATATTTTACCTGAGAAGCTGGGTTATAGTCAAAGATTTTGTCCTGACTTTGACAGTTTACTGGTAACCAGTTTTTTTTGGTTTGTTTGTTTTTTTTAATACACCAAATCTTTTATGTAAAATCTCACAGATCTATGGCCACATGGTTTTCTAATAAACAAGATCAGACAAGTGCTATAGAAAAATTATTTTTCTGGAAGTGAAGAATAACATTGTTTAGACAATGTTGTATTAATTATATTAATCCTTAGAGGACATTTTGATTTCTCTACTTCCTGATTTTCCAATAAGTTTCCTTTAATTACTATCCCATCCATTTTATGAAGATTTTACTTTGATACTTTTTTTCTATTACTATAATCTCTGATTTAATTTTTATTTGTATTTTCTGTTTTTTCCTCTTTGTGTTTTTATTTTGTCAATTGAATATTATTTCTTTTTCTGCTGACAGATTCAAAAGTTCAGAGAATTTCAGAATTTTAAAGAATTTTAGCAACCATCTAGTCTTTCAGCATGTATTTGACATGCTGGCCAAATGATAATTTTGAGAATGAACCTGAAACTTAAAAATATTAAAGGGGCTTTTCTGGGTACAAATGATGACAGCAATGATATTTGAACTCCAGTTCCTTAGTTCTAAGCTCAGTACATTTACTGGTTATTATTTTTTCTTGAGAGAGAGAGAGAGAGAGAATTTTTTTAGTACTTATTTTTCAGTTTTTGGTATACCACCACATCTTTAATTTTATTTTTATGTGGTGCTGAGGATCGAATCCAGTGCCCTGCACATGCCAGGGAGCGCCTACCACTTGAACCACATCCCCAGCCCCTGGTTATAATTTTTAAGGTGAATTTTTTTTTCATAATAGAATGAGGACTGACTATAGGACCCCAAATAAAGAGGACAAGACTAGAACTATTAAGTGACCACAGTAATAGAGGATCAAATTTAATTAATGAAGAAAGGGACTATTTTGAAGAGTAACAATACTGTGTTGCATAGGAATAAGGGTTTTAGAAAACAGTCTAAAATCTTGGGGTTTATGATCTGTTTGATGCACACAAAACAGGAATTAATATTAAAAGCTCTCTATAAAGGCATTTTAATACAATATTTAGAGGATGTTTGATAGCTTGTATTTTTTCTGTTTGCATCCTTGTTATGCAAGAGTGAATTAGAGACTAGTGAATTTGTTAGAATACATGGATAAAATTTGTTGGAATATATGGATCTGTGGCCCAAAGTGGGTATCCATTAACCTTCACTTTCTTTCCAACTTGCTGGTGTTCTTACAATGTACATGTACTATTGGGTGCAGGAATGATTGACAGGCAAAGTCATTATAAAGCTTCAGTTGAGTAGTTGGTAAGGTATTTAGACAGGCCATTGAGACTCCATTTAGTTTTCCCTTGTGTCAGGAATCTGCATATTCATGGGATATAAATTTCAAGTTTGGAGACTGCCACTGAGTTCTGCAGATGAGGTACTGGGAAATGGATTCCCAGAGGAAGGAAGACACTTACATAATGGTTAGGGAAACAGAGGTATGAACACCAAGACTCTGCTTTTATGGCAGTCTTTCCCCTTGAGCATCTGAGTGCCTGTAAAGGTTTTAAAGTGCTTGCTAGTTTATTTGGACCTGAATAAAGTTGGACCTATATAGGAAAAATTAATTTTATAATTTATTTCAATTTTTCTGACAAAAGTATTCTAAATAACATATATATTCACTTTTTAGCTTTCAATTTTTTAAAGTTTCAGAGAACTCTGTGCACTGTTTGTGGGTAAAGGGAATAAATTCGGTATTTCTATTGGTGATTTCTATGCTGAAGAACAAAGACTGCCATTTTCAAGCCATCTTCCTTAGTATTTGACTCATGGATATCCAAGAGAGGGAATTATGCATCTTGTTACCTTGTCTTGGGTTATCAGAGATTTGTTTCAGTTCAGGTGGAAAAAAAATGTCAGCCATTACTTGGGTTTAAGTTCAGCCTTCAAGACAGGCAGTTTGCAAGTATAAATTATCCTCAGGTTCTGCTGCTGTATTGACTATCACTCTGAATTGGAACTCAGAGTACTTTCACTGAATATTTTATAGATTCACAGCAGTAGAGGCAGAAGGAAGTGAATATGAGCTTTTTTTGTAAATGGAGGTCATATTTTAATTATTTCAATCAAGAACCACCATTTAATAAATTATACCTAAACTTTAAACAGACTTTATTTTTAAAATAAAATAACTCACCCATTGTTGTTGTACATTTTTGCTCTAAAGATCTACCCAAAAAACTCATCCAGGTGATTCCTGCTTTGAAATGATTGAGAACAACGATGAAGCTCATATTAAGGTAAAGGGATATTTTGTAAAATTCATGTTCTTGCTCTGAATTTTGTGTTTTTAAGATGTCAGTGCTGAAAATTCTGCTATATTTTTTTCTGACATTTTATATGAAAATTTGCTTAGTTTAACAAGACTTATAATACTTTAATAATTTAATGCCTAAATTAATTTTTCTAGAATCATGAAATTTCCCTGGTGCTTTTAGTTTGGAATGTATAATATACATTGCACATAGCTTTTCTTTATTCATTTGAACCCTTGGTTGATGTTTTACTATCATAACATTTTCATAGATTTTTATTCTCTATTTCTCTCCTTGGCTCTGTATTTATACTAAAATAATATTGGGAATTGTGGCAACCAAAAGTCTAGAATCTGTATCTTAATACTTGTATTAAAAAGTGTTTACATATCCATATTTTCTGAGTTTTTCCACTAAAAGTGACAGTAATTTTTTAAAAAACTACTGTAAATAACAGAAAGATTAGTAGAACAGAAGGAAGTACTAGGTCCTGAATTAGAACAAATTATATTCTATACTTTTATAATTATATGCTAGTATATAACTTCTATTGTGATGTATAACTGAAAAGAACCAATACAAATTCTAAAAAAAATGAGGTAATGAACTTTTCTAAAAATTTACTCTTCATCTAATTGAAGAATAGATGGTGTGTGCAAAGTAATAATCAGTTCTGGAAGCAGAGACTCTCAATAATTGTAGTAATACTTTAGTTTCAGAATTGTTGTTTTTCCATTATAATTTCTTAAAATATCTAAATTCTATGACACATTCTGAAATTTCAAATTTTAGTTTCTATATTTACTTAAATATTCATTGTAAAACACTACTATTTTTATGAACTATTCCAGGTTAGAAATAAAAAATCCTGGAGCAGTAAAATAAAATTTAAGTGTAAATGACATCTTTTGTTTTTGAAATGACTTTAATTTTATTTCAGTTATTAAGAGCTAAATATTATGTGAATAAGAAGTGTGTAATATTTATTTGGGGGGAAATTAATATAGAGCTATCATAGTGTGTTCCATTTAGAATGCTATTATGGTATTATTCATAACTTAACTGAGCTCATTTGGCCTGGAGAAATGCACCATTTCTAAAAGCTGGTGTTATACACAGTATTGAACATGAGTAAATGTGGAGAAAATAAATGTCTACTTGCTGAAATGTCCTAAGTATTGTAATATGTATGAGACAACTAGTAATTAAGTCTACTGAATTCAAAAATATGCTTTAAGTTTGTATTCTCTTTTAATATATGGTATGTGAAAGTTTGAGTAAGTTATCTCAAATTGGTGCTATAAAGGAAGAATCCTTCTTGCTTATCTTTCATTATACAAATACACATGTGAAGATGTAAATTTGGTGTCAACATACCTTATATACTAACCGGGAGATGATAAACTGTAGTATAAAGGTGTATTAAGAATTGTAATGCAGAAAAAAAAGGACTTCTTCCACTGTCTTGTTACCTATGTCAAGCAAACCTGGTGATATGATTTGCAGCACCACCTGGTTTATTAAAAAATATTTTATTGTTTTATATCTTATTGTTTTGTTAACTCAATTATATGAAGTTACTGGAATAAAAAGAAGATATGCCCCTTTCTAAAACAAATGACTTACTCTAATACTATTTTCCTTGAAGAAAACATCTCTTCATTGTCTATTCATTGTGCCATCTCTGTCACTGTGGTTTGGTCATTGAGTTAATGTTTTTGTTTAACAACACTGTGTGGTTTTTATTCATTGATATCACCCCCACATGATTTTTTTTTGTCATTCCTCTTTTTCTTGGAAGGAGAAAAATTTGTATAATCATTTATCTTGAGCTATTTGACACATAGGATGGACAAAACTTATACTGTTTATGTATCCAATCAATCTTCTTTAATAGATACTCTTAAAGCTCATATCTTACAGCTTTCCCCACAAGAGGTAATCCATGCCAATATAAGTCATAAAAACACATTAAAATATCACATATAATTTCTCATATTGTTAGTCTTTTTCAAAAGTACTCTAAGTAAAGATGGCTACAATTTTTATCCTACATCATTCAGCTTAAGAAAATAGTATAATGGATTTCAGTATTTGTGTAAAAATCAATTGAAGATAAGAGGAGTTACATTTTGGAAATCTCTATGTCATGGCTCATAATCCTTTCCCCATTAGAAGGTATAGCTTAGTGAGAAAATTATAGTTTGAGTATGCATCAAAATGCTTATTCTATTGTATCTACAGTCATGGAGAACATTAATTAATTTTTTAACTTTGGTTCTTATTATATCTTAATCTTTTTTCCCTAGAACATCCCAGAAGAAGGAGGAGAATTAACTGAAGCTTCCAGACAATCCATGAAGGATGGTAAGCTATTTGAAGACTGCCTGATGTTGTGCAGCTTATTGACTTGAAGTTACAGAATTTTTGTATATCATTTATTTTGTTTTTATTGTTAGAAGTAAAATATGACACAGGGAACCAAAAGAGTGGAAACTTACCTGACAACAGTAACCCTGCCAGTCAAAAGAAGGATGTAGTTGAAACACTTGTGCAGGCAATCAGAATAAAGAATGATTGTCCTTTCTTTTCATCACCTGATTCAAAGGTAATTTTTTTTAAATCTCTTTCATTCTTTCTTTCTTTTTTTTTGCATATCATCTTCCATGATGAAAAAAAAATGCTAGAAAGAAATAAGGCTACAAAATTACAATAGAAAACAAGGATAGCAACAGGTGAATTAACATTGACAGAATGTGGCAGGAATAAACAATTCTTTGGTGTGCCCTTATGGAAAGAAAGAAATAGAAAAGAAGCCAAAAGAACAGCTTTATAAATATGAAGCTGAGAAAAGGGGATGCATATGAAGAGCAAGATAAGTATCCAGATTGAATAAGAGAGTCAAGATGGCTGATACTTAAAATAAGAAATATTGAAATTAATAAGAGTAGCAATTCAATATTAGTCCAAACATAGGAATATTAGGGGAAGTACATGCTGGATATTTGAACAATGTGTCATATTTGTCTATTTTTTACTCTTGACATTCTTGAATGACTAGGAGGCAGGGTGTGGGATTACCATCACAATAATTTTGTGATTATAATGAATAGAAAAATAAACAAATGAATGAGGCATATTTTAGACACTTAAAAATCAATAGTTTCTTTACTTCTGTTCTTATTAAACCTTCAAGTAATTTATATTTAGTATCAATTAATATAAACTTAATTTATTGATGGTTAGTGCTTGTTGAATTATATCAGAATGAACTCTACTGTCACATATAACTAAAAAGAAATCAATAAAATATATATATAACTGCTATTCAAAGAATATATAAATCTAAACAGAACAAGTAATAGTGGTAATGAACATGATAAATGAAAAATAAATAAAGTTCTGAAAATTTTAAAAAGATGGTTAATTTAAAAAAAAATTGTACACAGTAATTACACAAAATTTTTATGGTGGCATGTTTGTACATACATATAGATCAATTATACTCCCCCAATGCTAACTTTAACATTTCTTCCTCCATACTCCCAATTTTATGTATGCTAATGGATAAAATTTATTATTCATCTATTTTCATGTTGAACATTTCTACCTCTAGTTTTCTATATGAGAGCAATATATAATACTTGTTTTCTGAGTCTGGTTTATATTACTTAACATTATGCTTCCCTATGTCATTCATTTTCCTAAAATGGATTTAGTTTTGTTGTTTTCTATGTGTAAAAATCTTCCTTGTGTATATATAATACATTTTCTTTATCCATTTTTTTTTGTTAACAAACATCTAGCCTGATTCTTTAACTTGCCTATTTTGAATGGTGTCATGGTAAAGATGGGCATATGTATATCTCTAAAGTAAGCTGACTTTAATATTTTCCTGTAAGTACTGAGTAGTATAGTTGTATCATAAAGTAGTTTTATGTTCAGTTTTTTGAGTAGCCTTCATACGGATTTCCATAGGGCCATAGTAATTTATATTTCTACCAATAGCGTATAAGAGATTTTCTCCTCAATTTTTCCCACTATTATTTGTTTTCTTGATGATTACTTTTTTGAATGGTGGAAAATGGAGGCTTGATGTTGTTTTGATTTACATTTCCCTGATTGCTAAAGATGTTATGCATTTTTTAACCAAAGTGTTGGCCATTTATATCTCTTATTTTGAGAACCAGCTGTGAATTTGCTCATTGATTGAGAAGATTTTTGTGTTTCTGGTGTTAAGATGTTTGTGTTAATATTTTCAGGATATTAACCTTCTGTCAGAAGAGTAGCTGGCAAAGCTTTTCTCCAATTCTGGAGGCTACCTCTTCATACTGTTAATATGTTTCACTTACTATGCAGGAATTTTTCAGTTTGAAGCACTCCCTCTTATCCATTGTTGCTATTATTTTCTGAGCTGTAGGAATCTCTATTCAGGAAGTCATTGCCTACATACTGAAGTGTTTTCAATATATTTTCTTCTGGCAGTTGTAAACCTTCTAGTCTGGTACATATGTTTTTAGTCCTTTTTGAATAAACTCTTGTACAGTGTTAGAAAATAGTCATCTAGTTTTCTTTTACGTATGGATATCTAGTTTTCCCAACACTATTTCTAAAATGTCTTTTGTCTTTTCTCCAAAATATATTTTTGGCAACTTTGCCTAGAATCACATGAATGTACTTCTGTGGGTTTGGCTCTCTCACTTCTCTTCTATTCCATTGGTCTATGGGTCTTCCTTCTCACCAAGACCATGGTTTTTATTACTGTGGCTCTGTTTTATATTTTGAAATTGGGCATTGTGGTGTACCCATCATTGCTCTTATGATCAGCATCACTTTGTTTAAGTCCTTTTTTTTGTTTTTCTTCCATATAAATTTAGGAGTAGTTTTATTTGTTTTGTATTTACCCCCCATTTCTGTGAACAATATCATTTGAATTTGAATGGGAATGCATGGAATCTATAATTCAATTATGGTATATGGCCATTTTCACAATATTAATTCTGCCTTTCCATGAACATAGGAGATCTTTCTACTTTCTGTTGTCTTCTTTAGTTTCTTTTTCAGTAATTTGTAATTTTTCTTGAAGAGGTCATTCACTTCCTTAACTAGGGTTATTCCTATCTATTTTTAAAGCTATTTGAATGACCTATTACCCTTGCTTTATTCTCTCCAGGTTTGCTATTGGTATATAAACAATTTATTGCTATATATATTTACTTTGTATCATTTTACTCTGATGAACTTATTCATTGGAAGTAGAATTCTTATGATATAACATTTGTGGTCTTCTAAGAATAGGACTATATAATTTGCATATAGAAATAATTTAACAATTTTAAGTTTTCTATTTGAATCCCTTTTATTTCTTTCTCTTGTCTAAAATTTTAAGTACTATGATTAGTGAGGTTGGTGGCAATGAACATCCTTGTATTTTTCTGATTTCAGAGAAAATGTTCCTCTTCATTATACTATTGGCTTTGGGTTTGATACACTTGATATTTATTATCTTGTTATAAACTTCTCTTATTTCTAGTTCCTCAGAGCTTTATTATAAAGGGCCATTGAATTTGTCAAAGGCTTTCCTGCAGCTGATGAAATGATCATTTGGTTTTGCCCTTGATTCTATATGTGGTGTATTAGTTTCATTGATTTGCATTTATTGAATAATCCTGGAGCAAAATCAGCTTGTATTTTTTTTTTTTGTATATGACACTAGAGACTCAAACCAGGAGCACAGTATCACTGAGACACACCCCCAGCCCCTTTTATTGTTCACTTTGATAAGGTCTCACTAATTTGCCCAGGCTGGCTTTGAAATTACAGTGGGCCTGAAATAACATCCTACCTTTCTGAGAATATAGACATATACCACCATGCCTGACATTGTATGTTATTTTGTAATGTGCTGCTGAATGTGGTTTGCAAAGATTTTTATGAGAATTTTTATATTATGTTCCTCAAGGATATTGGTCTTAGTTTTTTTCCTTGTTCTGTCCATATTCACTTTTCCAATCAGGGTAATACTTTACAGAATTGCTTTGAAAGCATCTTTCCTTTGCTCTTACATGTAATGGGAGGGATTAATATCAGTTCTTCATTAAATATCTGATAAAATTTAGCAATGCATTCACCTCTGGCCTTGGAGGCTTCTGTTATTGCTTCAAATTAATTGCTTGGTATTGAGCTATTTGTTTTTCTCTATCCTTTTGATTCAAATTTTTTAGGACATATTTCATCAATATCTTCTAGATTTTTTCATGTATTGCAATTTGAGTCTTTAATATAATCTAGATTTTCCTATGCATTGAAATACTAGTTTTCCACTCTCTAGAGATCCTCTGGATTTCAGTGGTATCTGTTGTTATATTTCTGTTTTTGTTTCTAGATTTATTCATTTGTATCTTCCTTCTCTCTTTTTTTTATTTTTTATTTACCTTTGCTGAGGGTTTATCAATCTTATTTACCTTTTCAACAACCAACTGTTTGTTTCATTAGTACTATGTTGGATTTTTTTAAATTTAACTTTCTACTTTATAAATTTGGCTGTGACATTTATTAATTCTTTTTTCATATTGGTTTTAGAATTAATTTACTGATGTTTTTCTTAGACCTTGTGATGCATCATGAGGTTTTAAATTTGAAATATCTCAGATTTCTAAATGGAGGTAGCCATTGCTATAAACTTCCCTCATACAACTGCTTTTGGTACATTAGGGGAGAGACATGGGGAGGGAAAGAAAAAGTACTGCGTAGTAAGATTTATCAAAATATATTATGTGCATTTCTGTATTTGTTATACTGAATCCCATTATTTTGTATACATATACACACACAATGTCTCAATAAAAGAAAAGAAAAAAACCAAAGAACAAAAAAAAAGAACTGTTTTTACTGTATCCCATGTTGTGTTTTGATTCTCACATGGGTCTGATGTTTATTTAAAACTTCCCCACCCCACCCCCGATTTCATCAGTGACCCTTTGATTATGCAATTGTATTATTCATTCTTCAAGTGTTCATGCAGTTTCTATAGTTTTACTCACTGTTTACTTATTTTTCTTAATTAGATCATTATTTCATATATAATATTGGGTTTAATTTTGAAATAATCATACAAGATTGGTATACACTTTTCCAGTTTGATCCCCAGTACTCTCGCTTCTTGCCTACCTTTGTTATCTTTCTTCTCTACTGATTTTTTGTATTTATTTGTAGTTGTTTTAATTAGTGCATCATTAATATACATAAAGGCACTTTGAGTTATCCAGGTACATTACCATTTATCAATGACTTGGTGCTTCTCTCTTGAATTTGTAAAAACCATTCTTAGCTCTGAATTTTGGAATTTTAACCAAAATATAATGTGGACAGTTTCTTTTTCGGCCAAATCTATTTGGCCTTCTAAATGCTTTCTGTGCCTGATGTACATATTATTTTCACAAATAAGGGTATGTTTCTGGTGCTAGTTCACTGAATAATTTTTCTATGCCTTCGGTTTGTATATACAGTCCTTCCTTCAAGACCTTAGTCTCAGTTGGTCTTTTAAAGTTGTCGTAAAATGCTTGTATATTCTTTTTAAAGTCTTTCCTTTTTATTACTGTATTAAAGTTCTGCATCATCCAACTTGTCTTCAAGACTTAACATTCTTCAATCTATCTGATGTAGTATATTGGCAGTACTTCTAATTTGGAATTTTATTTGAAATAACAAATGTATTATTTCCAAATGTTCTCCTTTTTTAAAAAATACTTTATTGGCTGTTCAAAACATTACAAAGCTCTTGACATATCATATTTCATACATTAGATTCAAGTGGGTTATGAACTCCCATTTTTACCCCAAATACAGATTGCAGAATCACATTAGTTACACATCCAATTTTTACATAATGCCATATTAGTAACTATTGTATTCTGCTACCTTTCCTATCCTCTACTATCCCCCCTCCCCTCCCCTCCCATCTTCTCTCTCTACCCCATCTACTGTAATTCATTTCTCTCCATGTTTTTTTCCCATTCCCCTCACAACCTCTTATATGTAATTTTGTATAACAGTGAGGGTCTCCTTCCATTTCCATGCAATTTCCCTTTTCTCTCCCTTTCCCTCCTACATCATGCCTCTGTTTAATGTTAATCTTTTCCTCCTGCTCTTCCTCCCTGCTCTGTTCTTAGTTGCTCTAATTATATCAAAGAAGACATTTGGCATTTGTTTCTTAGGGATTGGCTAGCTTCACTTAGCATAATCTGCTCTAATACCATCCATTTCCCTGCAAATTCCATGATTTTGTCATTTTTAGTGCAGAGTAATACTCCATTGTGTATAAATGCCATATTTTTTTTTATCCATTAATCTATTGAAGGGCATCGGGGTTGGTTCCACAGTCTAGCTATTGTGAATTGTGCTGCTATGAACATCGATGTGGCAGTATCCCTGTAGCATGCTCTTTTAAGGTCTTCAGGGAATAGTCCAAGAAGGGCAATAGCTGGGTCAAATGGTGGTTCCATTCCCAGCTTTCCCAGGAATCTCCATACTGCTTTCCGTATTGGCCGCACCAATTTGCAGTCCCACCAGCAATGTACAAGAGTACCGTTTTCCCCACATCCTCGCCAGCACTTGTTGTTTGACTTCATAATGGCTGCCAATCTTACTGGAATGAGATGGTATCTTAGGGTGGTTTTGATTTGCATTTCTCTGACTGCTAGAGATGGTGAGCATTTTTTCATGTACTTGTTGATTGATTGTATGTCCTCCTCTGAGAAGTGTCTGTTCAGGTCTTTGGCCCATTTGTTTATTGGGTTATTTGTTTTCTTATTGTTTAATTTTTTGAGTTCTTTGTATACTTTGGATATTAGGGCTCTATCTGAAGTGTGAGGAGTAAAAATTTGTTCCCATGATGTAGGCTCCCTGTTTACCTCTCTTATTGTTTCTCTTGCTGAGAAAAAACTTTTTAGTTTAAGTAAGTCCCATTTGTTGATTCTTGTTATTAACTCTTGTGCTATGGGTGTCCTATTAAGGAATTTGGAGCCCAAACCCACAATATGTAGATCGGAGCCAACTTTTTCTTCTATCAGACACAGAGTCTCTGATTTGATATCAAGCTCCTTGATTCATTTTGAGTTAACTTTTGTGCATGGCGAGAGAGGGGGATTCAGGTTCATTTTGTTGTATATGGATTTCCAGTTTTCCCAACACCATTTGTTGAACATGCTATCCTTCCTCCATTGCATGCTTTTATCCCCTTTAGCAAATATAATATAGTTGTAACTTTGTGGATTAGTCTGTGTGTCCTCTATTCTGTACCATTGTTCCACCCACCTGTTTTGATACCAATACCATGCTGTTTTTGATACTATTGCTCTGTAGTATAGTTTGAAATCTGGAATCGCTATGCCACCTGATTCACACTTCCTGCTTAGATTTTCTTTTGCTATTCTGTGTTTTTTATTTTTCCATATGAATTTCATGATTGCTTTATCTATGTCTACAAGAAATGCCATTGGGATTTTGATTGGCATTGCATTAAACCTATAGAGAATTTTTGGTAATAGCGCCATTTTGATGATGTTATTTCTGCCTATCCATGAACAGGGTATATTTTTCCATATTCTAAGATCTTCTATTTCTCTCTTTAGGGTTCTGTAGTTTTCATTGTATAAAACTTTCACCTCTTTTGTTAGGTTGATTCCCAAGTATTTTTTTTTTTTTTGAGGATATTGTGAATGGGGTGTTTTTCCTCATTTCCGTTTCAGAAGTTTTGTCGCTGATATACAGAAATGCCTTTGATTAATGCGTGTTGATTTTATATCCTGCCACTTTGCTGAATTTATTTATTAGTTCTAGTAGTTTCTTTGTAGACCCTTTTGGGTCTTGTAGGTATAGAATCATGTCTTCTGCAAATAGTGATAATATAAGTTCTTCTTTTCCTATTTTTATACCTTTAATTTCTTTCATCTGTCTAATTGCTCTGGCCAGTGTTTTGAGAAGTATATTAAATAGAAGTGGTGATAGAGGGCATCCTTGTCTTGTTCCAGATTTTAGAGGGAATGCCTTCAATTTTTCTCCATTCAGAATGATGCTAGCCTGAGGCTTAGCATAGATAGCTTTTACCATATTGAGGTAAGTTCCTGTTATCCCTAGTTTTTCTAATGTTTTGAACATAAAGGGACGCTGTACTTTATCGAATGCTTTCTCTGTGTCTATCGA
This sequence comes from Spermophilus citellus, assembly GCF_964194105.1. Classification (NCBI taxonomy): domain Eukaryota; kingdom Metazoa; phylum Chordata; class Mammalia; order Rodentia; family Sciuridae; genus Spermophilus; species Spermophilus citellus. The sequence goes on from NC_138184.1 coordinate 60,303,871, forward strand.
GATGATCATATGGTTCTTATCTTTGAGTCTATTGATGTGGTGAATAACATTTATTGATTTCTGCATATTGAACCATCCTTGCATCCCAGGGATGAATCCTACTTGATCATGGTGCACAATTTTTTTGATGTGTTTTTGTATCCAATTCGCCAGAATTTTATTGAGTATTTTTGCATCTAGGTTCATTAGAGATATTGGTCTGTAGTTTTCTTTCTTTGAAGTGTATTTGTCTCATTTCAGGATCAGGGTGATGTTGGCCTCATAGAATGAATTTGGAAGAGCTCTCTCTTTTTCTATTTCCTGAAATAACTTGAAAAGTATTGGTATTAACTCTTCTTTAAAGGTTTTGTAAAACTCCGCTCTATATCCCTGCGGTCCTGGGCTTTTCTTGGTTGGTAGTCTTTTGATTGCTTCTTCTATTTCATCCATTGATATTGGTCTGTTCAAATTGTGTGTATCCTCCTGACTCAGTCTGGGTAAATCATATGACTTAAGAAATTTATCTATGTCTTCACTATCTTCTATTTTATTGGAATATAGGTTTTCAAAATAATTTCTTATTGTCTTCTGTATTTCTGTAGCATCTGTTGTGATATTGCCTTTTTCATCCCATATGTTAGTAATTTGAGTTCTCTCTCTTCTTCTCTTCGTTAGCATGGCTAAGGGTCTGTCAATCTTATTTATTTTTTTTAAAGAACCAACTTTTAGGTTTGTCAATTTTTTCAGTAGTTTCTTTTGTTTCAATTTTGTTGATTTCCACTCTGATTTTAATTATTTCTTGCCTTCTGCTACCTTTGCTATTGTTTTGCTCTTCCATTTCTAGGGCTTTGAGATGAAGTGTGAGCTCATTTATTTGTTGTTTTTTTTTCTTTTTTTGAGGCATGACCTCCAGGTGATGAATTTCCCTCTTAAAACTGCTTTCATTGTGTCCCTTAGGTTCCGATATGTTGTGTCTGTATTTTCATTTATCTCTAAGAATTTTTTGATTTCCTCCTTTATGTCTTCTGTAACCCATTGATCATTCAGTAACATATTGTTCATTTTCCATATGATGTAGGATTTTGCCTTCTTTTATCATTGATTTCCAGTTTCATTCCATTATGATCAGATAAGATGCATGGTATTATCTCCACCCCTTTATATTTAGTGAGGGTTGCCCTATGGCCTAATATATGGTCTATTTTTGAGAAGGATCCATGTGCTACTGAGAAAAAAGTATATCCACTTGATGATGGTTGATATATTCTATATATGTCAGTTAAGTCTAGGCTATTGATTGTGATATTGAGTTCTATAGTTTTCGTATTCAACTTTTGTTTGGAGGATCTGTCAAATGGTGATAGAGGTGTGTTAAAGTCACCCATAATTATTGTGTTGTGGTCTATTTGATTTTTGAACTTGAGGAGAGTTTGTTTTATGGATGTCGCAGCACCATTATTTGGTGCATAAATATTGATAATTGTTATGTCTTGTTGGTGAATGGTTCCTTTTAACAGTATATAATGTCCTTCCTTATCCCTTTTGATTAACTTAGTCTTGAAGTCAATTTTATTCGATATGAGGATGGCCACCCCTGCTTGCTTACAAGGACCGTGTGCGTGGTATATTTTTTCCCAACCTTTCACCTTCAGCCTATGTATGTCTTTTCCAATCAGATGTGTCTCCTGGAGGCAGCATATTGTTGGATTTGTTTTTTTAATCCATGTTACCAGCCTATGTCGCTTTATTGGAGAGTTTAAACCATTAACGTTTAGAGTTACTATTGATATATGATTTGTACTTCCAGCCATGTTTGATTATTTATCTTTTCTTTTAATTTAGTTTGTTTCTCCATGATTAGCTTTCCCCTGCCCTCTGTCTTTACTGAGGTACTTCCCACAGTTGGTTTTGGTTATTGTTTTTCATTTCTTCCTCGTGTAGTGTTTTGCTCAAGATGCTTTGCAGTGCTGGTTTTCTGGCTGCAAATTCTTTAAACGTTTATTTATCATGAAAGATTTTTATTTTGTTGTCATACCTGAAGCTTAATTTTGCTGGATACAAAATTCTTGGTTGGCATCCATTGTCTTTCAGTGTTTGAAATACGTTGTTCCAGGATCTTCTCACTTTCAGCGTCTGTGATAAAAATCTGTTGTTAACCTTATTGGTTTACCCCTGAATGTAATCTTCCTCCTTTCTCTTGTAGCTTTTAATATTTTCTCTTTGTTCTGTATATTGGATATCTTCATAACAATGTGTCTTGGCATTGGTCTACTGTGATTTTGTATGCTCGGTGTCCTGTATGCATTGACAGTTTGTATATCCGTTTCCTTTTTTATTTCTGGAAAGTTTTCTGTAATTATTTCATTCAGAAGGTTGCTCATTCCCTTAGTTTGAACCTCTATACCTTCCTCTATCCTGATGACTCTTAAGTTTGTTTTTTTTATGTTATCCCATATCTCTTGGATGTTTTTCTCGTGATTTTTTACCAGCCTTTCTGAGTTGGCTAGACTCTTTTCAAGATGATATATTTTGTCTTCATTATCTGACATCCTGGCTTCTACTTGCTGCACTCTGTTAGTGATACTCTCATTTGAGTTTTTAATTTGGTTTATAGTTTCCTTCATTTCTAGAATTATTGTTTGAATTTTTTTATAATCTCTATCTCCTGACAATGATGCTTATTTGCTTCTTTTATCTGTTTATGTAATTCATTTTCAATGTGTTCTTTCACTGTTTGAATTTGCTGTCTCATATCCTCTTTAAGATTCCATTCCATCGGTCTAAGGTATTCCTTGAGTTCTTTATTTGGCCATTTTTCTGATGCCTCTAGGTCCTCCTGAATATTTAGGCTGTCCTTCATTGTTTGTACTCCTTTTCTTCCTTGCTTTTTTATACTGCTCATGTTACTTCTTGTTCTGTTTGACTGCTGAGTTACTGTTTACTCCTATAAATTTATTTGATGCTTGGGAGGAAAGGTATTAGAAGGGAAGGGAAGAAGTCACTGTCACCTCCGGTTTCAATGAAGTTATCTCCTCCGCCGCATTCTGGTGTCGTCAGTTCTCTGTCATGGTGGTATCCCACGCAAATGGCGACAGTTCGTTCCCTTTGCCGGGTGACCAATGCAACGGGTGGGCCCTGACTGGCTCTCCCAAGCCCCGACTCAATCCTGTCGCCAGTGCCTATGAAGGATTGGTTGGTATTAACCTCCACAGGTTCACAACGGCTGACCAGTTGTTTCAGTGGGATCGTTTAGTGTTGAGTCACAGCGGTTTGTCTGCGAGACGCAGGCAATCGGGAGCTTGAATTCTCTCCTTTTTTTTTCCAGAAACTCTTATTGTAGAGATGTTCTATCAAAACCTGGATTGCCTTCATTAATTCATGTTTTAATCCTTTAGTTCCTTGAACTATTTTCAAAATAAATTGTTTGAATTCTTTGCTCAGCATATCCTACACATCAATGTATGTGGATTAAATTATTGGGAAATTAATCACTTTGTGTAGTGTCTTACTGTCTTTCTCTCTCATGTTTCCTGTTTAACATGCAGAGTTTTGTGCAGATGTTCAAATAGGTTTATATTCCCCTCTTAGATGTGGATCATTTTGTTGAGTAGATTTCTCTTCAGATATTCCCTGAACAGAATGTATGATCTATTTTCAAAGTCCCAACTCATTGAGAGAAGTGCTATGACCACTAACACAAAGCACTTTAAGAGAAAAGAATAGCCATCATTAATATCAAAAAGTTAGGAGCTAAGCACATGTTGATTTATGACCAAAGCAAAAACTTTTAAAAATTGTCTCTACAACTCCAGAAACCAATGCAGAAGTGGTAATAATAAATAATGCCCAAAATTTATGTGTTAGTGATTCTAAAATTAATACTAAAATATATAGAAAAATGTGGTGAGATGGAAAAATGGAGAATAAGGAAAAAATGAAGAAGAAAAATAGTGCAAATACCAATGAAAAATAAGAAAACAAGTACAATGAAAGTTAAAAGATCATGTAAGTTAGAAAATGAAAAACAAATGATAAGAAAAGCCACTTAAAGATGCAATGCCAAGAAAAATATATGATTTCCTTATCTGATGTAAATCAAATATAGACACTTTCTTTCCCAACTTCTAGTTTAAAAATTAACCATTTTGGGGGTGTTTCTGGGGAGCAGCTACAGTTGTACTAGTTTCTTCTCAATTCTAGCCCAAACAGGCCAATACTGATTGTGGAGTCTTGGATGTGGAAAATTTTCACCCATGCCTACCAGGAAGTGCTATAGGACCATTTTCACAAGAAGAGGTAAATCATTCACAATATTGGTTTTTGTGGACCTGAGGATTGGACTCTGGGTATAGTAGGAGCTATCAACAAAACTCTCACACATAAACCCTGTGAGTCTGACTGTGCTGAAAGCCCCAATTCCCAACTTCTTTTAGTGAGCTCAGGGTCATTGCAAGACTCCAAGTCTCTGTGGTGTTTGGTTTCACTTTCTCTAAGCATGGCAGAGGTGGACTGCATGCAGGATCTGTGCTTGGTTATGGGAGATGCAGGAAACAAGCTTTTCACAAGACCTTTTCAAGCACTCCCCAAAATATTCTGCCCCAGAAAATCACACACAACTCATCTTCTTTCCTGTTACTAATCTCTAAACACCAGTTTTAACATGGAGATGTCCCCACTGCCCTTCATTCCATAAGGTGGCAAAACAGCACATCATACTTCCTTCCGCTCAGATTTTTCAACACATCTCTGTTAATCTGGACCAAAAGCGTGGGTATCCACAATTCAAATAAAAAGAGTTAGTCCCTGTGTCTTGGAGATTAAACATGCAAGAGATTCTGATATCTCAAAAACAGAGTTGCAGCAATGGGACATTTCTAAAGGGGGAACCCCCTTGGTGAATCACAAGGAAGTGACTATAATTGCTTCAGTTGAAGAAGTGGTGATTCTTCCTTCACATGCCTCTGAGCATAGTGAGATGGCCTGACTCAGGAGATCAGCTCTCCTCTCTGGAGATTGTAGCAGGAACTTTTCTACCAGAATCAATCCTGACACACACTGTCACATAGTTCCTACAGGCACATTTAATTGAAACTCACCTCAGTTTCTATCCCTTGGCTGACCATGTAGCCATGACTATACAGCTTTCCAGAGCTCCCTACAGATCTGTGTCTCAATTAGTATATCTGATAGAGACTGACTTGTGTTTTGGATGCTTCCTGACCTACCAAATTCATGTCATTGTTGGGTACTGGAAATATAAGAACATAAATGCAGAGTTTCTAATCTCCCATCAAGAAAGTCTAGAAAAGGGACCCCCAAGTGAAGAAGTTTCTTGAGTAGGCACTCATAATTCTGCTAAGAATCTGCAGTGCACCTGTCCTCCATTGACATCTCAGGCAGAATCCAACTGGCTGAAACTCATTACTGGAATTTAAAATATGATTTTCTTGAGATTATAGATTGTGTGCACCTACCAGAGAAGAGCTTCCACCTAGACAGTTTTCCCCTGACAACTGTTGCAGATAAAATCTTTTATGAACTCTTTTATTACTCTAAAAATATATATTTCTGGATTTTATCTGTTCATTGGCTCTCTGTAGTTTCACTTCACTGCTTGCCCCTTACCAATGTTTGTATAGTCACACATCAGTTGATTTGTCTCAAATTCAGGGTGCAATCAGTTACCACTGTATGCATCTATATACACGCTTTTTACCATAGTATAATATTTTATAGTTTTATTCTTGAGTGGAAACTGATGCATACTCTACCGTCATATATTAAAAAAAAGAAAACCTTTGTAAAACAAGTTTATCATTAAACTAGTTTTTCTATCAGTAAAAGATTCGTCAAAAGAAATTTAGATTTCTGTAAGCCCCTGCTTACCTGAATAAGAGAGTGGGAGCACGGCTTCTTTTCTACTTGATGTGACATAATTCAGTCTCTATAACAAAGCCTCTTAGTTCAGCACTAAAAGCTTATAATTAGAATGTTTTAAATGTTTAATGATGTGTAATATATACAACTTACATAAATTATACATATTATATATTATATATGTTATATATGGTGGAGGGTCCTCTTATTTTTAGAGGTAAAATATGAGTAATGGTAGGTATAATGAAGTTACTTCCTGATAGAAATATGCACATCAGTTAGTTTTCTTTTATTATTCTTTTTTTTGTTGTTGTTTATGGACCTTTGTTTGACTCATTTATATGCAGTGCTGAGAAATGAACCCAGTGCCTGAAACATTCATGGCAAGCCCTCTGCCACTGAGCCACAACCCCAGCCCCCATGTTGGTAGTTTTCTATTGTCTTTCTATCCTGGGTTAATAGAGTTAGTAGACAAATGAATATAATATTTGGCTGATTTGCAGAGGATACATGACACTCTGATATAAAATATTTCAATTTCCAATGTGCACTTCTCTAGTTAAGTCCAAATTTATTTCAAATCTGTAAAATTAGGTGTCTCTTTAGAATAGTGATTAGGAAATCTTCATACAACTCATTAGTGATATTCATTTTACAGAGTATCTCTCAGATTCTTCCTCAGAGTAATGTTGGTCATTTATCTGGTGAAGCACATCAAAGAGCACAAGATGGTGTAAGTGGACATACAGAAGGTAAGAACCACTCATTATAAAATCATTGGATATAATGCTTATTTAAAACATGAGCACTAGTATGATTTAATAGTGGAAGAAATGAAAATAATAAATAGTAAGGAGATTGAATTAGTGTATCTTATCAAGTTGCAAGCACAGGGTAAGTTGGAGTGTCCCTAGAGGAGCTGAATTATTAGGTCCATTTCCAGACCTGCTTAGATTAGAGGAAAGTTGAGAAATAAGTAAGGGGGTAGGGGAGAAGTGGGAATGAAGAATGAGAAAAGACTAAAGACAACAACAAAAAAAAAAAAAAAGGAAAGGAAAAAGAAGCAGGTGAACATTGATCATGGCCTGATAAAATGTTCCCTGGAAAGATTATGACTTCTAATACACCTACAATTTGGGGGACAAGATAGGGAGAATTTTAAATAGGCAAATTAAATGGACAGGCACATGGTACACGCCTATATTCCCAGAAGCTCTGGAGGCTACAAATGGAGAATTTTGAATCCAATGCCAGCTGAGTAACTTAATGAGGCCCTCAAAAAAAATTCAGCAAGAGCCTGTCTCTAAATAAAATATAAAAAGGAATGGGATGTAGCCCAGTAGTTAGGTACCCCTGGGTTCAATCCCCAGTACCAATAACAAAATAACAAAGCAAAAAGAAACATCAAATAGGCAAGTTAAGTTAGAGAAATTTGTAGAAGATTAAGCATGTACAAGAATTCTCAAATTTTAGTGAATCATATGTTGGGGCCAATGTACAAAATGTATGTTCTGACTTAGCAGGTCTTTGGTTCTACATTCCGAATACATTCAAAGATGTTTCCAATGCTCCTTGATCCACAAAACACATTCTGGAAATGGAAAGGGAACAAACTGCCCTTTAGAAAATCTAAATAAAAAGCCATTGTGTCTTAGTTCAGGGCATAACCAGATCAAGTTTTAAGATTTTTTTTAGCTGTAAATGGACACAATACCTTTATTTTATGTGGTGCTGAGGATCAAACCCAGTACTTTATATGTGCTAGACAAGCACTCTACCACTAAACCAAAACCCAGCCCCTCGAAATTGTATAAGACAGAGTTTCTGAATTGGGCAGAAAAAGTTGTGGAAAAATAACAAATTTAAAAAGAAAATCAACACCACAGATATAGAGACTGCTTTGGAAAAGCAAAGAGAAGGGGAATGGGGAGGGAACAAAATTAGGTAATTTTGAAGGTAATAAGAAGACTCAGAGAATGCATTTCAGCTGGTTTCAGTATATTTGCCTGCAAACCAAAGTGAGAATTACAGGTCTAGAGATAATTTTAAGTGGGGAAAATTCTTAGAACTGGGGCAACCAGCCACTATTTATTTCTTTGCTCCATAACTACCAAGAATAGGGAAGTATTGATATCAGTAGTTGAGAAGAGAAAATTAGTATTTAAGAAACACTGGATATTTTAAAAGATAGTTGATTTTTTTCTTTACTGAAACCATGGCTTTGGGCATGCTAGGAATACACTCAATTACTCTGCCACATCTCTAGATGGCTAAAATTGTGATAGGACAGATATTTCATGAAAATCCTTGAAAGTCTAAGAGGATATACCAAACCAGACTTTGTAGGTTAATTTATTGTATATCAATGCTGTTATTCTTGGTATATATGCCAATGAATTTAAAATATAAAAGGTTATTTATATCTGATAATTCTTTGGCATTTCAGTTCACTTTCTCCCTTTGGATTACCATATTTTAATATTTTATGCTTATTAAACATTATTTATTAGATACAGTCTCTATGTCTTCTCAAATGAGTGGATCCAGAAACTTTCAGTGGGTCAGACCAGAGGATATAGTAAAAGAAGATACACCACTGTCCTGCATGGGTATGGAAAAATAGATAATTTTAATAAGTACATATCTAAGCTGATCAGTTTAGAGAACTTTTCTCATTGGAAGTGAATTATACTTTGCACTTGACTGTTATCACAACTTTGGACTTATTATATTGTAGGACAAATGGAGGAACAGGATACATACCTGTAATAATATTGATTAAATGATTGTGATAGGCTATATTAAACACACCTGCATACAAATTATTTTCTTCATTTTATATATTTATGCCCCAAAGTTTCTCCTTTGCTCCTCTGATTAAATATCTCCATTCCCTCAATCACTTTTACTTGGTAGGTGTTCATTCCCTATTATATTTATGGTAAGTGGAAATATAATCACACATTTGAAAACTTAACTAAATGTTTAATTAAACTAATATTGGATATTTTCCTTCAGTATATTTCAGTCATGTTGCTGTACTCAACAACAACAACAACAACAAAACACAGCAAACACAGAAACCCAAAAGCTAAAATATTCTTTATCAAAGCTAACCCATGGAACACAGCTCCATGTTGATTCAGCAGGAATGTGTGGGTTGTTTCGTCACTCTTGTGTGTACTCAGTGATTTAACCCCATAACATTGCAACATTGGCAAGTACTCTGCCAGAGTTGCATCCAAAAGCATGAATGTATGGGTGGTTTTGTCACCCTTCCTCTATTTGGCATTTCTGCTGCCTTCTTATTTATTTTTGCTCATGCATATCCTCTCCACACTCATCCTGCCCCCAGCATTTGGAGCTATCTAGCTACAATGAAAGTGTGCCATGAACCTCTGTATAAGGTGAAAGGCCAGCTTTTAAAATTACCCAGAAATCTTTCATGAGTTCAGCCTAACACTTTATCCCTTCCCTTGCCTTCACTATGCTCTGGCATTGCTCCTCACCAGTTCCTATATTTTCAAATACTGACTCATTTAATGCTTGACTCTATGTCTAGCTACAGCCTTTTAAGCTCTCCCCACTTTCTGCCTCTGGCTGGTAACCTTACTCCTTTAGTCTCTGCTGAGTCCTAGCTCCAGAAATGCCACCATCCCTGGCACCTTTTTACTCTATTCTCACAGGGAACATAATAATTGTGGGTTCAAATAAACTGTTGATGCTAAGGGGATGTAAAAGTGATCTCCTTAAGTCCAGGAGCCAAAGGGCTAGACAGGGGAAGGAGTAATTTACAAGTCAGCTGGTAGATATTCAGTTGAACAGTGGCTGAAATGCTGAGGAACCCCAATGGGGGGGGCAACACTTTATGACAAGGAGATTGATAATCATGCAGGACTAAATAGACTGAGTATTATAGAAGAACACATTTTTTTCAGAATAATGAAGAAAAACATTGCATATACAAGATATTCATTGATAACAGTATAGAACGTATCAGTCATTGTGAAAATACTACTGATGAATAGTTGTTTTTAAATAGTTACTGTTATGAGGAAGAGAATGGCAAATTGTGTGAATCCCCACATTTCTATAGTCTTTTTCAAATTTACTTCTGACAACTTTTTATTCATCTTGAGTGGATATACTTTTGAGATATTTTTGTCTTAAACCTAGTTCTCCCCAAGTAGACTGTTGAAGTTTTTATCACTAAAAACATTCTCTGAAATAGTCAGTATCTGCTGGGTACAGTGGGTCACTTCTAAACACAGGTACTTGGGAGACTGAGACAGGAGCATGGCAAGTCTCAGGCCAGAACAAACACTTTAGAGAGACCCAGTCTCAATATATATACATATGCTTTTGGATACAACTCTGGCAGAGCACTTTCCAATGTTGCAATATTTTGGGGTTAAATCACTGATCACACACTAGTATACCCCACTAATAAACAATTTAAAAAGGTAATAATCACCTAAAATTCAAGCTTATTATTACTTTTTATTTTTGACAGACTAACATTCTCTCTAAATATTCTAAGTAGTTTAAGTAAATTTACATACATTTTTCAGCTGAACCTCTTTGTTTCTCATCATCTGAAGAAGAGGAGGAAGGTCTCAATGGCACCAAAAATAAGCAGCCAAAGGTATGTATACATTTACTTTTAAATTCTGCATTTCCTCATGTATTACTTGTTTTAAGAAAGTAATAAGGGCAAATTGAGTTATCTTTTATAACAGTGTTTTGAAATATAAAGATGATGATTTAGTATTCAAGTCTAAAAGAATTTAACTGGTTATGAATCTGAAAATAGCATTAGAATTCATGATAACACATATATAAACATTATCCTTGTGATTGAGGCAGAAATTTTTCTGGATATTGTTTGTGCTTCCATTTTTAACTCCCTTAAATGATGGAGAAGTTAAAATTAAGTGGTTTTGTGAATATCCATTTTAATTAATGAGCATCTAGAGTGGCAATGGACATTGAGTGCATCTATGGTAAAAGATGGTCCTTCCCAATGGCTCAATTTTAGTTACATATGAACATGCTTTCATGCCAAAGTGAAAGATTTTTGTACAGCCTAGACATCAGTGTCTCTGTCAATGAAAATAGTAGCCTCAAAGAAGATACACAATGGCCTGTTAAGGAAATTGAAACTTCCCAGAATGAGATCTCTTTTTTTGTTAGTTTGTTTTTGTTCTTGTTGTTTCCTTTCCATACCATAAGACATTCAAAATTATTAAACATATTTATCCAACCTTTTTAATGAGTGGTAGCAAAAAGCCTTTGAATGCTGTTATTGGAGAATTAAGGAATTTGATGTGTTTTTGCATTTTTTTCTCATGTTGTCTGTGTTAGTAAGGCCGAGGTTTTGCATGCATTGGGATAGATTTCTCTTCCGAGGATATGTGTGTGTACTTTAGTGCAAACATTTCTCTTTGGAATGCACCCTGTGCAGGGGTGATATCTCAGCGTGAAGTACCCAACTTTAAATGACCAAGGTGCTAGTTTCTCCCACCAGGATGTTTCTAAGAGTAGATAATAACCTCCAGTAAGAATGACAATTTAAAGCAAAACATATATTACCTATTAAAGAAAATGCTTGTAAGCGATCTCTATAAGTTCACAACCTGGGGAGGTGTGGTGAGAAATAACAGTATACACCTGGCTGAAAAGAAAACAGGCAGTAGTGGTCATAAAATTATTTGGGTGTAATTCAATAAGAAAGGAGAATGAAACTGATGTGATTAAATATAGCTGTAGGGGGAAATAAGGAGAAAAAGTAATAAAACTGAGAAAGAATTGGGTTTGAAGTGGCAAGAAGAGGTGATATAGGGGAAACATATAAGAAAGGAGACAAAAATTTTAGAAATGAGAAGGAACATGAGGAAAGACATAATGAGGAATCCTCCATACACAAAAACTCACACAAAAGCCTAGAGCAGCAATAAAAACATAAAATTTCTCCTTGCTAATGAAATTGAAATTGAGGAATTTCTGTCTAGAATCTCCAATTATAGAAACCAAAACCATGGTGTGATTGCTTGAAGGCAGATGTAGTCCAACTTTTCTGGTTTCTCCAGCTGAAACACACCTAATCTGGTAGTGACATGATAGTGGAGAACACAAGCTGAGCTTCTCTCAGTTATGCCCAGCTCCTTGCATGGGATGCTTAGGGAAGGTTTTCAGTGCAGATAAAAACTCACCCTCAGTACTTTTTTTCCACTCAGGGGTGGGGGGTACATCTGTCTGACAATCCTTTCACCATGGAATCTGTAGACTGGTCTGTGATGCATACCCCAATTGGGGACTCCTGCAGTCAGTGATCTCAGGGGTGTGCAAGATTCCAAGTGTCTGAGAGGTTTTCTGGCACTCTCTTTGAGCATGGTATATGAAGTCTATTGGCAGAATCTGTGCTTTTTTTCTGGAAAAAAATGCAAGAAACTATCTTCTCACCAGACCTTGCCCCTAGCTCTCCTGGATCTTTCAGTATCTTGAACTACTACACAGCTTTTCTCCCTCACAACCACTATTCTCAACGCACCTATTTGCAATGTGCAGTGCCCCTGTTGGCCTCTACAGTATAGATTGTCCAGTTGACAGAACACACCTCTTGATGATGAGAGTTTTTGCCACATTCCATTTGGTCTCTGTCATAAACCCACAGCATCAAGTCAAATGGCTGCCATCCTGTGAGGAGAACTTGCAGCTGCACCTTCAAAGTACAAGTCAGGCCATGCTTTCTGATTTTTCACACAGACACTTCCAAAAGGGGGTCGACCAGAGGGGCCCATTTCAATCATCCTTCTCTTCTAAGGGAAGATCTTAGAATGACTTCTGTGGCAGAAATGGAAGCAAATACTCCAAAGCCACTGATCATGGTGGGTTGACTTCACCTGGGATATCTGCTCACATATATGGTGATGCATGGTATGAGTTTTCTACCAGACACTTCCCTGGCATGATGTCACAGAACTGCAAACACAACATGAGAATGAAAGTACCTTGGGTTTTTCTCATCCTTCCATAGACCACAAGGCCTGCTGTGGCTGCCCAGAGCTCTTAGTGTCTCTGTCGTTTATTTTCTCTCTCAGACCCATCCAGAATAGTGTTGTGTTATGCCTCCAGAGCACTGTAAAATATTGAAAAAATTTTTTTAAATGCTGGGGTTTTTGATCTTCTATGAGAAATGACTAGAAAAATGACCCTGAGTAAAGGTGGCTTCTGTCCAGTACCCAGACACTGCTAGCAGGAATTTGCAGTCCATTCATTTATCTGGGCAGATTGTATAACTTGTTGTATAAATTACATAGCTACAAACAGTGATGTTGATGTATCTTGCTCATAAATTGATTTTTAGTTCCTCATGATAAATGCCAAGGTGTATTATGGCTTGGTGTTGAGGTAATTATACTCCTAGTTTTCCTGAGGAAACTCCACACTGTTTTTCAGAGTGGAAGTTCTTATTTTCAGGGTTACAAACAATATATGTGAGTGTTTACTTTTTTTCTCTATTAATTAATGGGGTTGGTAGAATTGTTCTCCTCATCTCACTAGTTCAATACCCCGTTCAATTTTCCCCTAACAATGCAGCAGGATATTTCTCCTATTGTCCAGACATGTGACGGAATCAGGGTCACTCCAGGTGAATTGGGCTGGCACTAAATAACCACACAGACACAGAAAATATCTTTTTATTGGGGTCAGTATGACTTCTCAGCCTCAGCTCCCACAAGGGAGTCAAAGAAAGGCAACAGAGGTAGGCAAAGAGAGACATAATACCTGAAATCCACCTATTGGGGAGAAGACATTCATAGAATATCCACCCAAATAAAGAAAGGGGTCAGGTTTTGGAGGGTGAAGTCTTTCTTGGTGATGTCTTGGTCAGCAGTTTGGCTGACATTTTGGAAATTCACACCCATCTCAGGTGCAGTGTGGGGATCACAGACAGAGTGAATGAAAAGGCGCACATACATTGCAGAGCCCAATAAGGCAGCAAATTCAGACCAGTTTTCCTCATATACCCAAATGTTTGCATAGCTCACACACACAGCCCATGGATGGTTCACAACACCCTATGAATTCATTTACTATTCTAAAAGCCAAAATTCTGGGTTTTATGTGGTCTGAGGCTCTCTCCAGTGATTTTCCCACAGCTGCTCTTTTTCATCCCGAAAGCACACACCAGCCAATATAATTCGAGCTCTGAAAAATAGTCAGGAAGTACTGTATATTTTTGTGCTGTCATCTTTCTTCACTGGTGTACTTTTTAGTTCACTCTTAGAGGAACATATTATTTATTCTACCCAGATTCTGTGTGCTGCTTTATAACAGTAAGATTAAAAAAAAAAACACGTTTCTTCATCCTACTTTGTCATTTTATTGAACTGGATTTCCTCTTAGTGAAACATTTACTAAAAATGCTCTTCAGAGAGTATGATGACCAAAATGAGGAAAGTCCAACATCAATTTATCTGCTCAACATCACATAATTCCAACTCTTTATCACATGAAGTCTCATATTTTAACACTAAAAAAATCTGTAAGTTCATTGTTTAAAATGTGTAATGCAACACAATATTAATTATATTTCTCAAGAGTGCTTAAGTATTTAATGCATTCTCATTGCTTGTGGGGTTGTGAGATATGGTTGGTTACACACTTAGAGTACATACATTTCTGTTATTGTATTATCAAGGAATTCCATTTCTATGACATCCATCCTGCTTTATTTTTTATTTTTTTATTAGTTGTTCAAGACAATACAATGATCTTGACATATCATACATTTGATTCAAATAGGGTATGAATTGTTATTTTTCCACGTGTACAGATTGCAGGATCACATTGGTTATACATCCATGTGTATACATACAGCAATCCTAGGGTCAGTTGTACTCTGCTTCCCTCCCTCTCACCCCTCCCCTCCCCTCCCCTCCCACCTCTATTGTCTACCCACACTACTGTGACACTTATATCTCTCTCTTTTTTTCCCTTCCCTTCCCCTCACACCATCGTATATGTATTTTGTGAACCTATGAGGGTCTCCTTCTGTCTTCCGTGCATTTCCCCTTCTCCCTCCTTTTCCCTCCCTCTTCTTTTCCTTAGTTCATGGTAATCTTCTCCTCATGCTCTTCCTCCCTACTTTGTTTTGAGTCACGTCCCTAATATCAGCGAAGACATTCGGCATGTGTTTTTTAGGGATTGGCTAACTTCGCTTAGCATAATGTGCTCTAGTGCCATCCATTTTCCTGCAAATGCCATGATTTTGTTATTTTTTACTGCTGAGTAATATTCCATTGGGTATAAATGCCACAATTTCTTTATCCATTCATCTGTTGAAGGGCATCTGGGTTGGTTCCACAGTCTAGATATTGTGAATTGTGCTGCTATGAACATTGATGTAGTTGTGTCCCTGCAGTATGCTCTGTTTAGGTCTTTTTGGTATAGTCTGAGAAGGGGAATAGCTGGGTCAAATGGTGGTTCCATTCCTAGCTTTCCAAGGAATCTCCATACTGCTCTCCAAATTGGCTGCACCAGTTGCAGTCCCACCAGTAATGTACGAGTGTACCCTTTTCTCCACATCCTCACCAGCACTTGTTATTGTTTGACTTTATAATGGCTGCCTTTCTTACTGGAGTGAGATGGTATCTTAGAGTGGTTTTAATTTGCATTTCTCTGATAGCTAGAGATGGTGAGCATTTTTTTGTGTACTTGTTGATTGATTATATATCTTCCTCTGTGAAGTGTCTGTTTAGATCTTTGGCCCATTTGTTGGTTGGCTTATTTTTGTTGTTGTTGTTGTTTAACTTTTTGAGTTCTTTGTATACTCTGGAGATTAGCGCTCTATCTGAAGTGTGAGGGGTAAAAATTTGTTCCCAGGATGTAGGCTCCCTATTTATCTCACTTATTATTTCTCTTGCTGAGAAAAAGCTTTTTAGTTTGAATATGTCCCATTTGTTGATTTTTTATTTTAACTCTTGTGCTCTTGGT
Organism: Spermophilus citellus; assembly: GCF_964194105.1. NCBI lineage: Eukaryota > Metazoa > Chordata > Mammalia > Rodentia > Sciuridae > Spermophilus > Spermophilus citellus. Next base: position 60,319,726 of record NC_138184.1, read on the forward strand.
GTCCTATTAAGGAATTTGGAGCCCGCACCCACGAGATGGAGATTAGGGCCAACTTTTGCTTCTATTAGATGCAGAGTCTCTGATTTGATTCCTAGTTGTTTTATCCACTGTGAGTTAATTTTTATGCCTGGTGAGAGAAAGGGATTCAATATCATTTTGTTGCATATGGATTTCCAATTTTCCCAGCACCATTTGTTGAAGATGCTATCCTTTCTTCATTGCATGCTTTTTGCACCTTTGTCTAATATAAGGTAGTTGTAATTTTGTGGATTGGTCTCTGTGTCCTCTATTCTGTACCATTGGTCTATCCCCCTGTTTTGGTACTGGTACCATGCTGTTTTTGTTACTATTGCTCTATAGTATAGTTTGAAATCTGGTATGGCTATACCACCTGTTTCACTCTTCCTGCTTAGGATTGCTTTAGCTATTCTGGGTCTCTTATTTCTCCAGATGAATTTCATGATAGCTTTTTCTATTTCTGTGAGGAATGCCACTGGGATTTTGATTGGCATTGCATTAAACCTATAGGTTACTTTTGGTAGTATGGCCATTTTAATGATATTAATTCTGCCTATCCATGAACAACGTATATCTTTCCATCTTCTAAGATATTCTTCTATTTCCCTCTTTAGTGTTCTGTAGTTTTTGTTGTAAAGGACTTTCACCACTTTCATTAGGTTGACTCCCAAATATTTTATTTATTTTGAGGATATTGTGAATGGGGTGGTTGTCCTTATTTCCCTTTCAGAGGATTTTCCACTGATATATAAGAATGCCTTAGACTTATAAGCGTTGATTTTATATCCCACCACTCTGCTGAATTCATTTACTAGTTCTAGAAGTTTTTTGGTAGAACCTTTTGGGTCCGTTAGGTATACGATCATGTCAACTGAAATAGTGCTAATTTCAATTCTTCTTTTCTATTTTAATGCCTTTAATTTCTATCATCTGCCTTATTGCAATGGCCAGGGTTTTGAGAACTATGTTGAATAGGAGTGGTGAGCGGGGGCATCCCTGTCTTGTTCCAGATTTTAGAGGGAATGCCTTCAATTTTTCTCCATTCAGAATGATGCTAGCCTGAGGCTTAGCATAAATAGCTTTTACAATGTTGAGGTAAGTTCCTATTATCCCTAGTTTTTCTAATATTTTGAACATAAAATGATGTTGTATTTTGTCAAAAGCTTTTTCTGCATCTATCAAGATGATCATATGGTTTTTATCTTTAAGTCTATTGATGTGGTGGATTACATTTATTGATTTCCGTATATTGAACCAGCCTTGCATCCCAGGGATTAAATCCTACTTGATCATGGTGCACAATCTTTTTGATATATTTTTGTATCCAATTTGCCAGAATTTTATTGAGGATTTTTGCATCTAGGTTCATTAGAGATATTGGTCTGTAGTGTCTTTCTTTGAAGTGTATTTGTCTGATTTCAGGATCAGGGTCATGTTGGCCTCATAGAATGAATTTGGAAGTACTCCCTCTTTTTCTATTTTGTGAAATAGCTTGATAAGTATTGGTATAAGTTCTTCTCTAAAGGTTTTGTAAAACTCTGCTGAATACCCATCTGGTCCTGGGCTTTTCTTGGTTGGTAGTCTTTTGATGGCTTCTTCTATATCCTCAATTTATATTGGTCTGTTTAAGTTGTGTGTATCCTCCTGACTCCATCTGGGCAGATCATATAACTTAAGAAATTTATCAATGCCCTCACTATCTTCTATTTTATTGGAGTATAAGGTTTCAAAATAATTTCTCAAATACTAGAAGCCTACAGGACACCACACATACAGAATCATAATAGACCAACTCCAAGACACATTGTTATGAAGATATCCAACATACAGAACAAGGAGAGAATATTAAAAGCTACAAAGGAAAGGAGGCAGATTACATTTAGGGGTAAGCCAATTAGGTAAATGGCGGATTTCTCAACACAGACACTGAAAGTGAGAAGATCCTGGAACAACGTTTTTCAAAAGCTGAAAGATAATGGGTGCAAACCAAGAGTTTTATATCCGCAAAACTAAGCTTCAGGTTTGACAATGAAATAAAAATTTTCCATGATAAACAAAAGTTGAAAGAATTCTCAGCCAGAAAACCAGCACTGCAAAGCATTTTAGGCAAAACACTACATGAAGAGGAAATAAAAAACAACAACAAAACACAAACAGTGGGCAGTACCTCACTAAAGGGGGGGAATGAAAAACTAAACAAAGAGGAAAAACAAACCAAATCTTAATAAATAAACAAACAAACAAACAAACATGACTGGAAGTACAAGCCATATATCAATAGTAACCCTCAATGTCAATGGCTTAAACTCACCAATTAAATGACATAGGCTAGCAACCTGGATTAAAAAAGCAAATCCAACAATATGCTGCCTTCAGGAGACTCATCTAATAGCAAAAGACACACACAGGCTGAAGGTGAAAGGCTGGGAAAATTCATACCATGCACATGGGCCTCAGAAGCAAGCAGGGGTGGCTATACTCATATCAAATAAAATCGACATCAAGCCAAAATTAATCAAAAGGGATAAAGAAAGACACTATATACTGTTAAAGGGAACCACTCACCAACAAGACATAACAATTATCAATTTATATGCCCCAAACAATGGTGCTGCTACGTTCATAAAACAAACCATCCATCCTGCTTTTACCAAATCAGGAACCATTGGAAGATAAGAGTTCAGCTTCATCTGGAGCAGAATGCTAAGTTGCCCTGTGGAAAGTATGACTTTTCAGTCTGTTCTTGTCTACATTTTAGTTAGCTGCTTTCAAGATCAAAATTTGGATGATGTCTAAAAGAGTGATCATGAAGTCTTCATGCAGCTCATCAGGGTCCTTTATTTTGCAGATATTCTCTGAAGGTCATCCACAGATGTGTGTTTCTCAGTCATCTGGAGAGAAACATTGTAGAGCAAAAGAGAAAGCAGACAGACATGTGCATGGTAAGAACTACACACTCTTCACAGTTCTTGAATAGAATATTGATTTCTAACATGAGTGCTGATATATTCTAATAATTGGAGAAATGATCCTAGTAAATAGGTAATAATTAAAAAGTGAGAAAGATAATGAGTTGTCTCTCTTAAGACCAAAAGTCCAGCAGCAGGTTACTGTGGGATTGTCCCTTTTAGTTTCTATACAAGACATATATAGATCACAGGGGATTGGAAATTTGAAGTAGAGAGGAGAAGTGGGAATAAACATTGAGAAAGGCAGAGAGAGTGAGTACAGGAAATAAATGAAGGAAAAGAAGTTGTGCAGGCAGAGAAATTTTAGTCACGTACCAGAATAAAAAGACCAGCCAATTCAAAATGTGGTAAGAAAATGGGAGTTTCAATTATGGACGTGACTGAAGGTATGAGTGAATTTTGTGTGTTTTGATTTTGGCTTTTTCAGGTAGAAACTGAATCCCTATCTATTACTTCATTTTGGATAGACACAGGTTGCATAACATTCTCAGAACATTTTTTATGTTGGAAAGAATACTGTTCTTCATATTCTACCTGCTTTCTATTCATTTCTCAGTGTATTCTCATTTTCCTCAAGGAATCTTTTCTGTAGATCAGATTCCTTTATTAGATCACAAACTCTTATATCATCTGTCTAAAATTATAATAATCTTTTTATGTGTCTCTCTTCTCCCTTAAACTTTAAGATAAAGAACAAAAGGGGTCTTATTTCATCTGCTTTATCTGCAGAGTGAAGCATAATGTATCACATGTTTAGACACTCATTGGTTTTGTGTATGAATAATGCCTGTGAAATATATAGCACTAATATATGTAAATTACTCATATGTTTTCTCATATATTTTATTTCTGTCTTCTTTTATTTCTGACAGATTCTGTTAGCCCATCAAAAACCCAGAAAGCAGTTCTATCACTTCAAAGAATAATAAAACTTAAAAAAAGTCACTGCACACAGTGTTCGCTACATGTAAAAAAAAATGCACAACTGGAAAATGAGATTCATGAGCTAAAAAAGAGGGTATCAGAGTTTAAGCAAGAAAATACAGAATTGAAACAACAACTTCACAATTTGAGGTATTACATCCTACATTGAAAGAAAGGGTGGAATGTTTTCTTTTATTCTAGTAGAAATAATAAGATTTTTTTTAACTGTTGACTTACCTGTTAGCATTTTGCAATAGATAAAACTTGAATAAAATATAAAATTCTTACAAATGATATAATATTCATTACTAAATGTGATTACTTCTAAAGACTAAGTGCATATTTTTCCCACCACAATTTTAATGTCTCTATGGAAACCCAATTGCTTATTTTTGTTAAATCTATTTATTTAACAAACAGAGTTTGGGATTGCTATTTGTTTATATTTTAACTTTTTTATTACAATTAACAGTTGAAGAAATATCATTTAGAAAAAAAAAATATTTTCTACTCAGATGCCATGGTATGTGTCTATAATTTCAGCAGCTTGGGAGGCAGAGACAGGAGGATCAAAAAGTTCAAATCAACCCTCACCAACTTAGCAAGGTCTTAGCAATTTAGTGAGACCCTGTCTCCAAATAAAAAAAAATGAAAAACGCCTTGGGATGTAGCTAAGTGGTTTAGTTCCTGTGGTTTCAATCCTGAGTAGCAAAGATGGGGGTGAGAACAAAAGAAAATGAAAGAAAAATAATTTTCTGTATTTTTGTTTACTTTTGAAAAAAATTCAATGTAGAGTTATTTAGTTTTAGTGGGGAACTTTAAAAAGATATTTGATCAGGATTTCTAAATTGTTCTCAAGAAAGTTTGTATTCCACCAATGAGGCATTTTTCACTGCCCTGAAACATGTTTTTATACATTTATAGTTTTTCTTCTGATGCTTGGGATCAAACCCAGGGTTTGTGTGACTAATGTAATGTGCTAGTGCTGAGCTAGACCCTCGGCTACATTTTTAGCATTAACATTCATTAAAATATAAAATGAAAACTGATCATAAGTTATTTATTTAAATTCATTTTTATTCATAAGTCAAATTTGTTCAGATTTCTATATTGAAAAGACATATATATATTTTTAGTTATACATGACAGTAGACTATATGTTGAAATAAAGTTCGTTTTCATGGCTAATATTCCATTGTGTGTGATATATATATATATATATATATATATATATATATATATATATATGCACATTTTATATATATATAAATATATATATATATATATATATATATATATATATATATATATATATGCACATATATATATCCATCCGTGAAGGGCATTATTGGATTAAATATTACCTTCTTTTTTTGTTCAAATGGGGTTTTAAGTTGTTTGTAAAATACATAATGATCAACAAGTTGAAAGTGTTACCATAAAAGAAACATAAAAAGTGTAATAACAGGTATTAGATTTCTTATGGCAGTTTTGGGTTATAGTATAGTATATATAACAAAAGATACATGTTGAAAGAAGAATTTTTGAATATGTTGTTACACTGTAAGCCAATTGTAGATATAGCTGACACATTTTATGAAGACAAAATCTTATTACTACTGAATTCATAAGTTTGTATATAAACAAACAACAAGTCTTTAAAACTTATTTGACTTGAAATTATCTTTTTAACTTGGGAGGATCTATGATAGTGCCAAAAAATCACTTTTAACTTGTCACTTTACAAAATAATTTCAAAATTCCTTTTCTGTAGTATCTAAATGATTTACTAGTAATAGAAACTTACCAAATAACAAAAAATCGTTTATTATTGCTTTTCCATTATGAATGTTTTAGACAATATTAAAGGAGAAATTAAAAATATGAACCTAGAAAAGCTACAGAGAACATAGAATTTTTATTAGGATACTAAATCAGCATACAAAGAACCAGAATATAAAAAGACATTTTTGTTTTCTTGCAAAAATCAATCTAAAGGTAATCATATTTAACTTCAGATGTACCTTAAAAGAAGAAGAGGCGAAGAGAAAAAATGATGATATGTTGTATGAAAAAAATAAGTACCCATTAAAAGAAAAAGAAACAGAATATAACAAAGAGGATAAAGTGAGAAACGAACCTGAAATCTCTGCTTGTAAAATAGATACAGAATTGGAGAGTACAAGAAATCATTTTAATCAGGTAAATGAACCTTCAGTAAAGTTTCAAATTTTTACTTTATTTCATCAGCATTATTTATAAAATCCCTTTAATTTACTGTATGTGGCCATGTTTCACTTAACCATGGCAATGTGGTCTGAGGAATGTGCTGTTTGGCAATTTCACCAACATGCAGTCATCATGTGTACTTTCATACACTTCAGACATCTACCACAATGCCAGGAAATAAAGACTTTCAGGACCTCCATTTATATGCAGTGTGTTGTCTCCAAAAGCATTGGTATTTGCTGTGTGAACTACTATTTTGATTTAAAACACAATGTTATCTGACTTTAAAATTAAATGATGACATCTATGGCAAAACTAGTTACTGCAAATCTTAGCATCCCGAAGATGTTCAGCAGTTGTTTCCTGAATGAAGAAGTTGAGTTTGATCACTGAAATGAATACCAATTAGGGCTTTTTATGTTAAGATACAGACTAAATAACTATGAACTAGTTAAAACATTTTTTTATAATTGTTTTTTTTTTAGTTTTAAAATACTTAAAAAAACTGGTATCCCAGCACCCACATTAAACTCAGCGTTTTGTGACATTTGCTATAGGATATTTTGAAAGTCATAAACATATCAGATATATTGATATCTTCTACTTGTAACCTAATTCTTATTTGCTCTCCCCAATAGAGCCAGTATTTTGAATGTAGTACTTTAAACTCTCACAGATTTTATAAAGATGATACCATTACTTTTTTACAAATCACTAAAGTTACATATCATTTTGGTAGGTTTAATATCTTGGAAACGACACACCACACTCTGTAGTTTTTACTGTTGTCTTCTATTAGGCTGACATGTATATTTCTAGTTTATTTACTAGAAATGTCAAGGAATTATATTGTAAAATTACTATAATTTATTTACTCATTAAGATCTTGAGAGAAATGTGTTTGTTTTCAAATACTTACTAGTAATAGATAATTTTACAATGACCATTCCAAATGCACATCTCCTTTAAAAATGTGTCTCACAATGACATCTCTGCCTGTATTTTAGAAATGTTTTTACTCAGCCAAATTTATCTGTCATTTGTGCAGTTGAAATATAAGACATTTACTCTTAAAGACTAAATCTACCTTTTAGATTTCTTTTTTAATCTTGAAGATACCACTCTAAATTAAGCTTTTAGACTTTCTATCACCTGCTGATATGCAGACAAAATCTTGCTGAAATACATTTGTAGATTTTAGCAAGACAAAATGAAACCTATGATTTCTGTGAGACCGGAATGGAATGCTAGAATTTACAATATGAAATTTCAGCAAAACAAAAGAAATAGACATATGCAAAAAGGAAATGTTTTCTGAATTATTTTCCTGTTTTCAAATGAGTGAGTGTGTGTGTGTTTGTGTGTGTGTGTGTAACATAGTTAAACTTATTTTTCTTAAAATTAAATGTTCTTTTATTTGCCACTATTCATCATGGGAAAGTATAGAAGGTTTTAAATTCATATATTTATAACCAAAATGTACATATTTTGGAGGTGAAGGTGGCATTTTTTTTCCCCATTGAATTAAGTAATGTTCTTAATTCAACTCTATTTCTCTGCAACAGTCCCATGATGACTTTCAGAGTAACCTTATGAAGAGAAAAGACTTTTAATATTTTCCACAGGAATAGATGATTTTTTTAATGCTTTCAAAACCCTTGCTTCTAATAGTAGATCTTCTAGTTTGGGGAAGTGACTTCACTCCCTTTGTGTGTTGATGTATATTATTACTCCCACTGTTAAGTAAGGAGGAAAAGTGGGGCCAGTGAATACTCTGGTTTTGTATATTATTTTCTCACATTTGAGAAGAGAAACAAACACTTTGCTCCAAGTAATCTCCTTTGGAAACAATGGAATACCATAATATATTCTTAGAAATAAATTACTAGTATTTGTTCCCAATAAATAAGGTCCATTTATTTTCCCTATTTTATATTTACTCATGTTTCATATTTCACTCAGATGAAACAAATGCTACTGAGTAGCAATCTCAGGGTTTTCTGAGTAGAGCCTTATACATTTTGCCTTACTTGTCATTTGTATTTTGAAACACAATCCTTCTTTGGTGTTTATCCATTCACAGGACAGAAATAACTGGCTTTGTGGATGAGCACTAGAAGCAGAGGCAAAAGACTTGGAGAAAATCCTGCAACTTGCCTATGTTTTTAGCCTTGTGCTCCTTTTCAGAATAGTGATACATTGTTCATTGATATACATACATGTGTTTAGTGCTATTCCTACATCTATCATTTATCAATAGATGCAATTCTCATTCCTGGATACAAAATGTTAGAAAACAGAATATGTTAGGAATACTTTCAGGAAAAGACCTTGGGGAATTTTTGTATGTCTCAGTAGATGCAGAGCTAAGGCTTTTACTACTAGCTGGTTGAATACATGAGGTGTCAGATTGCAAACTTATTCTTCTTAAAGTTCAATGTTCTTTTATTTGCCACTGAAGCCATTACAACAGATAGTTATAGAATAAAATATTTGGAATTTTTAACTGTTTAAAGTGTAGATAATATAATGCTAAAAGTGGATCAACATGAGAAATAGTGAATTATTATTTTTATAGGTATACTTTACAGTAGAGGTGTTTTGACATATTATACATACATAACATATAACTTCTTCTATTTAGGATTCCATTCCTGAGGTAAAAAATGATGTGAAGTTTTGCTGGTCATGTATTCATATGTGAACATAGAAATGTGATGTCAGATTCATTCTACTATCTTTCTCATCCCCTCTCATCTCTTTTGTCTAATCCAACAAACTTCTATTCTTTTCTCCCCCACATTTATATGTGTTAGCATCCACATATTAAGGAGAATATCCAGACTTTGGATTTGGGGGACTGGCTTATTTTCACTTGGGCATGCTATTCTCCAGTTCCATCCATTTACCAGCAAATGCCATAATTTCATTCTTCATAGCTGATTCCATTGTGTATATATGACACATTTTCTTTATCCATTCATCTGTTGAAAGAGGAACCTAGGTTGGTTCCACAGCTCAGCTTTTGTGAATAGCTTCTATAAGTATTTATGTGGCTGTGTTACTATAGTATTGTTTGAGAATACACTGAGGAGCAGAATAATTGGGTCAAAATGTTATTCCATTCCAGGTTTTCTGAGGAATCTCTATACTGCTTCCCTGAGTGATTGTTTGGTGCAATGTATGAGTGAATCTTTCCCCCACATTCTCATTATCATTTATTGTGACTTGCATTCTTTATATTTATCATTTCTGACTGGAGTGAGATGGAGTCTCAGTGTAGTTTTAATTTGCATTTCTCTGATTGCTAGAGATGTTGAACATTTTTTTCATATGTTTGTTAAATATTTGCACATCTTCTTCTTTGAAGCACCTGCTCAGTTCTTTTGTCCATTTATTGATTGTGTTGTTTGTTTTTTGTGGGGTTTCTTTTTGTGTGTGTGTTAATTTTTTGAATTGTTTATATATTCTGGAGATTAATGCTCTATCCGAGGTGTCAGTGACAAAGATTTTTTTCCCATTCTGTAGGCTTTCTGTTCACATTCTTTATGGTTTTCTTTGCTGTAAATATACCATCCCATTTATTGATTCTTGATTTTACTTCCTGTGCTTTAAGAGTCTTTTTGAGGAATTTCGTTCCTACACTGACATGATGGAGCCTTGTGCCTGTCTTTTCCTGTAATAGGCCTAGGGTCTCTTGTCTAATGTCTAGGTCCTTGATCCACTTTGTGTTGAGTTGTGTGTGGGGTGAGAAATAGGTGTTATATTCCTCCTACTACATATGAGTTTTCAGTTTTCCCAGCACCATTTGTCGAAGAACCTATCCTTTCTCCAATGTATGTTTTATAGTGTGTTTATCTAGTATTGGATAACTGTATATATGTGGGTTTTTCCCTGGTTCTGTTCTGAAAAATGATCTCTTTACATTGGAAAACTAATTAATCGCTTACTCTAGTCTTTCATTCTGCTGTAATGCAGATTTTTTCAATCCTTAATTCCTTTTTTTAATAATCATGAATTGAACCAGAGTGCTCAACCACTGAGATGCATCCTCAGCCATTTATTTATTTATTTATTTATTTATTTATTTATTTATTTATGTATGTATGAATGAGTCAGTGTCTCACTGGATTGCTGAAGGCTGGCTTTGAACTTGCAATCCTCCTGCCTCAGTCTCCTGAGACATTGGGATTATAGGCATGTGCCTCTACACCTGGCAATTCTGACATTCTTTAAATTGCAATTTTCTTTTACTCTCTTAGATCTATTTTTTGAATTAACTTTTGAACTCTTTGGAATTTGTATTTGTATAAGCTCAGAAGTTTACATCTAATTTTTCTTCAGTGGGGTATCTATTTATTGAAACCTTTTCACCATATAAATGTACAGGTTATTCTTTAATTTCAGTGAGAATTATGAAATGTCACTTTATTGAGTGGTAGCTGAATGTATCCTTGGTCTTATTTAGGTTTCTACTAGTGATGGGACAGTGAACAAGCTATCGCATAAATATTACAAGGGAAAGGATGAAATCTCTATGAGGAAACTGGAAATGGACACAATAAAATATCAGAACCAGGAAAATAAGTGCTTTGTGAATACTGAAATTTTAATAGAAAAGAATGGCAGACTTCCATGGGCACACAAATTGAATGAGGAAACACTTCCAGAAATATTCCAATGCAATGAACCGTTGGATATTTGGAAAGCTGAGAATGTGGTGCAAAATTTCACACTAGAGAGTGAAAAACGAAGCACAGAGAGACCAGAAACAGAATCCAAATCACACCCTGCCAGACCTGGTGCTGCTCCACACTATCATGGTGAAAGTCCAACACCAAAAAGACATCTAGAACTTGCTTTCCAGAGAGCAAGAGATAAAGACTTTGGTTCACAGGAAAAAAAGAATATTGATGTATATAACCTACAAGTTAGTAGTGAGATTCCTTCCCAACAGGATCTAAAGTCTGAAATAAAAATAACTGACCTAGAAAACGAGCTGTGTGAGACAAGAGTAATGACTTTGGCTACAGAACAGGTAAACAGACATCTAAAACAAAGACAGTTCCAACTTATGGGGATGGAACACAGGTCTCAATATGAACAAAGAAAAAGGAATGAACATCTCAGAAAGCAGGAAGCTTCCAGAGAGAAGATTTCTAAACTACAAAGTGACACTACATTGCATGAAGACCAATCGCATGACTATCAGAACAAAGGTGACATTAAAAAAGATGGGGTTATTAATATCCAAACTCAATTTTATAATGTTATAAAAAAACTTCAAGCTCAGAATGACAAACATCATCTCGTGCTGGAAAACAAATACTTGGAATTAATCAATGAAAATAATCATTTAAAAGAACAATTGGATCAATATGGAAAGGAGAAAGCAGAAGAAGTAAGTATCAAGAATGATAAATGTATAAAGAGTTTTTGAAGAAATACTCAAAGTGATATCTGCTTATGGCTAAATGTTGAATCTTGATGAAAATAAAAATGTAGATATTATAAATGTGTTTTCTGTATCAACCCAGAAGTACAACCTGGTTTCCAGCAAATATAACTTAGACCTCATTCCCAGCACAACCAATCACTGTTTGAAGTGCTAAGTCTTCTAATTTCCCTCTCTAATTCTTACACTCTGTGTACATATTTTAAAATAACTGTAGGTAGTCATGTGCCAACTAAACATAAAAGACAGATAAAATGGATTTTAATATTTTAAAAGGAGGACATTTTTAAAACTTGGATCTGACAGATCCCTTAATTTAAGAAATTTTGTTTCTTATAAAGATTTAAGAGGTTGAGTTACAGATTTTTAGTAGAAGTATATGCTGATATTAGTAATATGGTCTAAATAATGCTGAAACAATATCTAATTTTGGTGCTGTTAACTCAACCCAAACCTTTGCACATGCTAAACACATACTCTACCAATGAGATACATCCCATCACTGAATAACAATTTTAATATCTTCTTGTTGCCATACTTTAAGATCACAATGAAACAGATAAATTGAAATACTCATACCTAGCTTCAATTAAGCTAGTTACTTTGACAGTGCATTTCAGATTTCCCAGTTGAACTGAAATGTAGAGGCTGTATTTTGTAATATATTTTCTTTACTATATTTTTATTTTTAGTCACTTCAATTCAACTTAAATCTGAAAATAGCTGACCTGATATTTTATATTTTCATTCATGACTTGTCCACCTCTTTAAAAGCATCAATTTGTCATTATCGTAAATTGGGACTAATGTGAAGAATGCAAAACCACAGTTGATTTAATCTGTGATGTGTTGCATGTATCCATGATAACTTGCTAATATTTTTCTTCATTTTATGGCCCAATTGTTATTCTGAAAGTTATATAGTGTCTTTCAGTACAAAGAAAATTGTAGTCAACTAAAGTTCATTAATTTGGCACTGAATCTCCATGTCCATTCTAAAGAGGGTGGCAGGATTTATATACAGCAGGAGTGGTGTGAGGACCAGTGAGATTTCCAGGAGATGTGGACAGGCAGTGAGGTGGAGGCCAGGTTACCTAGGGTCTTCTTCATGAAAGTATACTGGAATTACTTTAGCAAAAGTTCATGAAAGTATACTGGAATTTCTTTAGCAAAAGTTCATGAAAGTATATTGGAATTATTTTAGCAAAGCTTTAAAGATGCGAGGATTTGGGGTATTAATTTGATCATCTAATCTGAGAGGGATAATAACCTCTTTAGAATTCACCACCACCAATGAGACCTGTGTAACCATTTCTGATTGAGAATTTAGTTGGTTGTTAAACATTGCAACTCTATCAAGAGCAGTATGTAGAGATACAGGGCTGACCCTGTCATCTAAGGAATGTGATAGTGATTAGGCCAAATGAATATTGATGACATGTTTTTATTACCCTGCCTGCTGGTGATCTTCATGAATTGTGCAGATTTTATTATCTCTCTGTCTTACTCATGCTGTGCTTTTTGTCTTGTCTGTTTTTATTAATTTGATCTCTTTTATTCCAAGCTCACAAAAAAATAAGTTTTTATTTTTTATGCATTTTCTCTGTCTTTTTTGTCACCGACAGTATTTGCCTGGTGATTATCTTGTTGATATTCACACCTATTCTAGAATGAATGGAAAATATTATTGCCTAATAGTTGTTTTTAAAAAATTACTATTTGATATCATAGCAATACTTTTTGTTAATAGATTGATCTGTTAAGACTTTTATTCTAACTATACTTTAGTGATTAAATGTAAAATTAAATTCACTTAACCTGATAGTGAATTCATCTGTAGAATGCTCATACTTGTGTCAGTATGGGAAAAATCTTCTATATAGATTTCCCCAACGTTCATTATGTAGCCAGAATAGATTTATAGATCTGTAATCCTTGACCAACTGAAAAGCTAATACCTTGTATTATAGAAACAATCTACTCATCATAATGCTGGTATAGATTATTTTTTTTCCAATTGAATTTATGTAAAGTTTGTTCTTTAAGTTTTTATTAAATATTTTCAGTATCTTATTTTCATACTGTGTTATTTCATACTTATTTTATTCATGCAGATGGATGATCTTACTACAAAGATGGACAATGCATCTTCAAAACATTTACAATTGAAAGCAAACTATCAATATTTTATGCAGAACTTGTTTTTTTTGAAAAGTATACATGATACATTTGAAAAAATAGAAAGGAATCAAAAAAAGTTGGAAGAAAATGTAGCAAACGTTTCAAGGCACACCCAGAGCACTAGAGTAGAACGAGGCCAAGGAGTACAGTGGAAATCTGGCACTGAACAACAAGCAACATGGAATTTAGAGGAGAAGCAAAAACAAGTACTTCTGGTTTTACAGACTATGTTATTTATCTGTAATGTGCTTTAATTTATTTCACTGTAAATTGTATTTTGGATACATACATTATGTGTGTATTCTATATCTCTTGAGGAAAGTTGTGTAGATTTCTAAGAGGAAGAAGACATTTGATGCCCCCCTTCAAATACCTCAGTTTACATCATTCTTATAGCTAATTCAATATGAATAATGATTTTTATCAGATAACTTTGACATTGTATAATAGTGAGCATAAATAAGACTATGAGGAGAAAAGAAAAAGTGTGATGCAGAAATATAACATACTTTTGAATTGTTAGTTTAAATTTTTCAAGTTTTATACTTTGAATTGATTCTATTATTCTTTATCAGATGATCTGAGTACTAACATGAGAATGATTCATGACTAAGAGCACAGTTCAATGGTAGATAGCTTGTCTAGCCTGTGCAAGGTCCTGGGTTCCATCTGCAATAGAAAGGAGGAGGAGGAGAGGGGAGGAGGTGAGCAAGGGAGGAGAAGGGGAAGAAGGAGAGGAAGAACTCAATTATCATTAGTTCAAGTTTAATGTAGTTTATGGGCAGGGGAGGAGGAATGGAAGGAGGAAAGAAAGAACTTAATTATTATTAGTTCAGGTTTAATGTAGTTGATAGTGATGACAGAAGTTTAAAGTCTAGCATCTTTCTTCTTCACATTTAAAATTGTGGGGTGAATTTTTGACTCAGAACTAAATGAAATAAAAACATAATAATTATTTAGTTCTAATTGTTTTTAAAATGCATTCTTTTTATTTTCTTTAGACACAAGCAGCAGCTGTGGAAATTTCAAAGCAGTTAAGACAGACTAATTTTGCTTCAATAAGAAGTCAAATGGAACTCAAAATTAGCCATATGGAATCTGAACTAAAAGTTCTAAGAAATGCAACTGAAAGAATATAGCACATCTATATAGAAGAATCAAAATTCCGTAAGTATGACAAAACCTAGACTTAAAGAGAGCACTTTAATTTCCTTAATTTGTCTCTACTGCATAACTTCAAGACAGATTCATGAGATCAGTAGCATGCAAAAGCTAACTAGACAATATAATGTGTAGAAGTAATGTTAGGAAATTAATGTACTTTTGATATATTAGTTTAGGAAATTTATCCTTCACTCACATTTTACATCTGGATGCAAATTATCAAGCTTTCTTTTCTTAGTGTTCTCCTATATGTAATCTTGTCTATTAGACTTCTAGTTAAGTATTTTTGAAGTTTTTTAATCCAGATAGGTATATTGTGTCCAAATTGTTTCTAAGCATTTCATAACATGGAAACATGTACAAGTTTAATAGTTTTTGAAAGATTATTACTTAAACCCTACATGGTCGGTGTTGCTGAAACTACCTTCTCGGCACATTCTGACACCTGACAGATTAACTGCCTTTTATTTTGATCTTTGATATTATCCTTAGATGGTACCTAGAGACAAAATGTTATGTATAGTTTTCTCTCTCTACATTGTCATGCTTGTGATAAAGGGAAAGATCATCACAGGAATGAAGGGAAGTATAACTTGCAAAGTGGTTAAAAATATTCTGTTGATCAGTGTTGGGGCCTGTGAATGACAGAATGAATGGACAGGAGTCTCCTGAAGCCTTGGTAACAAATTCATGAGTCATCTTTCTTGGAAGCAGCTATAATTCATCTTGATCACCAACCTAGCTATCTTGTTCTGCACCAGTGGTTGTTGCTCTGAATTAAGCATTTGCTCTCAGTGCCAAATGCTTAATTTATCTAGATGATTTATCTAGGTAGAATATACATGTGGAGGTAGTAAATGCTTGAAAAGATCTTCAAAGAATGTTCTTTAAGTCCTTGAACTGGTTCACTAAGTATGGATCTTTCTAGCTTTACTAAAATTTTCTAGTTGCATATTTTTATGGAAACCATGATGATTTAATATACTTCAACATAGTAAAATGGCTTTGGTAGTCAAGTAAACTAAGGTATATATCATCTGCTATAGTTATCTTTAAAATACCAATATTTCTAATGGCATCCTCCAAAAAGAGTTTTTCAAGAAGGCACATTGTTACCTGAAAAGTCACACATCTCTGATTGTTTTCTTTCACCTACAATACTTTAATTGCAAGTTTGAAGCCCCCTAGAAATATGTGCACTTCTTTAGAGAAATTACAAACTCATGATTGCATGCACTCTCTCTATTTTGATTCTTTTCAGTGTTGTGCCCACTTATGGAGAATTACCACTTACTATTTTTTTCTTAATAATTTATTTATTTGTAGATGGACACAATATCTTTATTTTGTTTATTTATTTTATGTGGTGCTAAGGATTGAATTCAGTGCCTCACATGTGTACTCTATCACTGAGCCACAATCCCTCTACTTAATCTTAGGGCAAGTTTTAAAATTATTTCATTTGATGAAAATATTTTATATATATATACTTAATATTTATACACAACATTGAGGTTAATTTTTATATAATTAAACAAGAATGAAATATAATGTACTCTAATTCAGTGACCAGTACTTCTGCTTTATCTCCCCTGCTTCCTCCCTGTGCTCTCTTTCTTCTGCTCTACTAATCTATGTTATACTTATTTCTAGTTTTTTTAAATTATAAAATATGGATATACATGAAGGTGAAATTCACTGTGATATGTTCATATGCATACACATAAAAATTTGATCAGATTCATTCCACTATTCCACACTGAGTGCTGTCCCCAACTCCCTGGGTTGGGTTGGGTTCGGGTTAGAGTTAAGATTAGGGTTTCATTGTGTAACAGGAGCTCTTCAGTACAACCATGTGATTTCCTTTGTATTAAGACTTCATTTGGTTGAGTCAAATATTATTCCAAGTGTGATAAGCCATATTTTTTAAGAGATGGCAAGAAAAACAATATTCAAGTATTTTGAACCAATTTGAAGATATTTCTATAATATTTGACCATTTTTTGATCAGGGGTAATATTACAACAATGAAATATCTGCTTGAAAATGAACAAATAAAAGGTAGCATCTTGCTTTCATTGCATATCATTGTTGTTAGAATGCCCATTTCACTGCACCTTGGTTTAGATCATTTTTGCTTTTTTATACCAGGGACTGAGCTCAAGGGAAATTGACCACTAAGCCACATCCCGAGACCTATTTTGTGTTTTATTTAGAGACAGGGTCTCACTGAGTTACTTAGAGCCTCACGGTTGCTGAGGCTGGCATTGAACTCGTGATCCTCCTGTCTCAGCCTCTTGAGCCACTGAGATTACAGGCACGTACCACCACACCCTGCTTCCATGGTGTTTTGATGATCTTCTTTAACTCACAGTAAAGCCGTGCACATCCATGTTAAATGTGGCCTCAACCTTATTCTTTTATTTGACATTTTGACCTAAAAAAATCACAGGAGAACAAATCTAAACTTTTCAAAACAATGCTGCAGTCAAATAATTGTGACAGAAAGAATAGTTTTTAATACATAAATTACAATGTATATTTTTTTCAGTTTCTTACATGAATATCTTTCTGAAAAAAATAAAAATCAGGCTTGAAGTGCTTCAGAATCATAAAATTGGATGACTGTGTACAAAAAGATAATGAAAGTTGTTATGCATGATGAAAGTATAAGTTGTTCTTATTAGTTCTTAACAGAAAAATGAGATAATTTACCATTTACAAACAATGTGTGTGAATGTAGACACAATGCAAAGGGATTTGAGGGGCAATTCTTTTCCCATTGTATTTCTTTGAGAAAGTGATGTTGTTTTTTTTTTTTTACTTATTCATAAGCTAGTTTATTTAAAAGTTAATTTAATAGTTCTAGATTTCCTTGTGGAACATTAATTTGTACTATCATGCTACCCTTAGTCAGAGAGTTTCAAAAGCACTCTTCTATTAAGACACAAAGGTATGTCTTCTTAATCACTGAAAATTTTTTCAAAGATGAAGGGAGAAGAGGAGAGGAAAAAAATACTAGAGAGAAAGAGTAATCAAATTATTTTATGTGTATCTGTGAATATTTCATAATTCCTCTATTATGTATAATTAAATGCACCAGTAAAAATTTTGTTTAAATTAATTTCCCTGAAAAAAAAGACAGGAATGGGAATTCTGTTGATCAAAATCATTTTTTTCACATCAAAAGTGTAAAGGCATTGGACATCACCTTATTGTTATCACTACAACATACTTACTGTGTTCAGTAACCTATTTTAGACCCTGTTTGGGAAATTAGTAAGAGAACAGCTTTTATATAAAGGACACTCTACATGATAATACTTATGCAAGAGTTGCAAGTATTTTCACACATTTCTCATCAAGTGCACACCTATAATGAGCCAAATGCTTCAAAAATGCTGGTCATAACTTCTGAGAAGAAATTAATTACAATTAAAGAGCTATGGTTTTTTTTCAAGTCTGAAAATCAACAAATGAAAAATCTTAAGTTTGAAACTGCCTTTTTCCCCCACTTCTACCTCACTATGAAACTGTCAGCCTGTACACTGACAGTCTTCTGTGGGAAAAAATGGCTTCACCCATTTTTGTGGCTTATGGCCAAAAGCCCAGATGACCTAGTCAAGCATTTAAAATACCCTGTCATGACTCTGACATTAGTTTACATTTTGCCCTCAAAATAAAAGTCTGAAATTTCTTAGCCCAAAATTAAAATACCCAAATCAACTGGATTCTTGTCAGGTTATTTAGCTTTTTCTCTTCTCATTAGCTGTACTGTCTCTTTGCTCTGGATTCTAGTGACATTGCACCACTGATGATTCCACAAGTGTTCTTTCTCATCTCATTGTCTGCATGCTTCTCTTCCCTTCCTGTCACAATTTCTCCTTTTCCTTCAGGTGTTAACTCACATATTACTTCCACTGAAGAACCTCAAACACTGACACAAATTTGGGACAGAAGTCCCTTCTAAGTGTTCCAGTAGTATCCTGTTTTATCTCTGTCATAATGACAATGAATCTGTATGGAAATTGCCTGCTTGCCTGCTTTTCAAGTTATGGTATATGACTGTTGAGGGGTGTCCATTATCATCTCCATGTTGTCATCCTAGTGCTTGGAGAATACCCTAGCATATGGATGTCAAATTTTGCATAAGGGGTGAAGAAACCAAAGCTCTAATACTCAGTGATAATGATAGCTGTGTATGAAAATATGGGCATGTTGCATTTCATAGTAATTTTGTATTGTGGACATACATGTCTATTTTTTTATTCTTATAAACAATGAAAAGTTCTCAACTTTTCTTCACTGATTCATACTTATAAAATCTTTGAGAAAAAATATAATTCTTTTTCTCTCCCCTTGCTACAGAATTTGAATCTTGACCATGGGAGCTTCTTAAGAATTACTAATAAGCCAAGACAAGATCTATTTTTGGAAACATCATAAGTATATACAAAGATTTTAAGAAAAAAAATATGAAAGCTAATATTGTGTTTTTCAGACTGTTGATATAATGTTTGAAGTGTTTGATGAAATGTGTGATGTAAAAACTTAATTGAAATGTATGTGTGTATTATATATATATATGATGAAATTCTCAAAATATGAAAATTATTTACATCTGTAAGAAAATTTAAAGTGCAAGTGCAAACCAGTTTTTATTGAGATATGTTTTCAAACTGTCTAAATGCTAGCATCTAAGCTTCATTCAACAACCAAATGGTCAACACTAATTTGGTGGATCTAAATATCACATTAATGATGGATTATTTGTATTATAAAAAATGTATCACTGAATATGGGTCCAGAGAATTAGGCAACATTAGTTTGGTATGCCAGTTACTGTATTCACTAATGGATTAATGTATTAGAATTATTATATTGCCATCAAACATATAATCTTTAAATTTTTATAATTTTAATTTGAAGCGCTGACTTAAGATTTCTTCCTAGTAAGAAAAAGTATTTGCTTAATGTTTTTTGCCTTTTCTCTTTGTTTATACAATCTTGGGAAATAATAGTAAAGTTGCAGGTTCTAATATAAAGTACTTTTGTCCACTGAAGCATTTTAAATTGAATTGCTAACATATGCCATCATTCATGATATTTTTAGAATTTCCTACAAGTCAGAACATGCTAGATAACTGCAATACAACCTTAATTCATTGTGAATGAATTTTTAAAATATTAACACATAACAGCATACTTGTTAATCATATCCATTTCATTATGAAGTTTATATTGTTATCTAGCATGTTCTGACTTGTAGGAAATACTAAACATATCATGAAAGATGGCATATGTTAGCAATTCACTTTAAAATGCTTCAGTGGACAAAAGTATTTTATATTAGAACCTGCAACTTTACTATTATTTCCCAAGATTGTATAAACAAAGAGAAAAGGCAAAAAACATTAAGCAAATACTTCTATTATTTTTAAATTAATATTTTCCAAGATTTTATAAAGAGAAAAAAGCAAAAAAAAAACATTAAGCAAATGATGTTTCTCAAATCAATACTAATACATTCTATCATAATGCCTTCAACCACTTAAATCCTAAGATTATTTTCATGTTTTTCTAGTAGCCTGATATATTGTCCTTTATAAGAAAACATTTCATTCAGAGCCATGGAATTAAATTAATTGTTGTATTTTACAGGTGCATTCAGATTTAAATATTTCTTGGTCTTTTCTTAACTTTCATGACCTTGAATCTTTCCAGGGAGAAAGCATGTAGAATTGCTTAAGATGGATTTTCTCATTTCTTTATGATTGGAACTCGATTACATGTTTTTTGGCAAGAGTATCACAGAATCAATTCTGTAATTTTTCTTTGAATCACATCATATGACTTATAATATCCTCATTACTGCTGATGTTAATATTGGTCATTAATGTGGTATTTGCAGGATTTTACTTTCCGATTAATATTTTTGTGGGGAGATAGTTTGAGACTATAAATATCCTAATCAATCATCCACCACTAAATTTATTCATTTAATTATACCTATAAAGATTTATGGTTTATTTTATTGAGTATGCTGTTACTTGTTAATATTTTTAAGATTTATTTTTCTTTCAGAAATGTTCAATTTTGACAATCTCAGATTTATAGAAGATTTATAACAGTAGTGCAAAGAATTCCTAGGAAATATTCCTCAAATGTTATTATTTTGTTAACTTGTTTCGTCTCTTCTTCTCCATTTCTAGATAATAGGTACATAACAGTTTTTATCTCTGAACCATTTGCAAGATGCACATGTCTTTTTATTCCTAAATACTGACATTTTATTAAAATGAGAAATTACCTTGTATAAGTATTGTGCAATAATCAAAATAAGGAAATTATATTATGAATATCTACTCTACAAATCTATTCCAAATTGCCAGTTATTTCAACAATTGTCTTTGAACCAAAATAAATCCAATTTTGGGAAATTTTAATATCAATTATTTACTGTTTCCAGTGGTCTTGTTTCTTTTGTCTTTTTTTTAAAAAATCTGGGACAGTTCCTGAGTATTTCTGGGCTATTCATGACATCTATGATTTTGAATGGTGTATGTCAGTAATAGTTCTGTAGATTTTCCTTCAGTTTAGGATCATGTGATGTTTTCTCATGAGTGAATTCAGGTTATGCCACTAGTGGAAGACCATCATGCATGCAATGATTACTTCTTATAATACAGCATATTTAGGCAGCACTGACAGACATGGTCACAAACTGTGATTAGCATCTAGTAACGGTGGGCATCCTCTAGGATCTAGAGTTAGCCTCTACTTTTAAGAGTAAGCAAATATCTGGAGCCTCAATTACACAGACACAAGAAACTGTGGATGTATGTAGGGATACTTGGTTTCAACACTGTTTAGTGTTGACTAATTATTTGGTTAAGGTAGTATCTATCACATTGGCCCATGATAAACATAGTATTTATTTACCCTTTATATTCCTTTTTTTCATAAATATTTTGTATATATCTGCTTGGTCCTTAAACTTTTACCCACTAAAATTAATATTTTATTGATGATTCCTCCTTGTCTCAAATTATTACTATGGTGATGGCCAAATGATTTTTTTTCATTGATTCCACATAAACAAATATAAAACCAAACAAAAGTGGGCAAGAAGAAAAAGCTTATTATTCTGTTATTCACATCCCCCAGAAATGGACAGCAGCTGCCATTTTAAGCTGATTTCACATATTTTTGATGTGTTCCTATTCATCCTGGAGTACTTTTGACTTTCTTGCACAACAAGATGTTTCAAGCACATCATTTATTTTCTTGTTCCAGAGCTGGGATTAGACATTTTTTCTAGAGGCTCTGTTTTCTGTTAGAGGAGAAATATCTGACCAGTATTTGTGGTGGTTGTCATTATTTCCTTTGGGGCTTTTGTGTTAAGGACATTTATCATATTTATAACATACAAATGTGTATTCTTTTTTTTTCTTTACTGAGAATCAAACCCAGAGTTTCACATATGCTAGGCAAGTGCTCTGCCACTGAGCCACAACCCCAGCTCACAATGTGTATATTTTATATAGAAAACATGCAAGAAGGATCTTTTGTATTTATCCTAATTTTTTATGTATGTATTCATATATAAAAAGATTTAATACTGATATATTACATATACACATGTAAAGAATATTATAGGATTTTCTTTTGAATTAGAAATAGTCTAAATATTCTTAATAATTCTGCTTTTACATCTGTAAATAATGTGGTATGCAGTCATTTTTTAAAATGAGGTGAGATTTATACAGTATGTATTATTTCAAATATAAAGCATATTTAAAGCACTTAGCTTGTTAACACATCTTAAGTTCATTTTGTTCTAATAGTTCTAACAACTTGCCAAATTGCAGAAAGAAGCTGCCTGCCACACTGGCACTCCACTTGGTTACAGAAATTTTACTCATAATTAGATTTTAATTTTCATTACCAGTGGATAAATGCTCAAATATTTGACTCTCAAATTAACCTGAATTCTTCTTGTGGATTGGACATAGGGATCCATGTTCCACTAACCTGTCAATATATTTGGTGATATAAAATTATATCAATGGAATTTGCAAATTTTTTTTCAGAGGACCACATCATGAAGACTTTAGGCTTTATGACCAGAAGTTCTCTGTGGTCATAGCCTAAAATCTGCAATATATAATAATTGAATGCCTGATGGCATTCCAATAAAACTATATTTTCATGGGAAGAGGGCATAGATCAGTGGTAGAGCACTTGCATAGCATATATGAAGCCTGAGGTCAAATCCCAGCATGGCAAAAGAAAACAACAGAAACAATTTATTTGCCAAAACAGGTTAAATGCTGTATTTAGTCTTGATTTGTTGGTACAATGTGCTGCTAATGCAGTGAAACTTCAGTGGTGACCTGAATGCATGTCATTTTCCTTTGTATACACAACACACTTTATATGCACTACATCATTTTTCAGTTTATGAAATAAGAGTATTTTCTGATTGTCCAGCAATAAACCAGAATTTTGAAAAGCAATATTTTTTTGAATTTGCCCTCATATGTTTTGTTATTAAATTCACCATTTTAATATGAATAAATACTTTGCATATCTTCCCTTAAAACTTATTCTGTTATCTTTTTTAAAATATTATTATTAGTTGTTGATGGATTTTATTTTTTTATTTATTTACATGCAGTGCTGAGGATCAAACCCAGTGCCTCACACATGCTAAACAAGTGCTGTACCACTGAGGAACAACCCCAGCCCTCTGTTATCTTTAAATATGAGAAAACTAATAATTAGCGTATCTAATAAATCAGGAAGAAATTTTCAAGACTTTAAGTTTTTATGAGTTTATTACTTAATACTTTTAGCATTTTTGATGTTACATACGCAATTTTAAAAATGTTCAAAATGTTGCATATGATCATTATGTAAAGATTGAAAAATACAGTTAAAGAAGAACAAAATCATATTATTCCCCATTATGCCACTTAGATACAATGTCTTTCAATGGAGGATGTGTTGACACCAACTTAAAATCAAATCAATTTTCTTTTTTTTTTCTCTCTTTTTGGTGATATTCCGGATCAAACCCAGGACATGCTCTACCACTAAGCCATATCTCAAGTCTTCCATTCATTTGTGAAGCTCACTCTTGTGGTTTTCTCTTCCTGCATACCTCCAAGAATTACTTTTCCCAAATTTACCATTGAATTTCACTTTTAATACATCTAAACATAACTTCATGCACTTAATTTTTACAATTACTCATTCATCAATGAAACATTTCCATTTCTAATAACAAGAATTCCCAACCGGCTGAAGGAAGTTTAGACTCCACACAAACAGCTATACAAATGACTTCTCTTTCCCACAACCACACATAAATGTATTTAAACAGCCCCAATACCAAGCCAAATAGTTGTAGTAAAACTAATAAGAACTGGAGATAGAGGGCAAAGCCAAGTACTGCCTCGCTGAATGGGGAAGGAAAGCTGTTGCCTTTTCCCTCCACGTTGACACATTTGTATGATCAGGAGAAACTGCCCATTTCTCAGTTTTCCCAATTTGGGGTCAGAGAAAAGAGGAGAATGTAGCTCCAACATTCTGGATTTTCAGGGAACTCTTTTCTGTCTCCTGTGACACAGAACTGGTGGCATGTTATTTATAAGTAGGCACACTGAGAAAGAGGAAAAAAACATTGAACACCAAAGAACCTACAGTGCAGACACCAGGTGGAGGAAGAGATTATGTACTTCTGACAGAAGCCCATAGCTCTTTGCCTGGAAATCTAATATCTGAAGAGAGTGTGTCCCCAGAAAGGGTGCAGGAGCCCACTGGTGAAGGTCTTCCCCTGGGTGAAGCCACCAGGAGAAAGAAGATTTAATCTGAAATTCTCAACCAAAGGCAAACTAGTTCAAGGAGCACTCCTAAGAAAAGGAAGAAGACAGAGCCATGCTATCCTGTAAAAACTGAGGGGCCTAGAAAAGGAGATTTCTTAAGTGTTTCTGTCAATAATGAATGACAAAAACACTTCAGTGATTGAAAATGCAAATGATCATTAAATTTGTTGTTCTCAATCTTCCTGACCGTCAATATTGGGGATGGAACCCATGGGTACTCCACCACTGAGCTGTACACACTGTCCTTTTTAAATTACCAGTTTTAATTTCGAGACTCTAAGTGCCCAGGCTGGCTTCCAACTTAGGATGCTCTGCTTCCTTACACCCCTACTAGGCTGGGATTACAGGCATGAGCTACTGTGCTCAGCTTCCCAACCTTAAATAAAGGAAAAAAAGAAGGCAAGTGAAACTTTAATATTAGTAATGAGAAAGAGTAATAATGACAGTCCAGTAAAGATATTGTAACAAAAGCAAGAATTGACATATACATTTGTCCCAGTGATTTTACTTGGAAGGAAGAATCAGAAAGGTCACAAATTCACAGCCAGTTTCAGCAATTTAGCAAGGCCCTATGCAACAATGAGACTCTGTGTCAGATTAGAATATAAAAAAGATGGGGATGGAGCTTGATGGAAGAGTGTCACTGAGTTCAATGAATAAATTCATCAAAATCACAAGAGAATATGGCAGGTAATTAATAGCAATTCACTTGAGAATCAAGAAGAACTATTTTTTTTAAAATTTCACACAAAAACTTGATGACAAATATGAATGGATGAATTATATCAGAAAGGGGACTATAAGCTACCATTAGATGGACAAGCAGACAGTATAAGTTAATAGCTGAGTTCTAGCTAAATTGAAAGACCAGATCATTAGATTCTAAGGTGTTTAAATATGTTCTGGACTACAGGATTCTAACATGAAAGTCTCAAGTGTTTTATTTATTTGGAAAAACATGAATATCAAAAATTCAATGGCATAAAAGTTGTACAAATGAATGGAAGTGGAAAAAATCTAATTAGAACATCTGTGAAGAGAATCTATAAAACAACAAAAAAATACATTCTAGAGACATAAATGCAGATCCTTCTCAGAAAATTTATGTCTAATCAACAGGCTTGGCTTCCTCTTCATAGCAAAGCTAAGGGCAAGGACAGGAACAGTGAGACAAAAACAGCTTCCCAATGACAGCCATGCCAAGGCAATGCAAGGCAAAAACATAGCAAGGCAAGGCTTGTTTCCCCCTCAATAGCCAAGCCATGGCAATGCAAGAGAAGAAATATAAGGAGAGGAAGGAAAGCAAGCAAAGGCTCACAGGAAAGGGATGGCTTTCTTGACACAGAAGGCAAGGTGAGGCCAGGCAAAGCCTGGCTTCCCTCATAACCAAGCTGTGAAAATGCCAGGCCAGAACAGGGAAGGCTTGGCTTTTCTTAGATAGCTCAATCACAGCAAGGGACATCAAAGAAAGAAAAAAAAAAAGGCAAGGCAAATTTGGCTTTTTTTTTCTGCTTTGGCTGCAAGGCAAATCTGGCTTTTTCCCCCCCACTTTGGCTTCCCCTGATGCACAAGCTATGATAAGGCTGGAAGGACAAGTCAAGGTCATGTTAGACAAGGCCAAGCAAGGCTTATCTTCTCAGCAGCCATGCCACAAAGAGGCAAGGCAAGGCCAGGTAAGGCAAGGCCAGGCAAGAGTTAGCTTTCCTCCAGTAGTCAAATCATGGCAAGAAAGTCAAGGGAAAACCAAAAAATTCAAGTGTCAATTTTTGTAAAAAACCAAAACAACAGACTGTGTCTCGCAGCTGATTCTTCAGCTAGGTCTGTCAGTGAGATCACCTAATATGGCTCATCATTATGGTCTCATCTACCTTGCAGCATGTGGTCTTTGGGTAGCCAGACTTCTTTCATGGTGGCTTGGGGCATCTCAGGACATAAGGCAGAGATGTGTCCATTGTCTGATTTATTCCTGGAAGTCACAAAGCATCTTTACCACCTGTGCAATTGGTCATGGTCCTACCTATGTTCAGTACAGGAAATACACTACCTAATTCTTAATGGGCAGGTAGGGAGTAGCCAAACAGACTGCTCATTCTGCTCAAAGTTGATTCTTCAGTCTAAGAAGCCCTATGACTCCAATATTCATTAAATTTTGACATCTCCATCTGTCACTATAATGTGATAGTACCTGTGTATAACAAAAGAACCAAATTATGCATGGTCCACTGATAGTCTTAAAATATCTTGAAATAAGATGCAAAATACTTCATGTATCTGTCAGAAGACTTTGTTACAGAAATTAAACATTTATTGAAGGGCATTAGGTAGCTTACAGATTTTATAAAGGGGTCTGAGAATCAGGCTTGGAAACTCAATATTTTCTCACCCTCCATCAGGGCTTTCCTCATGTTGCTATGAAGGCTTCAAAAGTTAGAGGAAAAATTTGGGTACTTAAATAATGGAGTAATCTTACTCTCTTAGCCAAGAAGTCCCATATCAAGGTCAGTCCAAAATTGAGGGTACATAAGATATTATCTTGATGACAGAATGTGTTAAGTCAAAGCACAAAAACATAGGAAGTTTGTGAAAACTTAGTGCCATATTTGTAACCAAACTACCACATTTTCATTAATTTATTCAATCTTTCTTGATTGGCATATACTGTGCCTTCCCAGTGCTACTGTAAACCATGAGGATAAGCAAAGAAAAAATCTTGATCTTGTACTTAGCTGCGAGTGAAAAAATTCATGAAGTCAAAACATCTGTTTCCTAAGGCAATTGGGCAATTGGGATAAAATTTATATTGTGGCACAGAAAGTCATTAGTTGTGCCTTAATTTTTAAAAATTTTTAACTATTTTTATGCAGTACTGTGGATGGAACGCAGCACCTCAAATGTGCCAGGTGAGTGCTCACCACTGAGCCAAAGCCCAGCCTTGTTCCTTAAATTTGACTTTCTAACTTCCATTTAAAAATGACACAGAAATTCAGGAGTAATGTCATCGAAAAAGTTAAAATTGTTTTTTCAAAATGATTGGCTCCCTAGAAGCACAGCCAGGGAAATGTCCAATTACATGTAGCAATATTATATACTCACTTCTGGCGACCACCCTTTCCAGGACTGTCCCGTTGTGGTTGGCTGAGCCACCTATCTCTTCCACTATTCCACACCTCCTGGGTCCTCGCCCCACTTTAAAGGTGCAGAAGGGTGTTTGGTTGGTGGACTGACACAGAACCTACAAGAGGGTCACTTTCCTCTTTTTGGAATCTGGAGAACCCCTTCTTGCGGAATAGAAGGCAATGGAGACAGGCTGTGTGCTATCAGAGTGTTGATGGAATGCAAAATCATTTACTAGCCTTTATGGCTTTGGTGGGAGGACTACTGGAACATGTATCAGCCAAACTGGGAACAAGCAAGTGCTGGATGTGTTTGTTCAACGCCTGCACAGTGCTTTAACGATGGGTTTTGGCCCTAGGCCAGCAGAGGGCGCCAACAGACACCAGCCCACTTGCACACAAACATGCACACAAGTCATGTAAATGTTATAGCAGTTCTACAAGTTTATTTAGAACAAAGAAGGAAGAGAAACAGTGTCCCAATGTCCCAGATATGGAACACCTATAAAAACCTAAATACAGTATATAACATATAATTATGTGATGTGTAATGATTATAAGACTATAAGTCCATTAAAATAAATATATAAGCTCTGGATGATGAGTTTCAATCTATTTTAATGCAGTTGCATCAATTTCGTTGAAATAATCATAGAATTGAGTTTTTGGGAATTTAAAGGGTTAAGCCTGAAAATCAAGCATTCATTTAAAAGGTGTTCCAGGGAAGTGGAAGCCAAGAGGGGTCAAGAGCAAATATTCCAGCATATAATAAAGGCCCTTGCACTAAAACTATGCAGAATAATGACGGTCAAGATAGGAGGTTAGTATAGTTTTTTTTTTCATTAGTGTACTTTTCCCCCTTTACAAGTCATCTTTTTCTTTTAACTATTTGAAGGTGGTGTGTGCTATGACCAATAAACATGTATTACTGAGGTTGTTACAAGAAACAATTCCAGGTACTCAAGAGAGTAGAGAAGAGGTTCAGATAAACAGGCCTTAGTTCCAAGTAAGTCTTTACAGATTTTTTTGTTTGTTTGTTTCAGTTTTTGTTGCAAGGCCTTACCTTGAAGCTACATGGAGGAACGCTTATCTTGCTCATTGTGCAGCAGGGAAGTGTTAACATAGAATCCTATGTTTTTGGGGAAAATGCTGTCTGAACAGTGGCAAGTGGAATTTCCTTGCTCTTTTGACAAAGAGTTATTCCCCTGTTGGTGCAAGGTCAGCCGACATTCAGTTTCTAGACTCTTAGTGTCTGAACTCCCATAAGATGGTATGTTGTGTATCACCTCTGGCCTATCATGACTATTTTATTTAAATTGGCACATACCCACTATAAATCTCTCTTTGCTGTACAATAAAGCATTTCTTGAGGGTTTTTTCCATGCCCTCATGCTTCCACAGTAGACGTTTGAAGGGAAGGCCCCTCAGCTTTCTGGTGCTCAAACATTGCATAATCAGGTGACTTTGCTTGAGGGATTCTCTGGCCATAAAGAAACTCAAAGCTCAAAACAGGTAAGGGTCAGGGCAATGGGTAATTTACCTGGTTCACATAAATGTGTTTATCTACTAATTGCACAACAGCTTTTAAAAGCCCAGGGTGTAAAAGTAAACCATGAGGAATTAGAGACCTTTAGGCAAGTGTTTGTAGCTACAAATTTATGGTTTCCTGTTGAAGGAATATTCCATACTGACTTTTGGCAACCGACTGTCTCTGCACAATGCTCCTTGGCAGGAGTTGCAAACACGTAAACAAGCCTCAAATTCCTTTTATGTCATTTTGTTAGCTGTTAGTGGCTCACTCCTAGTTGGAGAAGAGATCGCATCAGTGGCTCACTGTTGTTTGGGAAAGACAGCTACGGCAAGAGAAGATCAGAAGGAAAATGTGGAAACCAAACAAGAACCATAGATAGTGCTGGTGCCAGGGGGTGAGCAAGAGAAGGGTAACATAGATGTAGATGAAAAGGGGTAACTGATGCGAGATGTTGAGATTTAATCAGAAATGGGGAAAGAACAGGAGCAAGAATGTGGAGAGAGCTATATGTCTTTACATCATTCTTTGTCACAGATGTTGCAACAGTGCTTTCTAGAGGAGTCAACTCCTCCTGCATATACTAAATCAAGCTGTCCCATGTCAGAAATGGCAATGTTAGGCTTAACATAAGACATGAAAACCATTTCTATTTTTGTCAATATTATGTGTTCCAGGCCTTGGAGCCTTTCTTAAAGGTACCAGACCTCATGATTATTCATTATATGGGTGACATTCCTTTAGAGTACCCATCTGCACAAGACCTAGATTCTACCTTCCAACAAGTTCAATTAGCAATTAAAGAAATTGACTTAAATAAAGCTCCAGAAAATGTTCAGAAGTGAACACATTTTCACTTTGTGTGAGTCATTTTAACTCCTGCAGAGGTCTCAGTACAGGCTCCAAACATTTACATAAAATCTCCCATTACTTTAAATGAGTTACAAAAGGTTTTAGGAGACAGAAATTGGCTTAGGCCATTTCTTCAGGTTCTTTAAGGGCTCTAACTCCCCTGTTCAAATGTTTGGAATGTGATTCATCCCCTTTGTCTTTAAGAAGATTAACTCCTGAAGCTTAAAAAGCCTTATAAAAGGTTAATAATCAGCTTTCTAATTTGCATCTTAGCCAATGGGATCCCAACAAAAACATTATTGCTATAGTTCTAGACACCTCACCTACTCTCAGTGGTCTTTTTTGAGGAATGAAGTAGCCCTTTAGAATAAGTGCATCTTTCTACTGCTTTTTCTACCAAAATTACCTCCAAATTAAATGTGTTTTGTCTAATGGTATTGCAACTACATACCAGGACTCTTCAATTATTTGGGCTAGAACCTGATAAACTTGTCTTGCCATTAACCAAACAGGAAGTAAACCTCCACTTGAAAAAAAAATATCATGTTTCAGGATTAAATTATTAATTTTCCAGGAAAATTGGATAATCATTTACCTCATTGCAAATCTATCCAAGCTTTACTTGGTAAAACAGTTTATTTTTTTAAGATAATTTGTGATAAACAAATCCCTGAAGCTGACTTCATCTTTACTGATGCCAGTTATTCTGGTGGCCTATTAATTCTTATTTATAATCTTACCAGGGATGAATACAAAACCTGAACTACCAGCCTCACCTCAATTATTAGAATTACAGGCAATCACTTGGGCCATTAAAGCTACCTCACAAGCTATATGTATCCTTACTGATAGTGGCTATTGTGCCCAACTTATAGCCAGGTTGTCTTTATTTTAAGCCAAAGAAAAATCAGCTTTGGATATACTCCTTCATTCTGTTAAAAGAGTTCTTGAAAAATGTACTAACTCACTGTTCATCACTCATATCAGAGCTCATATGTTAAACCCAGGATGCAAAGAAAGGACCACTGACTCTAATTTTAAACCAAATTAAAGCAAGCTTATATTATGTACACAAGAGAGCTGATCAGTGACTGCATCACATAAGAGTGGGGCCAGAGGACAGTGTCTGGTCTAAGAGCAGGGAAGTTTTTAAAACATAAAATTTAAAACATAAATATCTTGGGAGCTTATAGCTGACAGGGTCCTGGTAAGCATAATACAAAGGCAGCAGGTTAATGATCTACATGTCTTAACATCTCAAAGTAGGGAGTAAACTCAGATTCCAATATCAGACTTAATGAGGATCAGCTGAGATTTTTAGAGAGGGTTGTTATCTGGTCAGGGAGAGCAAGGCAGAAGTAATTTCAAAGAACAGGCAGGAGTTCAAAGCAAGTTTAAAATATCAAAGTGTGGTCAGGACAAATAGAAATCTTAGTATTTTACATTAAAACAGAAATGAACTTTTCGTGACTTTGTGACAGATGGCCCCTAATCTTAAAATGGAATTAGGCTGGATTCATAACATACAGTTTTTTCTTGCCTTCTCTCAAAGTTTGATAATTTAACAGATCAAGCCATGTGAAGTACATTTGTCACTGATTGGGAATCTGCAAAAGAGTTACATGCTCAATTCCATCAATCAGCCCACATCCTTAAAACAGTTGTTTCCTACACTCGGTATCTAACAAACTAAACAGTGAGAACTTGTAAAAGTTGTGCCTTTTTTTCTTGCCTTTAGGGCCCTTACAACCTCGAGGAGTCAATCCATGGGGTTTAAAGGCATTATCTTTATGGCAAATAAATGTTACACACATAACCTTGTTTGGTGAAATAAACTATTTGCATGTCACAATTGGCAAATTTTCTGGACTACTTACAGCTACTCCTATAGCTGGGAAAAAACTAATGTCATTCAACATATGCTCAAATGCATTGTGACAAAATGTATCCTACACAATGTAACAACAGACAATAGTTCAGTTTATACTTCCAAAAGGTTTGCTGTATTCTGTGCACAGGAAACATTAAACATTCTCCTGCAATTTCTTATAACCCCCAAAGACAAGCCATTGTTGAGAGAGCCTATCAAAATCTTATGGCTCAAATCACAAAACTCAAAGGAGAAATCCCTTGCTAACTGAAGCAACACCTCATATGTTAACCAATATGGCTTTATTTACCTTACATTTTTTTGAAATTTGATGATGCCTACCATACCTCATAACAGAAAAATTGGGGGCCATTAAAAAGCCTCTCACAGCAACCACAAGTGGTCTGAAAAGATCATCAGAAACAACAATGGCAACCATCAACCCTTTATTAACCTAGGCCAAGGTTTTGCTTGTGTCTTCTCAGAAAATGGAGGCCAACCAGTCTGGATCTCAGCAAGACTTGTGCAACACTTGATGGCTGAACAGATTGGGAGAAACATCAAGATAACTCCCAGCCTTCTATATTCTTAATTTTTTTTCTTTAACTACTTTAGCCATTGATATAGCGCACAGACTGTTTATTTGTGCACCTTCACAGCTTACTCTTCTTTCCTTATAGGTGTGGAAAGGGTTGGGCATTTTCCTCAATTTTTCATCAATAATTCTCAGCTGTTTGCAGATATTGCTCATCCAGTAGGCTTCTCCAAAGTACCCTGGAACTTCTCCATTCCCTTGCCAGACAGACCTCTTTGTTTTTATTTATTTTTTGCTTATAACAACATAACACAATAAATAAGTACCACTTTTGAGACTCAAAAACAAATCAATCAAAAATCACATGCTGCCATCTTGGTTCTACAAAAACAAAACATCTTTCAAGAAGAAAAAACACTGACAGGCCTGGTGCCCTCAGGCTCACCGCAGGCCCAGTCCACCCCTCCCCCAGTGGGGCAGACACCCTCCAGAGCCTAGCCTCAGGCGCAGGACCACCCCTTCTGAGCAGGAGACTACTGCAGAAGCCAAGATCCAGCCCAGATCACCCACACCAGCCTGCTCGAGACCCAGGCTGTCAGTAGACCCTCTCCACCCTCCCCCCAGTGAAGCAGTCACCTGCCAGAACCTAGCCTCTGGCACAGGACTGGCCCTTCCAGCCAACAGGCTACTGAGGGAGGTCAGGCCCAGTGACCCAGTTCCACTCACACTAACTTGTGCAGAATCCAGATCCAGGATGCAGTAACATTTATTGAGAAACACCAGCAGGGTCTGGAAGCCCATTATCAAGGTGAGATAAGACAATCTGCACAGGTACTACAAGAATATAGAGAAGAAACTGTAATATTTCAGATCCACATTGCAAGAAAAAAAGACACATAAACAACATGAAAAAAACAAGGGATGAAAGTGCCCCAAACAAACCAGGACACTATAATCACAGAACCCAAAAACAGTGAAGTTGATGAAATGTCAGAGAAGGAGTTCAGAGGTTCATAATCTAAATGATCTGTGAATTGATGAATGACCTAAAAGAGCAAATACAGGAAAAAATTCATTTACAGCTAGAAAGCCTAAACTACAAAACATCCTCAGCCAAATATTTCAAGAAGAGGAAGTAAAAAACAATGATGAAATTCAGCAGATGAAGGGATTACACTAATGGAAAATCTAATCAGAGGAGAAACCAAGTCAGGTTAAATAACAAAAATAAACAAAAATGTCTGGAAACAGAAATTATGTCTCATTAACAACCCTGAATGTTAATGGCCTAAACTCACCAATCAAAAGACACAGACTAGAAGATTCTATCAAAAAAAAAAAAAGAAAAGAAAGATCCAAACATATGGTGCCTCCAAGAGATTCATCTCATAGAAAAAGATATTAACAGACTTAAGGTGAAGAGTTGGGAAAAATCATACCACTCACATGGACTGCAAAAGCAAGCAGGGGTTTCCATCCTCAAATCAAATAAAGTAGACTCCAAATAAAAGTCAATCAAAAAGTATAAAGAAGGACAATACTGCTCAAGGGACCCATACACCAACAAAGCAATTATAAATATATATGCCCCAAACAATGGAGCATCTACATTAATCAAACAAACTCTTCTCAAGTTCAGAGTCCACAAAACAATAATATTGGGTGACTTTAACATACCTCTTTCATCACTAGACAGATCTTCAAACATAAACTGAAGAAAAATGCTATAGAACTCAATAATATAATCAATAACTTAGATTTAACTGACATATATAGAATATTTCATCCTTCAGTGAGAGGATATACTTTCTTCTCATCAGCACATGGATCCTTCTCTAAAATAGACCATATACTATGCCACAAAGCAACGCTTAGCAAATATAAAAAAAAAAAGTAGAGATACTACCCTGCATCCTATCAGATCATAATGGAATGAAATTAGAGATCAATGATAAAATAACAAATGAAATATATTTTAATATCAGGAGACTAAATAATAGAGTACTGAATAAACAATGGGTTGAACAAGACAAAAATGAGATTAAAAAAGTTTTAGAGGTGAATGAGAACACAAATACAACATATTGAAATCTCTGGGACAATATGAAAGCAGTTCTAGGAGGAAAGTTCATTGCATGGAGTTTATTCATTAAAATAAGAAAAAGTCAACAAATAAATTATTTAACATTACATCTCAAAGCCCTAGAAAAAGAAGAACATCAACACCAAAAGCAACAGAAGGCAGGAAATAATTAAAATCAGAGCTAAAATCAATGAAATTGAAACAAAAGAAACAATTGAAAAAAAATTGACAGAACAAAAAGTTGGTTCTTTGAAAAAAATCAATAAAATTGACAGACCTTTAGCCAAGCTATTGAAGAGAAGGAGAGAGAATACTCAAATCACTAACATATGTGATGAAAAAAGAAATATTACAACAGAAACTACAGAAATACAGAAGATAATTAGAAATTATTTTGAAAACTTGTACTCCAATAAAATAGAGAATATCAAAAGCATCAGCAAATTTTTAGAGTCATATAATTTGCCCAAACTGAATCAGGATGATGTACACAATTTAAACAGATCAATTTCAAGTGATGAAATAGAAGATGCCATCAAAACTCTACCAACCAGGAAAAGCCCTGGACCGAATGGATACCCATCCAAGTTCTACAAGGCCTTTAAAGAAGAACTAATACTAATACTCTTGAATTTATTTCAGGAAATAGAAAAAGAGGCAGCACTTCCAAACTCATTCTATGAGTCCAATATCACCCTGATTCCAAAACCAGGAAAATACACTTAAAAAAAAAAAAACTTCAGACCAATATCTCTAATAATCATAGATCCAAAAATTCTCAATAAAATTCTGGAAAATCAGATACAAAAAAAAACCTATCAAAAAGATTGTGCACCACGATCAAATGGGATTCATCCAAGGGAGGCAAGTTTGGTTCAACATAGGGAAATCAATACATGTAATTTATCAAATTAATAGAATTAAAGATAAAAATTATATGATCATCTCAATAGATACAGAAAGGGCATTTGATAAAATACAGCACCTCTTTGTGTTCAAAACACTAGAAAAAATAGAGATAATAGGAACATATCTCAGCATCATCAAAGGCTATCTATGCTAAGCCCCAGGCCAACATTCTAAATGGAGAAAAATTGAAGGCATTCGCTCTAAAAACTGGAACAAGACAAGGATGCCCTCTTTCACCACTTCTATTTAATATAGTTCTTGAAACACTGGCCAGAGCAAACAGACAGATGAAAGAAGTTATAGGAATACACATAGGAAAAGGAAAAATCAAATTGGCACTATTTGCTGATATGATTCTATACCTAGAAGCCCCTAAAAGTTTCACCAGAAAAATTCTAGAGCTAGTAAATGAATTCAGCAAAGTAGCAGAATATAAAATAAACACCCATAAACCAAAGGCAGCTCTGCAAGTCAGTAATAAATCCATAGAAAGGGAAATAAGGAAAACTATCCCATTTACAATAGCTTCAAAAAAAAATATATGGGAATCAACTTAATGAAAGAGGTGAAAGATCTATATAATGAAAATTATAAAACCCTAAAGATAGAAGTCAAAGAAGACCTTAGAAGATAAAAAGATCTACCTTGCTCTTGGATAGGCAGAATTAATATTATCAAAACGACCATACTTCCAAAAGCAATATAGAGATTTAAAGCAATTCTGATTAAAACCTCAATGACATTCCTCATAGAAATAGAAAAAGCAATCATGAAATTTATCTAAAAAAATAAGAGACCCCGAATAGCTAAAGCAATTTTTAACAGGAGGAGTGAAGCGGGTAGCATCACTATACTAGAATTTAAACTAAATTACAGAGCAATAGTAACAAAAATAGCATGGTATTGGCACCAAAACAGGCCAGTAGACCAATGGTACAGAATAGAGGACACAGACACTAACCCACACAATTACAATTATCTTATATTAAACAAAGTTGCCAAAAGCATGCATTGGAGAAAAGATAGCCTCTTCAACAAATGAGGCTAGGTAAACTGGAAATCCATATGCAACAAAATAAAATTAAACCTCTATCTCTAACCATAAACAAAACTCAACTCAAAATGGATCAAGGTCTTAGAAATAAAACCAGAGACCATGTGTTTAATAGAAGGAAAAGTAGGCCCTAATCTCCATCATGTGGGATTAGGCCCCAACTTCCTTAATAAGACTCTTATGGCACAAGAATTAAAATCAAGAATCAATAAATAGGATAGATTTGAACTAAAAAGTTTCTTCTCAGCAAAATAAATAATCTGTGAGGTGAATAGAGAGCCTACATCTTGGGGGCAAATCTTTACCCCTCACACATCAGATAGAGCACTAATCTCTAGGGTATATAAAGAACTCAAAAAACCAACCAACAAAAACCAAATAACCCTATTAATAAATGGGCCACAGATCTGAACAGACACTTCTCAGAAGATGATATACAATCAGTCAAAAATATATTAAAAAAGTTCATCATCGCTAGCAATTAGAGAAATGCAAATCAAAACCATTCTCAGATTTTATCTCACTCCAGTGAGAATGGCATCTATCATGCATACAAACAACAATGAGTGTTGGCAAAGACGTTGGGGGAAAGGTACACTCATACACTGCTGGTGGGACTGCAAATTGGTGCAACCAATATGCAAAGCAGTATGGAGATCTTGGAAAATTGGGAATGGAACCACCATTTGACCCAGCTATCCCACTCCTCAGTTTATACCCAAAGGATTTAAAAACAGCATACTACAAGGACACAGCCACATCAATGTTTACAGCAGCACAATTCACAATAGCTAAATTATGGAACCAACCTAGATGCCATTCAGTAGATTAATGGATAGGTAAACTTTTGTATATATACACAATGGAGTATTACTCAGCATTAAAAGAGAATAAAATCATGCCATTGGCAGGTAAATGGATGGAGTTAAAGAAGATAATCCTAAGTGAAGTTAGCCAATCCCAAATAACCAAATGGTGAATTTTTTTTTATATAAGGAGGCTGATTCATAGTGGGATAAGCAGAGGAAGCATGGGAGGAATATATGAACTCTAGATGGGGCAGAGGGGTTGGAGGGCAGTGAAGGAGGCATGAATTTATAAATGATGGTGGAATGTTATGATCATTATTATCCAAAGTACATGTATGAAGGCATGAATTGGTGTGAATATACTTTTTATACAGAGATATGAATAATTGTGTTTTATATGTGTAATAAGAATTGTAATGCATTTTGCTGTCATATATAAATGAAAAAAATTAAAGTTCTACATCAAATTTAACTACTGCTTTTTGATATGCATCTTATGGACATTTATTTGAATCAATTTTCTTAAAATGATTCTCTACAAAATTATACTAATATGTCGAATTATATTCATGGACCTTGGGACAGTCAATTCCAAGAAACTCTCCTTAATTTGGCTGCCCAAGTTGTAAAAACTAATTCTAGTTAAATTAAGATGCCTGTGGTTTCCACTTTCTTTTAATGTGAGCTGCACATCAACTTGACCAATGACAAAAGTTAATTTTATGGTTTAATCCCTACAGTCTGTTAACGTATGGCATATTAGATATATAGGCATATTAGGTATATAGGTACATATTGTTAAACGTGTTTGTTATCTAATGTCTTATTAACTGTATGCCTGAAGCTGAACATAAAGTTGTCTTAATAACTAAGGTTTTTCAAAACTTAGAGGGTGGAACTGTTGCAGGGCCTGACCTTGAACCTACATGGGGGAATGCTTATCTTGCTCATTGTGCAGAAGGGAAGCTGTAATATAGAATGCTATGTTTTGGTACAAAATGCTGTCAGAATACTGGCAAGTGCAATTTTCTTGCTCCTTTGACAAGGATTTATTTCCTCTGTAGGTGCAAGATCAGCCTAACTGTCAGTTTCTAGACTCTTTTTGTCTGGACTCCCATAAGATAGTATGTTGTTTATGACCTCTGGTCTATCGTGACTGCTGTATGTAAATTGGAACATTTCTCTATAAAGCTATTTTTGCTGTGCAATAAAGCAGATGCTGTTCTCTGAAACCATCTCTGGAGAGGTTTCTCTATGTCCTCAAGCTCCCACAGTCAATGCCAGAAGGGCAGGCCCCTCAGCAATTTTTTTTTCATTTGTTTGTTTGTTTTGATATTATTTTATTTTTGTTTTTACTGTCAGACTCTCTGTATAAGTCTCGGGTTTCAAAGAATCTTTGGGGAGACTACCAAGAGATCAGCAACATTGTTTCAAATAGAAGTAGCTCTTTCATTTTTGATGATAGACCAAAAAGCAAGTTTTATCCTAGCCATGTACTAATATGTGATGTTGAAAATAATGTTTAACTTTCTTTGTTATGGGAGCTTGTCCTGGGCATTATGGGATACTTAGAAGCATTCCAAGCCTTATCCACCAGAGATTCTAGTACCATACCCAGAGAAGTAAAAATTGGAACTTTCTCCAGACTTTGCCAGATATCCCCAAGGGCTCAAAAATATTCCATTGTATAAGAATACCATATATATTTTGATGAGTCATTCATTGGTTGATGGATATTTGAGGTGTTTCCACATTCTGATCATTATAAATAATGCTACCATATATGTTTGCATATATCCAGGCACAGTGGTGCATTCCTGTAATTTCAACAACTCATGGCTATTTTGGGGATCAAAAGTTTAAGGCCAGTCTTAGCAATTTAGCAAGAATCTGTCATAAAAGTAAAAAGTAAAAAGGACTCTGGATGTAGCATGATAAAACACCCCTGTGTTCAATTCCCATTGCCAAAAGCAAATAAACAACTAAAAAATAAAAGTTTGTAAATAAGTTTCTTTTTCAAATTTTTATTTGTTCTTTTTAGTATGCATAATAGTAGAATGTATTTTGCAATATAATACTATGTGTAAATTTTACTGTGAATGTAAGCACAGTCTGCCTTCAGAATCAATGAGTTCCACATCCACGCATTCAAATAAACTGGAGAGAAAATAAAGAAGAAAAATTCATATATATTGAAAATGTACAGACTTTTTGTCATTCTCAAACAATACGATACATGGATTTGCATAATATTATGTATTATAAATCATTTACATTTAATTTCAAGCATACAGAAAGGTTTGAAAAGATTACATGCAGATATTATGACATTTTAAATAAAGGATGAGAGCATTTGCAAATGTTAGAGGGCTTTTGGAACCAACCCTCCAAAATCCTCAATTTCTTTTGGGAATTAACTCTAAAAATTTTTCCATGACCATTATTAAATACTGTAAAGTTGAGTTTATGCAAGGAGAAGCTATCAAAGTAGGTTTAGGAACCTTAGTAACTGAGATCTTTCAGGGGAAGACAGAGATTTGGTTCAACTATGAATACAATAAGAACAGGGGAGGGTTTAAAGTCAAGGAGTAGAGTGAGAGTCACTGGATGGACAATTAGTAAGAGAAAACATCGGGGCAAGGAAAATTCTTGCTGAACCAACTGAACAGAATTTTTGCTAAAGGCAGGCCAGAGTAATGATATCTAGTCAGATATCCAGGTTGAGAAATAACTTGATTTAGCATGTTGAGCAGGGTTATTGCTCAAACTGGATGCTACAAATACAGAGAAGAGCATTCCCAAGTACAGCATCCTGCAGAGACGGGAGGAAAGCACTTGAAAAGGCAGGAAGTGACAATGTAGGTTAATGTCCCCACAGGACAACATCCAGAAGAGTCTGAAAGACAGCACCTGGGCCAGCAGGAGGTGATGGTGCAGGTTAACTTACCCAAGTGGGAGGTTGTACTATAGTCTGGAGAACAGCATCTAGGAAGGCAGATGGTGACAGCATGGATTAATGTTCCCAAGTGAGAATTTTCGATAAATTCTAAAGAACAACACCTGGGCAGAAAGGGAGTGAGAGCACAGGTCAACACTCCCAAGGGACAACTTCCAGGAGAGTCTGGAGGAGAACACATAGGCAAGCAGGAGGTGGCAGCATTGGTGAACATTCCTAAGGAATAATTTCCAGCAAATTCTGGAGGACAG
The DNA here is from genome assembly GCF_964194105.1 of Spermophilus citellus. Taxonomy (NCBI): domain Eukaryota; kingdom Metazoa; phylum Chordata; class Mammalia; order Rodentia; family Sciuridae; genus Spermophilus; species Spermophilus citellus. The sequence goes on from NC_138184.1 coordinate 60,360,516, forward strand.
CACCTGGATGGTGACTCCAGTCTCCAGTGTGAAGCAAATGATTTCAGATCAATTTTATTTGCTCTGACAAAAGAGTGAAGACAGAAACTGAAGATTCCGTGAGCCAACAGAGAATTTTGACAACACATCAAGGGTATTTTGGGGCATAGGCATCTCATGATATTTCACCCTTACAAGTTTGTTTATAAATGTATAATGAAACATTCTACCATAGAGGGATCTGCAATAGCAGTTAAGTCTGCTCCCCAAAATAGGCTGGAGTTTTGAATATTAGAAATGAAGATATGGAGAATTCATTTCATTATTTCAATGGAGAGGTGACAGAGACACAGGCACAGATGAAAAGACAGAGAAACAGGGATGGGGAGACACAGAAACAGAGACAGAGAGACATAAACTGGCAGAGAGAAACAGGTGGAGAGAGGAAAAGGGACAGAGAGAGAGAGAGAGAGAGAAAGAGAGAGACAGGGGCAGAGTCCTCCCTGCTCACTGGACCCCTCCTCACCTGCACCCCTCCAAGCACCACCCAGCCCTGCACTGGCATTCCCCCTCATCTGCAGCAGGTGGTAGCACCACACATCAGTCACCTCTGTAAATGTGTTTCAAATTATCACCTGTGCACAGTTACCATGCACAGTTTGACTTTGGAGATGAATGCACTGTGCAAATAGGTTTCACATCACCACCCATGCCCCTTGAGTGTGCACAATTTCTATTTGCCAATCATCCTTCCTTAAGGCTGATGGAGAAAAGCACCATCACACCATGTTGCATGTTTAACTAGCCAACCCTATTTTCAGTCAGCTGCCGTTTGATGTAGTGGGGATAGGGATGTAGAAGGGGGAAAGATGTGTTAAAGTCTCCATCTCGTATTTATTGGACATCTATCAGAAATGGCACACCATCAAATATTTGCTGCCCGAACTGGAGAACAATCCCATAAGTGGCCCATCAGCAGCTGGGATGCTGTGGTGCAGATTCTTTATCATTTAGTCCTATTCTGCAAACTTGCTTCATCCCCTCAGTACCCCTCAGGGGATGTACATGTGCACAAACATAGACATGCATTCATGGGCACATGTAGTTGAACATGTACACAGTCATACACATGCTTGTCCACACACACTCAAAAACACATGCACAAGAACATATTCACATGGTCATACACACGTTCACACAGAAACTCATGAACCAGACACAAGAATAGCTGCACAGAGTCACATACACATGGTCACACACATCCATAAACATAGGCACATGAACACATGCACACACCATCATACACAACTCTTGAACATATGCACAATCCATGCACACAGTCATGCACGTGCACACTCACAAACACACTCATGAACACATACACATGAACATTGGGACACAACCATATACATTCACACACACTAATGGACTCATGCATATGAAAATGTGCAAAGTTACACAAACACAAGTTAATGAGCAAGTGCACTTGAACACATACATGCACAGTCAGACAGAAACTCATTAAAATGCAGAACTCAGGTCATGATATTTCAGTCTAAATCTTTGCACTAAGAGGGGCCACCAATCACATCTTGCCCAGATTTGAAGCTGTTCTTGGGGTGACCCTATCAGTACCCCACCTCCCCAATTCCATATCTCCTTAAAACCCCACAAAGCTCAACTCGCATAGCTTTGAAACTTTGTCCTTGGGGTGAGCCCAGAAGGACACCACCTCCACACCTCCTTTTATTGTCTGCCTAAGGAAAGCTCAGGGCTGCCCTAAAACCAACCATGCCATAACCAACCCCTGACCATGGGCCTCTGACCTCCCTTCTTGAAGATCTTATTAAAAGGGCTAAGACTGGAACACGTGTGGTTCAGGAAGGCCTTGCTCAGAGCAGAGAGCAACTTTTCTCAAACACAACCATCCAGAAAGACAAGCCATCTGCAGTCTCTGCAGGGAGAGCCATAAACAACACTACCAGCACCACTGGCATGGGCACACCCACACCAATGATCACTTTACTCTTTTGCCCATCGCTGACTTCCAAACTCACATGCTTTTTTCTTATCTTTTTTTTATTGGGTGTTCACAACATTATAAAGCTCTTGACATATCATATTTCATATATTAGATTGAAGTGGGTTATGAACCTCCAATTTTACCCCAAATGCAGATTGCAGAATCACGTCGGTTACACATCCACAATTTTACATAATGCCCTATTACCAAACTCACATGCTTGAACTCCCTCATTCTCTCTTTGAAAAGTTCCAAATCACCTCTGCACAGGTGGAAAGAGACCACAGCTCTTTCTTCTACCATCAATGGTTACTGAATAAAATCTTTTCCCACTCCTTGGACTTTTGTCTGGCTTTTTATCTTTGACATCAACAAAAGTGAAAATTCAGGAAAGAAAAAAAATAAATTTAGGAGAGGATAAAAAGTGAGTTGGGATCTTCTTTAAGATCCTAACATTTGACCAGGCAAAGCACTGCTATAGCCTGGGGGCCAGCAACATCACAGGCATGAAATACCTGGTCCTGGGTGGCCATATGCACCTGCACAGAGCACCTGTCTGGTCATACATGTGCCCTTAGGTCAAAAGCCAGAAACAGAAGCCACCAAGAAGCCTCTGGTAAATACTGTCTTTAAGACAGAGTGAAAGCCAGGGACTGGCTCAGTTTCAAGGTCATGGGTTTTAAGGAAAGAAATTAAATGCTAGCACATAAAGGACAGTCGAGGTGAAGAAAACCTGTAGTTCAGAAACAAATTCTCTGAAAATCTCTGGGAGCTGAAAACGCCCACTCCCACCATCACCAGTGGAAACTGCAGATAATTCAGTCTAACCTATCTGACCAGATCCTACCAGGGAGGCCTCTGGGAGTTGTAGACCCCTGAAGATTTTGAGTAGTGTAACTTATCTCTCCTGTGCAATGCTCACACAGAGGTTCCAGGGAGCTACATGCCCACATGCTCATAAACTTACAGTGTATTCCCTAGGCATGGTGATAAAATATTCTATGGAAACTTTAGAAAGATAAGTCTGTATCTGTGTCCCAATAGTGCTAAAAATGGAAAATGTAATATCACATAAAAGATAGTGTAGGAGAGTACACTTTTAAATAAAATTACAAAGAATGCACTAGAAATCCCTGCTGAGATTATTATCTGGGCTTATCTGTGTAAGAACACGAAGCTACATGGAACTTGTGTTAATACAAAAGGATTTCTAATAGATTCAAATGGGAAATGCATTCCATGATTACTGATTATATGCAGTAACATAGAGCTATCACAAATTTAATTGCAAGAAATTATTATAAAAATTTAATTGGGATAAATCCAAACATGTTATAGTGAAAACAAATTACAAATGAAAATGAATGAAAAACAACTAATAATTTTTAAAAAATCAATATTAATAGAAACCTGATGTGCATAAAGCCACCCCTGTCACAAGAATGGTCAGTGGTATAGAGATAAAAATTCAGTTCCAGTTATCAACTGGACAGGCCACATGTATCCCAAACTTTACTGATTGGTAACATCTCTGATAATAAGTTATTTCCAATAACTTGGATGAACAGTGTCTTCATTCTTTTTTTTTATTGTTGGTCATTCAAAACATTACATAGTTCTTAATATATCATATTTCACAGTTTGATTCAAGTGGGTTATGAACTCCCATTTTTACCCCGTATACAGATTGCTGTATCACATCAGTTACACTTGTGTGTTCTTTATGGCACAATAAGAATATTTCCTTCCTAGTCTATTTATGACTTAATTTAGAGATTGCTGAAAACTACCCAAATTTTTGCAAAGAAGACATCAATAAAGTCTAGCTTTCCAGAAACTAAATTGCATTTACTGACTAGTTGCATTAATATGTAACTATATGTAAAATGTTATCTGGAGGTTTTAAACATTAATTCTCTAACACCTTTTAGCAGGCAAGTTACATGTTTTAATTTTACTTTTGTGTGGAATACACATAGTTGTGTCTCTTTCATTATCATAACTTAAATAGAACTACTCTTGATATAAGTGACTTCTTTACTCTGTAATTTATTCAGGTTTTAAAATTGTTATGACCATCCCCCATTTCTTTACTTCTCTCTTATGAAATTTGTGAAGATTTATTTTAAAATATTGGTAATGTCAATATTCTGAAACACAAGCTATACTTACATTTATTTTTTAATTTACTAAGAATTTTATATAATTTTAATCCTTTTTTCAGAAATACAACTTCCATTCGTTTGATCAAATATTCCCTAGGTTTTAGATTACCATATGCTGAGTGTCATTTATTTCAGAGAATCCCTGTATACAACATGGACAGCTGGCTGTTGAGTGCTTTGCCTCTCCTTGTGCACTGGCTATTTCTTCCTAGTCCCTAGACTAAGGCCACAAGATGGATCATGCTGCCAAATTTATTAATTGTCTCCAAACCACTTGCCTGAAGCAGAGCCTCCCTCACCCCCTAGATTCCTTTATCAATTTTTAGATCAATTTCTAGAAGGAGATGATAGTGCTGATAATGATGAATAACATGAGCTATGGTAAAATGGAGCTATGTGATAATGACACATCAAAGTCTGCTCTCTCTCTCTCTCTCTCTCTCTCTCTCTCTCTCGTGTGTGTGTGTGTGTGTGTGTGTGAGAGAGAGAGAGAGAGAGAGAGAGAGAGAGAGAGAAAGATTGGATATAGATTGCTAAGTAATGGACATGAATCATGTTATTTACACACCATCTCCACTTTAAAAGAAGGCATGATTACTTAAGGTTTCAGAAAAAAAAAAAGAGATTTTTGTCCCTTCTTTCTCTCATGCTGGAATCTATATCTGTCCAGCTACATGTCCAAGCTCACATTGAAGTGTGCAGAGATGTTTTCTCCTTTCTCTCCATGCTCCAATACCCTCCAGGCCACCAGTTCAGGTGCAGCATCCTGAACATTCCTTACTAGTTTGGAGGCCTATTTGATGATGTCATGTTTCATAAGATTCTCCAAAATTGCTGAATCTTCAGGAAAAAAATCAATGACTAATATGATTATCCCTTGATTCATATAATAAAAGGGTCTTGGCTGGGTTATCCTTCCTCTGAGGGGACCCCAGCTCTCACTATCAACTCAAACATGTGAAACCTCTGATTTTTCTTACCTTCTCTAATCTAAGTGTGATGGTTTTCCTAATCTTCTCTCTTAGTCTTTCCTTTCTCCCCCTTCCTCTTCTCAATCTGACCTATTCAAGAAAATTATTATTTTTCCTCAATAAAGCCTTATATATATAATGCCTATCCTCTCTGAAGGCCACCTGTGTTTTTTTAATTGTGTGAAATAAGACTATTTTTTGAATTGTATAAGTAGTTTATGTAAATACATCTCAGCAAACATATTCCTAAGACTGGTATTTAGGGAGGATAATCTACAGTATTCTGCTCATGGCAGAAAGTTTCTATCTTATCCTCTGGTCTCCAGGACTGTTTTGTGCCAGCCAAGAGAGAGCCCAATGAGACACAGGTAAAAGGGAACGTTCTAGAGGATTTCCTGTTTTATAAAGGAAACATATTCACCAGAATGCTTTCTGTTAAAATGACTATATAACCCAGAATTAATTATACACATTTCTTTAAAATGCTTATTTATAACATTGAGATAAATTGAAGTCATATGTTTAACAAGTATATCTAATTGATACGAATGAAGGTGATTCAGAAGTTAGAGTGTGATGAATAGAGAAATAAGTACTGTGCTCTACCCTGGTTCTACTTGGGAAGTAAAGTGGGTGATTAAGATGACATAAAATCATGCCAATTTCCTTGATCTGCAACCAAGTAAGTAGGCTAATTTTTCCTATTGCTATGGTGGAATTTCACTTTGTGGGGGGATAATTTCCAATGAGTTTTAAAGCTCCATTGCAGCTATGATTTTCTGAATATTAATGCAATTAATGGTATCTGTACACTCCTGACTGTCCTAATAGGTTGACAGGCCTTCGGTTTCTCTCATAACATGGCAACTAATACCATTCAATGCCCTGATTAATAGGCAATTATAAGGTACTCCTTGAAGAGCTCTGTTATGTCAAGTATTTCTACAGCTCACATTTTTATTATTATTTATTAGCTGAATTTTTTGCTTTATTTTTTTATTTTAATTTTTATTGGTGCATTATAATTGAACATAACCACCAAATTCATTGTTACATGTTCATACATGTACACAATAGAATTTGATGATAGCTCAAGTTTTAAAATAATTTAAATTGAATAAAGGACTGGGAATATAGCTCAGTTGGTAGAGAGTTTGCCTAGCATGCACAAGGTTCTGGGTTCAATCCCTAGCACCCCATCCAAAAATAAATAAATAAATAAATTGAATTGACTTGAATAAAGGCAAAATTTGTATTCCATAGAAATCATACCAGTGAAGGTGGTTACAACTATTTTAAATGATAGTTATTCAATGATAATATGTATATATTTAAGATTATATTTTGGCCCAGAATCTCAGGAGCCTGAGGCAAGTTTGAGGCCAGTGTCAGCAACTTAATGAGGTCCTAAGCAACTTAGAAAGACCCGGTCTGTAAATAAAAAAAAATTAAAAAAAAAAAAGTAAAAAGGATAGGGGATGTTGCTTAGTGATTAAGTGCCCTTGGTATCAATTCCTGTTACCTAAAGTATGAAAAAAAATAAAAGTATAAAAAAGAATATTTTTGAAAACTTTACCTCTGGATATTTTATCTTGCATTGAAAAAACAAACAACAACAGGCTTATGCCATTATCAGTATATATAGCTCTCATGTTATTATTTTTGTGAACCATAAAACTTAGAAGTGAATGTAACTGTGGTATTTTACTATGTGTTCCTTGGGCTACTATGGTACCAACTCAAATGATTTGGAGGAATGAAAGGAGAAAACTGTCACATTACTTGATCATTACCTTTTAAAACCTGAACTTTTTCTTTTTGATCATCTTTTCCTTCTGACTTCTCTTTATTGAGACTGAGAATAGGAAAACAAGGCTTTATTTTTTTATAAAGAACTTTACAAATCAATATGAATATTGCAGAAAATTTATTTAACCAGGAGCCTATTACTATTTTGAATAAAAGCCCCATTAATCCTCCTACAGCTACCTTTTTCTAATAATATTATAGAATTTTGTTTCAGAAAATCTGCACTTAATGTATTAACTAAAAATGTGCCAAAGGTCTAAATTTCTTCAATGGTACCCCATGTTTGTGAGTGATTCCCCTTAGAATCTTACATTATAGAACCATTAGCCATAAAATGAATTACTCTCATATGCTTGATTTTCAGATGATAATTCTTTTATTCTTCTTTTACCTTTATTTGTTTATTTTTATGTGGTGCCTGGAATTAAACCCAGTGCATCATGCATGCTAACCAAGTGCTCTTCCACTGAGCTACAGTCCCATCTCCCAGATGATAATTTTTTATCATGAGACTGAAAAAAAATTTACAATACAATGTATCTCACATAGATGATATTTAATTAAATATACATTCTGTACAAGAAATATTGTCCCAGCAGATTATTCACCAAATTTTTCCAGCATAAATCTCAGGATTGGACCTCCTGAGTCTGAAGAAATATCACCTTTAATTTGAAATACAGATAACATCTTTGAACCCATCTTTTAGAATTGAGCTAGATACTTTGTCCTTTAATTAAAAGCTTAAAATGAAACAATACCAAGTCTATTTTAATGGCTGTTCTATTTACTGCTTTGATTGTAAAGCAAAGAAAAAAAAACTTTGCTTTTGGTAATATTTCTGGAATATTTTAACAGAACCTACTTATTCCATCTTGAAGATTAAAAAAAGTGACATGAACAGCCACATCAGAGGATTCCATGGGCAGGCAAAAACATAATCAGGTATTCTAAAAGAGATTATGCAAATATTCTACTAGGTTGGAAATTTCTGGATTTTCACTGAACCACATCCCCACTCCCTTTCAATATTTTATTTAGAGACACAGTCTTCCTGAGTTGCTTAGGGCCTAGCTAAGCTTATTTATTTCTTTGTTTGTTTGTTTATTTATTTATTTATAGACTGGGTCTTGATAAATTGCTTAGGACCTCATTAAGTTGCTGACACCAATCTTGAACTTGCCTCAGCCTCCAAAGATTCTGGGTCAAAAATAATCTTAAATATATACATATTATCATTGAATAGCTATCATTTTTTTAAAAAATATGTTTTTAGATGTTGATGGACCTTATTTTATTCATTTATTTTTATGTGGTGAGAACTGAGCCCAGGGCCTCACACATGCTAGGCAAGTGCTCTACTACTGAGCCACAACTTGAACCCTGAATACCTATCATTTAAAAATCATTGTAAAACTACCTTCACTGATATGATATCTGTGAAATACAAGTTTTGCTTTTATCAATTTAATTTAATTTTTTGAGGCTCCTGCCTCAGCCTCCCAAGCTACTAGGAGTACAGGCCTGTGCCACCATGACTAACAGTAATTTCTATCTTGTGTTTTCAGGCAGCAACAGAGTTAATCTGTTGTAAAGGAACTAAATTGATTCTCCCAAGTCCTATGCATGAAAAACTCTATGATAATAAAAATAGAAGCCAACTTTTCTAGGGAGTTCATCATGTGACACAAACACTTCCAAGGTTGGTACACACACTTTATTTTTTCCACATAAAACATCTCCAGGATACACATAACATAACTATGTTGATAGCTGAGATGACTGGACCTCAGCATCAAAGTGCTGAAGTGCATGCTATTATAAATGGCAGCTAATACAAGTAAATTCAACCAGTCTAACTTACGACTTAGCACAAACATTTTCTATATTGTAAATATTTGGTCTGGCAGTAAATTAACAATGGGGCTGACATGAAGGAAATCTATGTATGTCTAATCTGTGGACACTGCTTGGGAGGGCCTAACTTCCAATTTCCTTCAATCAACTGCACTCTAATTCACCCCAAACTAGAGAGGTACTATTATGAAACTGACAAACAAGATCAGCAACATGAAAATCAAGTAAGATTCTGTCTTACCCCAAAAAACCTCATATATTCTTAGATAAATGGCAATTCTTTTTTTTGGTATCAGTATTGAATCTAGGGGTACTTAACACTGAGCCACATCCCCGTCTTTATATTTTTTTCATTTTGAGACAGGGTCTCACTAAGTTGCTTAGGGTCTTGCTAAGTTGCTGAGGCTGGCCTCAAACTTGCAATCCTCCTGCCTCAGCGTGCCAATCTACTGGGATTACACGAGTGCATCACCACACCCAGCTAGTCATTCTTAATGTACAAGAAAACTGAAGTACCATTATATATGCCATTGAGGAGGCCACAATGGCACATACAATCTAGCCAAGACTGAGAGATTTGGGGACAAGGGAGAGCATGGGGATGGGTGCTGGGTGGTGTGAGGTTTTTTTGTTTTTTTTGTTTTTTTTTTTGTTTTGTTTTTTGTTTTTTTGGTATTGGGGATTACTTGGTGGGTAAAGGCACCAGCACCAAGTTATACCCAGTATTTTTTTTCCTGTGTATTTTGAAACAATGACTCAAAGATAGTTTTATTGCCCAGACTGGCTTTACCCATGTGATTCTCCGGCCTCAGCCTCTCAAGTCACAGGGATTTGAGACACCACTTTACCCAGCACAAGGACTGATTTTTCTTGTGGAATAAAGTTACATTTGGATGAATCCTCTTTTTTCCCTCATGGCAGTGGTGTACATTGAGATTGATGAAGGAAGTCATATTTGTAAAAAAAAGAAAAATTTTTTTCCTAAGGTGTTCACAACATTTTTCTTTCCTCCATAAGATGAGCAAGAATAACAAATTGTACAGTAACACTCAAATAAGAAACACCATGTATACTGAAATTGGCATTGGGATCATGGCCAACATTGTTCTTCTGGATTTTCACTGAACCACATCCCCACTCCCTTTTAATATTTTATTTAGAGACACAGTCTTCCTGAGTTGCTTAGGGCCTAGCTAAGCTTATTTGTTTGTTTGTTTGTTTGTTTATTTATTTATATTGTATATTACTGGGAAGTGACCAAGCCCAATGACCAAGCCCAATGACCTAAGCCCAATGATTTACCCATTAGTGTCTTGGCCCTAATCCACCTAGTAATACTGCTCATCAAGGGCTTTATAGCTGCACATATTTTTCCTTAGGGGTGGGGTGGTTGGGTGATGTGACACATGATTTGTTATCTATCTGTACAGGTTGACAAGGTGCTTCTCCATTTGTACCTCCTGCCTTCTGAGTATACTCCGGGCCATCACCCTTAGCCCCAGCAGCTCCTACATAGCAAAATTTAAACATAAATCCTCATGTCACAACCTGTGTTCCCTTTTTTCCTGTGTCATTTATTCTTTCTTTATTAGTCACCTCTTAATCTCCATTAATACTACTCCCAATTTGACTTTAGATAACTTTATGTATATCATAGAATCCTGCTCTCTTTTGACCATGAGCTTCTTCCTCTGGCACACCATTGCCACTGTGTTGACCTTCAGGGAAGCCTCTTTTATAGGAATAAGGCCACTGCAAATGGATACATGGTGGCTCTCTGGTGCAGCATAACAGGTAGTCCCAGCATCTGCACAGCACCAGCTTGTCTGCAATATCATCTCCAGAACTGAGGGTCACCCAGACAATCCTGCTGCTCTTAAGTTGCTTTGTGGTCTGTTTTGAACAGATTTATCAACTATGCGAGAATTATGCTGAATGACCATCCGATATTTTACTGTACCCAGATTCTTATGGCCCATAGCTATACCTCATTCAATCCTTTGGTGTTCATTGCTACTGAAAAACGTGTAATTAGTATTTTGAGATATATCTGGGGGAAGACAGTAAATATTTCATTAGCCAGTGATGGATAAGTTCTGTTAATATGAGAGAATGTTCTGGCTTTGGAAAGATGTATCACGGCAAACTGTATATGCTCTTGGATATAAATGTAATACAAAGTCCTGCTTCTTGTGTTAAACCCATCTAGTTGGGTATGTGTGCATGGCAAATACATAAAACAAAATCAAACCACATGCCTCTCTGAGATGTACCCCTCTCTGAGGACTCAATTTTTCCCATTGAGTCCTCAAAGGGGTCCTCTGATGTGGATTCATTGTCATGATCTGGTTTATCTCAAACAATTTTCAGATACAATATTTGCAATGCTTTTAAATAATTGTATTGTCTTATTTATCTGTATTTTTCCAAATTAGATATGTAAACATTTGCTACCATATAATATCACATGATCCAGCACACACACACACACACACACACACACACACAATACATGCAGGGAGTCAAACTGTCATTTCCACACCATTGCTCATAAAACCATGTTTTAAATATTCAAATATTTAAGTATTTGAATTGAATTAAATTAAATTAAATATTCAAATATTTAAATATTCAAAGGTAGAAACAACTCAATGCCCACAACCATAAGAATATATAGACAATACATGGTGGCTTCTTCAGACACTGGAATATAATTGCATCTTAAAATGGAGGGAAATTTTTGCACATTGTGCCACATAACTGAGCCTTCAAATTACTCTACTAAGTGAAATAAGCCACTCACAAAAAAACAAATACTGTATAAATGTACTTAAATAGAGTGAAAGTTAGAGTAGGCAAATTGATAGACACATAAAACAGAATGGCATTACAGAAACTCAAGGCAGTGGGCAGCAGGGAACATTATTATCTTAATCCAGTTGTGGAAAATATTCTTTCTAAAATTAAAAAGTAATTGATAAAATTCTAAACATGTCACAGTAGAATTTTGTGAGATTTAAAACATTAGGCTAATTTGTCTCAATGATGTGAAGATTAGTTTTGAAAAGTTCATATCTTATTCTCAGTCTCTTCCAAGAAAGATGTTCTTCATATGGATGCTGTTAAGTACCACTCTGTGCTGCTCAGTCTTTGAAAGACTTTAAGCATTGCAGTGGATAGCTCTGATGTTATGGCTTCCTGGATGAAATGTGTATGAGATCAAAACACCAAATTTAAACATTATGTCAGACATGGAAATGTATCTAATCATGATATCTGTGTTACAAAACTATGCATTTTAATATATTTTATTTAAATTAGAAAAAAATCAAATACAAAATACTCTCAAATAAACTATCTTCAGATAAATGTGTAAGAAATAAAGGAGGGGCTGGGGTTGTGACTCAGCAGTAGAGCATTTGTCTAGCATGTGTGAGGCCCAGCATGTGTGATGCCCTGGGTTTGATATTCAGCACCACATAAAAATAAATAAATAAAATTAAGATATTGTGTCTAACTACAACTAAAGAATAAATGTTTTTAAAAAAAGAAGTAAAGGAAGGAAAGGCTATGAGTATAAAAATTTAAACAAAACTGAAAAGAAACACATCAAACCAAACCCAAATCACCGGAACAAGGGCAATAATGAAGATCAGAGTAGAAATAAATAAAAAGCACTTACAACAGTACTAAAAATCAATCAAGCCATGATGTTGTTCTTTGATAAGGCAAACAGAACTGACAATCTTTCATGTAGAATGCCTCAGAGAACAAAAGGGATGATAAAATCAGAATGAAAGAGCAAGCATTACAACTGCTACCATGGGTAAAATAAGAAACATAGAAGAGTGCTGTGAGCAATTACACACCAACAAAATCATAACCAGATTGAAACAAATATAACCCTATATACATACAACCTCAGAGCATTGAAAAATTAGAAACTTGAACAAAACAATAATAATTGAGAAGACTGAACCAATAACACAAAATAGTCCCCCTCTCAAAAAATAAGAGTTCACAGCCACATGACTTCATGATAGAATGCTACCAAATTTTTAAACAATTAACATCAAAGCATCTTAGTCTTCTCCAAACAATGGAAGAAGAAACATTTCTAAACTCAATTTTTAAGGTTAACATACTCATACACTGACACCAGGAAACACACATCAAGAAAAAACAAAACAAAACAATAACAACAACAACAAAAAAAAAAAAACACTACAGCCCAATACCTCCGAAGAGCATAGATAGAAAATACTTGAGAAACATGTGAGTAGATTGAATCCAACAAATAGAAAGCTTCAAATATCATTAAGGCCTGAGATTTATCCACTAGGTACAGATGGTTTAGCACATGCAGCTACAATATAGTGACACCCAACACCAAGTAAATGAAGTACTGAAAATATAAAACCATTCCAAGACACAAAAAGGACCATTTAATAAAATGGAAACTCCGTACATGATAAAAGCTCTCAATAAAATAGGTAGAGAAGAAATGTATTGAAACAGAAGTAAGGTCATATATTAAAAACCTACATTAAACCACATATTCAGTTGTGAATATTGAAATAATTTTATGCATGATTAGAAATGAGGAAAGTATGCCCACTCTCACCACTTCTGGTGAACACAGCCCTGGAAGTTCTTGCTAAAGTGATAAGGCAAGAAAAGAATAACGCATACAAATTAGAGGGAAGAAGAAACATTGTCATTGTGGGTGACATGTTGATATCTGTAAAAACACTAGATTTTAAAAAATCCTTTTAGTATTATTGCATGAATTCAGCAGAACACAAAGGCAACACCTCAATAATTCTTTACAATTGCCATAAAATATATGAAAAAAAAATTCAGGAAACAATCCCCACAATAATACCATTTCTAAGAGCAAAATACTGAGGAATAAACTTGAGTAGTGAAGGGAAAGAATGTACCCTGAAAACTATAATGGTGAAAGAAATTAAAGCAAATGTGATAAGAGGAAAGAAGTTTCATGTTGATGTAAGTGAAGAATCAATATTAAAATATCAAGTTGTGGATGTAGCTCAGTTGGTAGAGAGCTTGCCTCACATGCACAAGGCTCTGGGTTTAATCACCAACACTTCAAAAACACAGAAAAAGGGAAGGAGGGAAGAGGAGAAGAAGGAAAGGAACAAACTACTATGTCCATTGGCATAATGGTAAACATGTAAACATGGAACAGAAAAAGTCCCTTTAAAAAACAGGCTACATAAAACATCATTAAGAGATATTTAAAAGCACAGCCAAATTTAGCCTCTTGTTATTGAATGCAAAAGAATGAAAATAGACACGATAAGTGTTCATTTGTTTATGGCTGTATGACATACACAAATATCAAATCAAGATGGATTGAAGATTTACATGTGAAACCTGAATTTGTAAACCTGCTAAAATAAAACAGGTGGAAACCTTCATGATATTGGACTAGAAAATGATTTCTTGGATATTACACCAAAAAGTCAGATAAAAAGTCATTGACATACAAATGAAATGATATGAAATTAAAAAGCTTTTGTACAGAAAGGTAAACAATCAACCTTCAATAGACAACTATAGGATAGAGAATACATTTTTAAATCACATATCTGGAAAGAGGTTAATTTTCAACATTTATTAAAATCTCCTAGAATATAATGAAACAAAATAATAAACTCATTAAAAATAGCTCAAGACTTGAATAAGCTATTCCATATAAGAAAAGACACATATGTGGCCAAAAAGCAATGAAAAGATGTTCAACATCAATTAATTCTCAAGAAAATATAAATCAAAACCACCATGAGCTATCCTGTCACAGTAGTCAGGATGGCTATGGTGTGAAAAGAAATATAACAATTACTGTTGGACATATGCACTGTTGGAAGTATAAAATTGTTTATTTTCCACAGTACTGAAACCAATATGGGTATTGCTCAAGGACAAGAGGTAGAGCTACCATGTGCTAGAGCCATGCCCTGTGGAAATTTATGCAAGTGAGTGAAAGTCAGCATCAGTAAGAGATGTTGGTACTTCAATTTTCATGGCATCCTTACTAACAGAAACCAAGATGTGAAGGTATCTGATGCCACAGATGGATGATTAGAAAAACTGTGGCATCTTACTGAGTCTTTTTTAAAAATATTTTTAGTTGTTGATAGACCTTTATTTTATTCATTTACTTATATGTGGTGCTGAAAATTACTTATATGTGGTGCCTCATACATATCAGGCTAGCACTCTACCACTGAGCCACAATCTCAGCCCCTTACCGAGTCTTTTAAAATAGGGAAATCCTATCATGTGCCACAACCTAGATAAATCTGGAGGACATTATAATAAGCAAAGTTAGCCAATTGCAGAAATACAGATGCTTATGGTTCTAAACAGGGAAATTCATGGACACAGAGTGAAAATTGGTTGCAAGGGGGTGAGGGCTAGCAGAAAATAATCATTGCTCTCAAATGGATATAAAGTTTCAGTTTTACATGAGATTTGCTGTGTAACAGTATACTTATTTATAATAATACTATACTGTGCACTAAATCTCTTTTTAATACAGTAGAGTACATGGTTATTTCAAGGAAGATAGAGAAAATTAAAGGAAGAAAGAGAAGATGGACAAACCAAGACTAGCTTCATGGGTGGCGGTCTTCACAGTCACACATGGATCCACAATCAGAACAACCCTGTGACTGGTTTGATGCCTGCCATTGCCATCATGAAATTCTTCCTTATTTTATTATTGTACTTGTGTTTTTTTATGTGAAGTCAAATAAGAGATGGGATCATGAACCAAAGGGTTATATAGAAACACATCTGCTGCCATTATTTGTCACCCAGTTAAAACATGATGTCTTGTGTTTTCCTAGGCATTTATCATTTTTTCAATTCTTCATTTCTATCCATAGTTCCATGTTCCCATCACTTTTCATTGATCTAAATCCTGAGCAACTTCTATTGTATATATCCTACTTGTGTATGTATTACAGATTAATGCTTCCAGGTTTCAAATCTGGAAAATGTCACTTTCAACTCTACTCTTCTGGGTTCCAGTGTCTCTGACAGCAATGTGCTCTGATTGTTCTCAAGGGCCCTTGCTGTACTATTTCTTTGACAGGGTGTACACTGCTTTTAAGATTTTCTCCTTCTTTTTGGAAATTTTGCAAAGTGACATTTTCATCTGTGTGTATTTGGCCAACATTTTGATATAGGATTCATTACAGATTTTGGTAAATATACTTTCATCAAGCTTGAAGAAAAAACTTAGTCCATTATTTGTTCAGTGTCTTTCTTTTCCTTTTTTTCTTTTATTTTGGGGTCTGTAAGTATATGATTGCTTGAATGTTTATGCCTTATGCACACTTCATATTTATTTTTCTTTGAGTTATACATGAAAGTAGAGTCTGTTTGACATATTTATACAAACATGACATGTCTTATACTTATGAGGATCTGAGTCTTGAGTTAGTACATAATGTGGAGGTTTACTGTTGTGTATTCACATATGTGAATAGGAAAGGAATGTCAGATTCATTTCACTGTCTTTCCTATTCCTTTCCCCATGCCCTTCCCTTCATTCTGCATTGTCTATCCACTGAACTTATTTTTCTTCCCCACCTCCTTGTTGTGTGTTAGCATTTACGTATCAGAGAGAACAATCCAACTTTTATTTATGTGATTGGCTTATTTCACTTAGAATGACAATCTCCAGATCCATTCATTCATGGTTAATGTCATAAAAATAAAATGATTGGGAATCTATCTAACAAAGGGGGTAGAAGTCCTCTATAATGAAAACCAAAGAACACTAAGGAAAGAAGTTATAGAATACCTTAGAAGAGGGAAAGACCTCCCCTGTTCTAGAATAGGCAGAATTAATATTGTCAAAATGGCCATATTACCAAAAGTGCTATACAGATTCAATGAAATTCATATTAAAATTCCAGTGACGATCTGCATGTAAATGTCCCACTTAATCTTATTGCCACAGACTCCAAAGGGGATGAGGATTTGACAGCACATGTTTTGGGGGTTTATAACCTATGACACCTTCTAGGGCAGCTGTTCACAGTTATAGGGCAGCTGTTCACAGCCATACCAACCACATTAGACTGTTCAGGTGGTGAGAGACAAACATTGTTATATTAAGCAAAAGATATGTGGCAGCTTTTCTTCCCTGCATTCAACATGTACTCCAATAGTAAACCACTATAAACCATGAGCAGAACAGAATAGAAACAGAAGCAAAGCAGAGCAGAAACCAGTGAAAAGAACAGACTCCTCTCTGAAGTTCCTTGGAATAGGTGGATCAGACACAGTGACTTTCAGTCCAATCTGCAGTGATTTTTTTATACCCAAGGTAAAGAAATATATGTTTCAGGCATAGACAATAACATTAATAGACAATCGCTGAAATTCTTTCTTCTTTCTGCTGAAGCAGTCAGTACATCAGGCAACAGACACTTACCAGTACCCATCAGTCATGCACACCAGGCACCAGGAGGCAGAAGACTTATGTTCTATGGCCTTCAGCAACTCCACATTCTGACCACCTCTTCAGAGAGTGATCACTCTTTATAAGAAACTGTCACAACAAAAGCTTACATGCTGCAGATGAAATTTATCCAGGATCCAAGGTGGAACTCATTCTGGGTCTTATCTTCTCTGCATGTGTCTAAATCTAGCAGAAGAGGCAGAACATGGCAGGTCATTGCAAAATGGGTAAAACAGCAAAGACTCAGCTGAGCTAAGAGGGGGGACACAAAGAGAAAGTGCTCCAGTTGAAGAGACTTGCTCAGAGTAGGGGTGAACGACTCTGCACAACGTTACCAAGAGCACCAAGAGCAAGGGAAGGCACAAGCAAGCTGGAGGTGCTCTCATGTGCAAAGAGACAGAGGGCTAAAATATCGTTTGCTCTCAAGGTGATGATGCCTTCGGTTTTGTAAAGAAACAGGATGTGTATGGGGGAAGGGTGGACAGGCATCTAGGCAGACACCTCTACAAGTTTGACCTTGACCCACACAGCTGCCACAACCCTGTGGCAAGCAAACAAGCAGAGATGAAACACCATCAAGCTCAACTCACAAGCCATGATCTCAAATGCAGGTTGGAGACAACCAGGAGAAAGGGGAACCTTTGTTACAGAAC
Source organism: Spermophilus citellus (assembly GCF_964194105.1). Lineage (NCBI taxonomy): Eukaryota > Metazoa > Chordata > Mammalia > Rodentia > Sciuridae > Spermophilus > Spermophilus citellus. The sequence continues at coordinate 60,378,476 of NC_138184.1, forward strand.
CCAAATGTGTCATGTTGTCTAATGGGAGACCTGTCTCTCCTGCCCTAGCAGCACACCCTTTAAAGACTTTTCCATACTCTCTGGTTGAATTCTCACAACATCATGAAGCTGAGAACACAAGCACCAATAAAGAAACTGAGGTGGAAATGTGAAAGACAAAACCCTGCAGGAGACACTCCTGAATGGGTCCCCTCAGGTTCCAGAGATTTCCTTTGGGCCTTGGGATTCTGGAAAAAAAAAAAAAAACAAGACTCATAGGTGTTTGTCCAATGACAATCTTAAATTAACCTGGAAAAACAGAAGTTGATATATACAAGTGACTTACATGGACATATTACATCACATGGCCACAAATTCATATTTTAAAGGGTGAGGCAAGCTGGACATGGTGATGCATGCCTGTAAGCCCAGAGGCTTGGAATGCTGGGCAGAAGGATGCAAGATCAAAGCCAGCCTTAGAAATTGAGAGGTTCTAAGCAACTCAGTGAGACCCTGTCTCTAAATAAAATTCAAAATAGAGCTGGGAATGTGGCTCAGTGGTTGAGTGACCCTGAGTTCAATCCCCAGTTAAAAAACAAAAAAGGTCAGAAAACCAGGTACTGTGGCCCACACCTGAAATTCCAGTGGCTGAGGGTTGAGGCAAAAGGATCACAAGTTCAAGTCCTACCTCAGAAACTTATTGAGACCCCTCTGTCAAAATAAATTATGAAAAAATGGAAACTCATCAATGGAAAAGCTCAGGAAAAATAAACATGACCATGATCATTCCAATATTCTTTTCACTCTTTGTTGTCTTTGTAGATAACTCATCTATGAAGTGTGGCACATCCCCTTGTGCCATGATACTAGAAACCAGGTCACACAAAACTGTTTTTGATTTTGGATGTAATTTTCTTTTATGATCTCTTCTAAGACAGGGAGGTGTACACAGGCTCACACATTGAATCAAACAAAACACTGATGAGAAACCAGAGCAGAATAATTGATTTTTATGTGGTATTAGCTTTGGTAGAAAATAAATGGATGAGGAGGGGGTGGGGATGGGAGGTGATACTTCTGTTGGAATTTCATTTCATGGCTTATAAAAATCAGAGTTCAGTAAAGACAAAGAAATGACCCCAATATTGGCAAAGAGTCCTGAAGTATCCCAGTAATGACAGTTGTAGGAAGAGGCCATGGCTGAATTCATACCTTTATCTCACTTGTGAATCTAATTGTGTATTTTGTTTTCCAAGAAGACGATGGGCCTAAAACACCCTGGGTAGAGAGTATAATAATAAATCTTCCTTAAATAGTGGTAAAATTAGTTTCATGAATAAAATTCACTGAGTTACCCTAAAAGCAGTTGCTGCTCCTAGGACAAATACTAAAGGGCTTCCCAGTAACCAAGCCAATGAACAGGTAGCCCAAGGCTGTGGGCTTCAGTGAAAGTTTTAAGTCCAGTTTTGGCACCATATCATGTCTAATAAGGCGCTCAGCACTTCTAACAAAGGGAAAACATCACATTAAGTACAGGGAGTATTAAGTGGGATGAGTGGGATGAGTTGACAGGTATTTTTGAAGGTTTGGGGGATTTATAGGGATGCAATTGGATAAGATAGCAACGGCCAGCTCCTGAAAAGTCTTTATCTCACGGGTAGGAAAAGGGGTAGGCAGCTAAGTGACATGATGAGAGGTGTGTTTTCGAATAATTCAGAAGTGGAAACTTCACCATGGATGGTATCAATACTTCAGATGCCTAAAGGGGCCTGTTTAATGCCTGCACAGTTCTGGCGCCATCTAGTGTATAATGCCTGCTTAGTGCCAGAATTCTTGGGCTAGACCAGGAAGAGCAGCTCCCTTCCAGAGGAGATGCGGGGACTTGTGGCTGGTGTTTTTACCTGTGTCGTCACTGTCTAGAGCGGAGCCTGGTACATGGTAGTTTTTACTGTTTTGTAAAGGGAGAGAAGTTGCCACCTGTCAGTCTTCCGGACAACACTGTCGCACCTGGTCTCTGCCCAACCACCGCTAAACCCTCTCTTAGAGACCCCTGGAGCTGGGCTGTCCTCACGCCAGCCTGAGAGGCGGTGTCGCTCCGTGTCCTGCTTCACAACAGCAGCGAGTCCCCAACGTCGCCCCTGGCGAGGTCAAAGCGGCTCCCACCTGCGCTTCTCTCTGGTCAGGAAGTCCCTGCCTGGGCGTCAGTGAGAGGGATCCTGGGAGCTGGACAAGGACGAGCGGGCCACACTACCACCTTTTCTGGAGCTCCAGGTCACACTGTCTACAGCGCAGGCACCAGGAGGCATCTTCGTTATACGCTGGGTCCATGGCCGCTCCCTGAAAAGCAAATCTCCAAGGCGACATCCCCAGGATCCTTCCAGAGACCCCACCTGAACACACGGAGAGGAGAGTCAGCGGGACTAAGGAGGCTGCGCAGCGGGTCCTCAGCCTCCCTCCACGACTGCCTGTGTAAGTGGGAAACTGAGGCCCAGGGGCGCAGGCTCTGGGCTTACATTTTGGGGCCGCGGGAGCCCAAGAGTCCTGCTCCCCTCTGGGTCCATAGGGACTTCTGATAGGATTTCCAGAATTGTGGGCCTCTCCGGGATCCTTGGCCTCCTGAGGACTCACCCATCTTGCCTTCTGCTCAACTAGTGGCTCCTCATTCCCACTCTGAAAGTGCCTTAGGAGTCCTGGGCAGGGCTCGTCCCCCACGGGATTCCGCTAGTCCTGCCCCGCCTGGGCCGCTGTTTCTAGGGGTGGGCCTCCACTCAGCCCTGCCGCCACCCGGCGCCACCCCTTCGCTGAGGTCCCCTAGCTCTGCTGGGCTCCCCCCACTGGCCCTGTCCTGCCCGCTGCTCCTAAAATTTGGCCTCTGTAGGATGACTCAGTCCAGCCCTTTGGCTCAGCATGGCTCCGCTTGCTAAACCTGACAGGTGGACGACAATGCTTCTCACTGACTTCTCAGTGACCGCTTGAATAAAGTGAATAAACTTGGAGAGGAGTTCCTTATTCTAGGTCACCGAATAGAGATGGGAGATGAAGTTAGAAGCCTGCTTTCTTCTGCTAATTTGCACCCCCAAAGCAGGGAAGTGGAGCCTGCCACTGTGGTCCCCCTGTATGCTTCCTGGGTGCATGCAAGGTTTCACACAGGAAGCACCAGGGTCTAGATTCCTTATAGCAAACCGGGCCCCAGATCTAATCTTTGCACCCCCGGGATGAGGCATTAGACATGTTCAAACTTCTCATCCTACCAGCTGGGAGTCTGGAAGACAGAGCAAAGCACTTACCTGGGATTCCAGAGCAAGATAGTCAAAGACCCACTTGACCTCACTTCTGCTTCCCATGGGCTCTAAGGAAGGAAGGCCATCATCATCACCTGGACACTTGTTAGAAATACAGGTGCTCAAGTAACACCCTGCTGCTTCTGGAAAGGCGGAGTGGAGAACCCTGTGGTTGTTAACAAAACCTTCTCCTGTTGATTCTAATGCCAGCAAACCCTAAAATATGCATGTGTACACACACACACACACACACACACACACACACACACACAGTAGTTATTTAGTGTAAAATGGCCATACATTGGTCTCAACCTCAAGTTCACTGGAAAATCGTCTTTATCTGGTCATCATTGATGGGCTTGTCACAAGAGAGTATACCAAATCTTGCAAAATCAGCAGCGATTAGTTTCTCAAATTTTGGAGTCAGGCAGGCTCCTTCAAGTGGAAAATGGCTTGTAGCTGCCATTTAAGATATTTTAGACAAAGGCAAAGATCAGCTTCAGAAATAAAGTATTTTACCTAAATTTTTTATGAGTCTCACTTCACATGAGATAATTCTCTACCTCTCACTTTACACCAAGTTAGTATGTTTCCAAAGAAGATCAGAATTAAGCACAATTAATGCTATGTTTAAAAGATATATTTTTGATGTAAAAATTACTGTGATCTAAAAAAACTGGAATATAATATGTAACTAAGTAAAGGATTTGGATAAAACACGTTTTCTTATTCATAGCTACTATACAAACTGAACATGGTTTTACTCTTTTTAATTTAACTGTGCATTTTCCTTGTAAAACTTTGTAACTGTTGCCTGTTTGGTGTTTTGCAGAAACACTGCATCTAAAAGAACAACCTGAGTTGGGACAATAAGCCATCACCAATATGACAGATAGAATATAAAATATAAAACACTTCCAGTACTAACAATGATCCCAATTAAATTGAAAGGGTCATTATAAAATTATAAACATTGAAATTAAAACTCAGTACTGCTACTTCAAGACTGGTGAAACTGAATTGCTTGATGTTTAAAATCAAATCCTGGAGACCAAAGTTAAGGAAGTAAAAGGGTCAAGGAAAAATAATCCAATATTCGGTCCCTTGCTCTCTGAGGTTAGCCAGAATCCAGGGAAATTTGGTACCCCTCTCCAGTCCCTACAACACTGCTAAGGCAACCAAAAGTCCATTCAGAGAGATTGAAAGTACCACAGAAAACAGGAATCCAACCAGAGCACATTCTACAAAGAGGAGGGTCATTCGACAGGGAAACATTCTGGATACAACCAAGAGAAGCAACATTTGTTCAGCAAGACTCTGACCCAACCTGTCAAATGGCACAACTGGTAGAGAAAAAGCTAAAGGTGCCAAGAGAGTTCTCAAAAGTTCTGAAGAGTGATATGTGACCAATTTCAGGTGACTGTAACAGTAGATAGGAAAATGGTCCATTTTGACCAACTTGGTCTTAAGACACCTGGCAGGAGAGTATAACCAAACCACAGCCATACATGACATTTAAAGGATAAGATAATAGTTATTTTATTGTTACTTGAGGTATACATTTGTGTCAGTCCTTCCAAAAGTAAGTGAAACTGGTAGGTTGTGAAGGAAGGGTTTTCATATGGGTATGGCTGATAAATATCAAAGAAAGTTCTCTCGGAGTCACAATCTTTTCTAAGTCAATTTGAGACTAGCAAATTTTTTGACCTCCTGCATAGACAGACTAGATCTGTGTATGTTTTTTTTTATTATTATTTGTTTGTTTGCTGTTATGGTTATTATGAACTTCTGCTCAGACTCCACCTCTAGAGTTTACAATTCATCAATTCAGCCAGGCAGCATGGATTTAATCAAGATCTGTAAAGAAGACAAGCTTCAATTGAGATGGATGAACGTTACCAACGTTCCTAATCACCAGAATAACTATACAAATTGCTAAAAAGGAAAAAAAAACTGTGTGTGTGTGTATACATGTGTGTGTTTCTGGGGATTGAACTGAGGGCTTTGTGCATGTGAGGCAAGCACTCTACCAACTAATCTATATCCCCAACCCAGGAAAGAACTCTTATCCATGGGCAATTTCCACTTCAATATATCTAGGATTCCTAGCGATAACAAAGGGTGCAAGAATAAAACTGAAAATAAGACCAAAAAGTATCAAAAGTAAATGGGAGAACTCGTGAAAAACAGAAAGTCTGGTAGCCCATTTTCAGAATACAGTATTTAGCCTTAATTGGGATGTAAGATCCAATCATGGGCATTTTGTTTTTATTTTTTTTTTTCACAGAGAAAAGTATATTTTATTGGCATTTTGGTCTAGCACAGTTCAATTCAAATAAAATGGAACTTACTTAAGCAAACTGAATATAACAATTATAAGTTTTCTGTTTTACCATCATATGATTGTGTTCATACAAGTAACAATCATCAGAACTAGCTTTCTAAGCATATATCAGCGCACCACCTTTCATTTGAAGTACTTGATATGTAAATTTCATTGTCAAAACATATCTGGCTTTAGCAATGTAAACATCTGCTATAAGTAAACTTTAAAAGGTAAAAGCGAATGTTACTGATGAATAAATCAAAACAGAACTAAGTATCATCATGTGACATAATTAAACATTATATAATACTGTTTCAATAAGAACCACAACTTAATAAAGTTCACACAAAGGAAGCAGAAATAAGAAATGTAAACTCCCAAAATAGTGTTAAAATACTGAAGGATATAATGTAAAATTTACCACAGAAAAAGAAGGGAAAACAACAAAATGAGTAGTGAAAACCAAATTTGGTTTAGTAGTTACAATAGTCATTTTACTGCAAAGGCTTTCTTTATGCACTCTAACCAAATGCTTTATTTTCTGTATCCTTTTTAAAAAGAAATTATTGTGGTTAGTCACATAAGTTAGGTACTTTGTAGGAATTTCACATTTATTGTCATTTGTGGGAATGTTACCCCCACCAAAATTTTTCATCTCTAAATAATTTTTCCAAATAATCAAAAACATTAAATTATCTTCATGAAAATTGCCATTATAAAGTCAGATAATTTCTAAACAAATCATAAAATAAATCTGCCTTACCAGAAAAACTACAGGAAAAAGTGTATGCATAAGTGCTGAAAATCACTAAAAAAAATCAACAAATAAGAAAAAATGTTCACATTTATCATAACTATTGATTTGTTCCTTTCTGGCTAAAATTAAATAAGTTTTTAAAAGGTCAGTGAGGATATTCAGTGCCACTTTGGATTTGTCTGCAATATACAAATAAGTTATATCTGTTGTACAAGGCAGACTCTATTTTTACTCTTTAACATAATTAAGTTATAAAGACTTTGAAATTCTAAAACCAGTTATAATACTGTGGCAAGCAAAACAAATTTGTTCTCAATGCTCTCATTATATTCCAGCTTTATCTACAAACGTGAACATTTTTATGTTTTCTCAAACCATACTGATACAAAAAAAAGTCTAGAGAGATCTGTTGGTTTCCACAGACAAACTGAAAAAGGGAAAAAAATGAAACTGAAATATTTCATCTTCTTAAGTGTCTTTAACATGTTTCATATGTCAAGCAGCACTTGACACAGCAAGTTTCTTCAAGTGATCCATAAACACTTGTAAACTAACATCATCTGTGAGGATGGGTGCTCCAGACTCCTGCCCCCAGGCATACATATTATTATGAGTCTGTGAAGGGTTGACTTTTGAAAGCAGGAAACGAGCCTGGCTGCCCCCATGTTCGGTGTCAATATATCTTGGCATTGGAAATCTGGAGTGAAGGATCTCCTGTGCATCATCTACTGGGGCTTGCAGAAGGTGACGGAAATTTTCGTATTCTGGCATGTCTTGGTATCCTGACTTCCGCCACTGTGCTATAGTCTCACCATGATAAATCAAAATCTGGAAGAATGTGTCCATGAGAAGAATACGATCTGCAAGAATGCTGCTGCTATCAAGAAGAACCGGCTCTGGTGGTCCACTAAAAGAATATGCATACAGAATAGGCTGAATTATGATTAGAGACTGGGTCAGATCTTGACGCATAAAATGATGATGATAATACGAACTTTCATCAGGACTATTGTTAAAAACTTGCAAGAAAGGAGATCGTCTTAAATGAAACATAAACTGTGGATAAAGAGAGAAAGTTTCCGAAAATCTAAAGGAACTTGGATCATCTTTGTGATACTCTCCAAATTTCTTACACAGTCGAATGAGCTGTCTGTCCAGCCATCTGAGCACATCTGGTCCTTCCTCTGTTTCTGCTGTATATATTGCTAGCTGGGCCATAAGAATGGCAGCTGCCTCCTGGTCAAAAGATGCAGCGATGTTTTGGATTTGAGTTTGAGCATCTGCCCAATTCCTGGCAATGGTGGTCATCCGGATGCGCCTCTGCCCACTTGAATGCTGATACTGGGTCACAAACTGGATTGCACCACGTCCTCCTTGAGGAATTGGATCATTATGCTGATTAACAACCTCAAAATATATAGCTAAGGTTGTAGTGGGACTGAGTCCACATATCTTCCATTGACAAGTGCCACCCGTTCCTATCTCATTTTCAGATACACAGGGTCCTTTGGAATTGAGAGACACACAGGGTCCAATTGCTCCTGAAATCTTTATTTCCCTTGAAGTCTTTATTTCTAATGTACCACCAAAGCCCATTTTAAACTGTCCATGCATATCTTCGGTAAAGACTCTTTGAAAAGTTTGTTTGAATAAAGAAGTGTTGAAAGAATCACCCATGACCATGTATCCACCAGTAAGGTTGGGACAGCATTTCATCTCCAGGAGACCTGTCTGATCTAATGCACATGCGTAGATGTCAATAACATGACCAGTTGTAGCAGCTCGATTAGCCAATACTTCAAAATGCTTGGTTCCCTTTTTAACATATTTGGCATTGTCTTTTTCAATGTCATGCCATGATCTTATAGGTGTCTTCAATTCGTCTCCAACCACCATTCCAGGTCCCTGAGTAGCAGGACCACCAATGAACATCATGATACAAGCACCAGTGTTGGGGAAAGTACACTCAAGTAGTCCTACAGCTATGGAAAGTGCCACTCCCGAGGAACGCAAAGGTCTCTTTCCCTGTGGCACAGGCCAAGGGTCTCGCTGAAGTTCTCCCAGGAGATCTGTGAGATTCATGTCTATTTTCTGTACTGGCTGTAAAAATCTATTGGAAGGAGGTGGCTGCTGTACCTGAGGACCTCGTGTTGCTTGGGTGACTGGTACTTTAGAGAGTCCCAGCATCTCCTGCAGTTGTTTGGCAGATAGATCTTTTGTTCCCCTGAAGACATAGCTTTTTGAAATGCCTTCACATCCAAGTTCATGAACCTGCACCATCCTCCCAAAAGTAATAAGTCCAACCAAAGCTGTAGGTGGTAAGAGACTTAATGACATCTGCATGGATTCTTTCAAGGCTTGTAAATCTTCATCTTCCATGCAAGTATCAACCACATAGAGGAATATCAAAGGCATCTGTGGACCACGCAGAACTACATATTCAATGCTAGAAAACTGAGGTAAAAGTTCAGCAGGCTGATTCAGTTCAGATATCCCAGCATAAGTAGGTGGAAACTGATTCATTTGATAACAAAAGTTGCAAGCCCAGAGTTTTGCTCGATAATCCACTTGACATAAAGGATTCAAAACTGCACGGCAAGTAGTCCTACTACACAGAACAGGTTCATATTGAATGGGTGGTAAATCAGGCCTTTCCTTCAGTGGTGTAAAGAGGGCTGCAACTGGAGCAACCATTCTTGTAGCTTCCAGTCGACTTGATGGCCAAACATTCCAACTAAATCGAACTCCATCTCGTTCTTCATTTTTTTGGATGAATTCCAAATAGGTTGTCATTGTAAAGCTTGATTGTTATTGCACACTACCCCTCCTACGAGATCCGCGCTGGTCGCAGCCTTGTCCTGGCAAAGTCAGTCCCCTCCAACCGGCAGGACCAGCTGTGGCACTACAATCAGGGCCGGCGCCGCCCCGCCCCCGACCTCCTTCCAATCATGGGCATTTTGAACTTTTCAACCTGCATCCAATCATAGATATATAAAAGAGAGCTCTTCCCTTTGCCCGCCCAAATTTAAAAATTAGCTAATCCCATAGACTGTAAGCCAAGCTCCTCCTATCAGAGCAAAGGCAGGGCTCTGCTAGGATAAACACAGGTGGAGTGTCTGCCCAAGAATGCACAAGGAATGCATGCAAATTTTCCTACCAGGACTTGTTCTACAGAAGCCAAGTTTACCTTGCTCAGCTACTTCTGAGCATCTGTTTGATTTCTGATGGCACCCCTGTATTTCTCACTCTACCTGGGAGACAGTGTGGCTGTTTTTCTTTAATAATCTTTAGCTATCCCTTTGGTAAAAGATGGTCCAGGCCACACAAGATCCAGATGTTGACATTTACACACTCTTTCCTAACAAAGAGTGGCAGCTTCTCTCATATCATGATGATGTAACAGCCTGTGGAGATGAGGTTAAAATAGACTTCTGGAGGGACAGGAAATGTTGTAGACTCAGCACTAGTTTGAATCTGCTGTAATATTTGAGTTGGGCACATCACTGTTCAGCTGTGTTCAGCTACTCAAGTGGCTTAGCAGTAGGACCACTTGAACTCAGGAGTTCAAGACCAGCCTCTTTAACAGAGGCTAAGAAACAGAAAACAATATTTGAATATTTTCTGATGCATAGAGTTTTTAAACTTACAATGATGGAGACACCCCATGATAACATTCTTCCTCTGGTTAGAGTAGACATTTCAATAGTCAGGAGAAATGACAGCCTCCTGGGTTCTTGGACAAGTAACCATGGGAGGCCCCCACAGTAACCCCAGAAATGCAGCTGAAATCTTCACATGCTATTCCAGAAGGAAGATGGTGCCTTGGGCTGTCCTCCTGGGGTTTACAAATCCTGCCACTAAGCAGCTTTCACATTGATCTTGGGTTCAATCCGGCAGCCTGACTTCTTTAGTTAGGACCACAATACCACAGGTCAAAACACATAGCCACCTGCCATCCAGCTGTACTTTTGCAATGGAAGGATGCAGGACTGGGTTGGCATTTTAGCCTCTGGTTCTCAGGAGCATTTGCTGTGAATCCTGTGTGTCATTTTAAAATAAAGGTCATTGTTGGGCATGGTGGCCAGTGCTTTTAATCTCAGTGGCATGGAAGACTGAGGCAGGAGTATTGAGAGTTCAAAACCAGTGTCAGCAACTTAGCAAGGCCCAAAGTAACTCAGGGAGACCTTGTCTCTAAATAAAATATAAAAAGGGCTAGGGATTTGGCTCAGGCTGAGTGCTCCTGAGTTCAATCCCCAGTACCAAATAAATAAATAAGGATTGACTAATTAATTAATTAATGTTATTGTTCTAGCAGCAATAGTGATCATTGGCTAAGAGCATGACCTACATCCTGACTTTCAAGGTCCACATCCTGACTCTTCAGATATTTCTTCTGTAATTTACTTACTTAATTTATCTGAGACTTAGTTTCCTCCAGTGGGGATAGTAGTACTGCAATCCTCACAATATTACTATGGTAAATAATAGTTAATATATACATAAAATATGCATGTACACCGATAGTAACTATTCTTCTTCTTTTATAATTGTGGCATGTTTTATAAACTTGAATCCCACTCTTGTGCAGGGGCCAGTCTAATCTCTACACCCTCCCAATGTCAGGATACATGCCGCCAAAATGAAGACTGTTGTTCATTTGCATCCATATCATAACCCCAAAGAGATACTGTCTCTATTTTACAACTGAAGCTGAAAGAGTTAGGCCACTAGTTCAAGGCCACAGGGCAAATAGAAGGAGAATTGGAATTTGGATTATATCTGTCTGTTTCCAATAAAACTGAGCTCTCTTTTCCCCCCTGACTCCTGATTAGCTACTGCTGCCTTTTCTGCCCTCACTATGAGTTTATCATTCAGATGAAAATAAAATAATATTGACAAAATTTAAAATACAAAAATGCAGTTGAAAAAAATACCAGAAGGGCTGGGGATGTGGCTCAAGCGGTAGCGCGCTCGCCTGGCATGCGTGCGGCCCGGGTTCGATCCTCAGCACCACATACCAACAAAAAACATGTTGTGTCCGCCGAGAAGTAAAAAATAAATATTAAAAATTCTCTCTCTCTCTCTCTCTCTCTCTCTCTCTCTCTCTCTCTCTCTCTCCTCTCTCACTCTCTCTAAAAAAAAATACCAGAAGAATAAAGGTATAATTATTGTTAGAAAATCTCCTGCAGTTAACATGGAGGGAATTTCATTATCCTTATTGATAGTTGTTACTCTAATAAAAGAAATGAATCATAACAGTAATTATATCAGGCATATAGAATTGTACATATGCAAGTTTGTTCTCTCACTTGGACAAAGCAGAATTATTCTACAAGAAAGCATTTTTACAGCCAAGAGAGAAAACTTTGGACAGTGTAAGATATTTGGCTTAAGTATGTACAGTAACAAAACAGCTCATTTGTGATTAAGCATCTTTTTTTTTTTGTACTAGGAACTTAACAAAGAGGCACTTAAATACTGAGCCACAACTCAGGCATTTTTATATTTTATTTTCAAACAGGGTCTTGCTAAGTTTCTTATAGTCTCCATTAGGTGCTGAGGCTAGCCTTGAACTTTTGATCCTCCCACATCAGCTTCCTATGCTGTTGGGATGATAACTGCACCCGGGTTGATTTAGCATCTTCACAAAGAACAAATGTTCAAATTACACCTCCAACCACATCAATTTAGAAATAAATAATATGGGATGACAAAATAAGGGGTTACCTAGCACTGAATAAATATTTCTTCTCTTTTCCCAATGTGGATTGGAAGAACTTGATTATCCATTTATCAGTACTGATTAGCATCAAAGTACTGACAGTGGCATAGCTATTGCCCACCAGCATCTGGAACCTAATGTGAGCCAGGTAATTCTTCTGCATCTCTTCAGAACAGGAGGAGATAACACCATCCACAAAGTACATGAGCACAAAGAATACCATGAGCATCAGGGTGGTCCTGGTGGCCCTCAGTACTGGGGATACTCTTGGAAATAGGCTGGTGCTGTGAAGGTGCTGGCACTGCCTCTTGTTCCTGCACAGTAGAGCCACCATGTACTCACTGGAGAGGGCTTTGAGCCCTAGAAGGAAAATATCCCAGAGTATTCCCACCAGGGTAAATAAGGTCTTGAATTAGTGACCCGTGGAAGAAATAGTGCAGGATTCAAAGGCAAAAGCAAAACCTGATGTCTCATTGGTGGGGCTTTGTATGCAGACTATATTATAAACATGAATGAACATGTTGAACACCCAGAGAATGAGTAAGTACTACAGACTGTAGTGTGGATACGTGTATTTGAACTTTGCCAGAAAAGAGCTTCTGGGGCTGAGGGTGATGGCCTGAAAGACACTCAGCAAGGCAGGTGGTACTGAGAGGTTCCTCATCAACCTACAAGTAGATGACTACTTTACATGTGATGTCATTCCAAATGTCCTGAACCCCCAAAATGGCTATATCCAGGTATGCCCTGATTATTAGCATCAACAAATGAATTACAACCAGGTGATCAATGGTCACATCAGTGGGCTTAGGCCTATGCTGAAGAAGGAATGTGAGGACGTGGAAGAGAAGCAGGAAGACATTGGCTGTAATACCAATGACAATTTGGGAAGAAAAGGCATTTCTTACAGCAATAAAAATGCAAAGTTTGTTGTTTTGGGTCATTTTATTTTTCTGGTGAGAAGAAGTATATAGTCAATTTCTTAGAATAAAAGGAACAAAACAATAATGCCCACTTCAAAATATGTGTGTACTCTTTAATACACCCTTTTAAAACTCAATACTCAAGTATAGCATCTTCTGTTGATCTCTACTGTTTTCATAAATTGAACCACTATTAATTTGTCTTAGTATGTGCAACAACCTGATAAAACACTCAATATGTAGCATTTGACATGAGTTCAATTGAGCCAGATTGCAGGACTGTAAATAGAACTCTTAAGGAAAGAGCATCAATGGGGTGGTTTTGTACACTTTCTTACTTTCAGTGTTCTCTATTCTAGATTGTTCATCACCAATTTACGTACAACATATCAAAATGTTGGCTCTGAAATCAGACTTCTTGATTTTATTAATATGTAGTTTTTGGTACTGATATCGAACAGAGGTTCCTTAACCACTTATACTATTTTACACATATTTTATTATGCCAGAAAAACATACCTAATAAGGCAGAACCTTCAATTATTAGCAGAATCTTCTTTCAATTTTTTATTTTGTCCATTCTTAGGCACATGGAAAAGGAGTGGAAAGTAATCATAATTTTAGTATTTTTTTTAACCAGAGATGGAACCCAAAGGCACTTGACCACTGAACTACACCCCCAGCCCTTTTTATTTTATTTTGAAACAGTGTCTCACTAAGTTTCTTAGGTCCTCACTAAGTTGATGAAGTTGTTCTTGAATCTGCAGTCTTCCTTTATCAGCTTCCCAAGCCACTGGTATTACAGGCATACACCACCACATCAATAAAATTTAAGTACTTTGGGGAGCATACATTTTAGTGTTTTAATTAGGAGAAAGGAATCCAAACTCATCCTGAGAAAGGAGTTTACATAAGTGAGCTAGCTTTCATATCTTCTTTAAGTAAGCAATAATATTTCTCCTAAGAATAGAGAGGAAAAATTGTACTAGATAATTGGATGATAACACCCTTGTGGAATATCTCCTTATAAAATGAAAGTCTTTTCTTCATTTCAGTTTTAATTCTGCTGTATATATATGAAGTATGTAACATCTACAACATATCCCCCCCATTTTATCATCTGAAAAACAAGTGGATAAGACTATATATTATTTTTACATCTACCTAGAAAATGGTAGTGTTATAACATCAGTTACTATGGGTTCACAGAAATGACAAGGAGTCAAGACAATTTAAGTGATTCAAGCCTAGTTAAATAATTCCTTTGAAATCTTTGAGGAAGTGTCATTGTCTAAAATGGAAATTAATTAGTGACATTATAAAAATTTAATGTTTTCTACATGATTAAGTGAGTAAGAATTGTTTTTCCCCATTCACACCTTCAGCAAAAGACGATTTGCTTTCTTGGTATGCTAAAGAAAACAAACGAAAAAAATGCTAATATAGGGTCTAGGAGTCTTCACATTCTAAGAGTCACAGATTGTTATTAATAGCCACAGTGCTACATGGTTTCTTTGTATTTTGTGTAGTTATGAATAGATTACATCTACTCCTGTGTCCATACTTGAAGTAAGTTATAATATATACACTGACACTTTGATCCCAGAAGTCCTTTACAATAACATAAACTGGATATACCATTTGAAGATGCCCTTTACAAATTGCAGAAACTGAAATACTATGATTCTCTTCTAATGTGTTCTGAAATACAGGTTTCTCTTTGATTTAGATTATGAAAATAAAATGCACAGCAATGAAAAACTGGAGAAACAGTCTATCTGAATTATCTGTTGACTGAGGGCACAGGATTCTGGTTTTCAGCACTGCCAAGGGAGGGAGAGATGGAGCAAGGGGGTGTCATGAACATGCAAACACACAGAATTGTGTTTTCAGCAGAGCTTTGGAACTTTTAATTAGGAGAAAGGAAACAAGTAGAATACTACTTCTTTTTTTACAGGAAAAATTTTCTAGTTACAGCTGGAAAACCTTATCACTTTTCCCAAAGTGCTGATCATGAAAAGTGGCAGAGTTGGATGCTCTCGTGGGTCCCCCACATGCATTATCTCCTCTGAAGCACCAGCACATGGCATACAAGGAAGCAGTTGGCTTTCTCTGTGCTGTGCAGTTTGCACATGTGTGTACTAGTGAGACCTAGAGTGCATTTCCATTTTTCATATGTAGTTGAATTATAAAGAATGTAACATTTCTACTTCCATGCTAATTTACTAGTTTTATTAGAAAACATCCTGAAAATGTGGACATTTCATAAAAACACATTGAAAGGAATCCTGTTGGCCTGTCCTCTCCCATCTGTGTCTCACCCCACTCACACCTGCCAGTACTACTCAGCCTAGGAGATCAGGGCACTGAAGAGAAGGGCACTGTCCATTATCAGGATGATACCAAAACCTCTCCTCAGAGCTGTTGGTAGAAGGATGCTGAAGCGGCACCTGGATACCCTGGTGTTCCAAGCTCCAGATCATGATTTAAACCCTGAATAACACAAGCTGTCCTCAGACTGGAGGTTCTGAATATGATGACACTAATCAAAAGAAAGTAACGTGAAAAACAAGTTCAGAAACAGGCCACAGTTAGGGAGGTCACAGCAGGGAAGAACAAGGAAAGTCTAAATTGGCAGATTAGAGGATAAAACATAAAGGGAGAAAAAAATGTGAATGCAAGTCTTTTTTAAAATTATCCCCAGTGTCCTTAGAGTTGACAGTGTGACGTCGTTTCAAGGGAAATGTAACACAATTAAGACTCCATTTCCTGCCCTGAACAAGCAAGTCATCACTTAAATATTTTGCATTCTGTCATGTCCAAATTATGGACAATCCTGAGATGTATGCTATCGACCAATTGGCCAGATAGCAAAAAATACCAAAGTTGGTGCACCCTGCCTAGTTTGAGGAAAGCATACCCCAACAGCACCTTTGGCGCCTATGGCCTGTGTGGAAAGACACAGGCTGGAGGAAGGAAGGAGGATATATCTGCTTTCTCAGGTGCAACAGGGACACAGTCACATATGTAGTATAAATACTGTGATTTGTGTCCCTATTTAGTGATGTGCATTAGATACATGAAAGGGCATACTTGGATTTTGTTTTCATACAGAACAAGTTCACCATCACTTCTCCGCTAATGTCCCCTTTCACTTTGGTGTATTGGAGAGATGACACAATTGGACCTATGGAATCCGGGAAGGGGAAAATAGCTACTCTTACCATTTGGTTATATAATTAAACATTCACAGTCCTTGGTCACTGCTACAGCTTGAAACCTCCTGGTAGCCAGAGCACCATTGGTTTACTTTTGTGTGATCAAACATAAGATGAAATACATCTGCATAAGAAAACACTATTAGATATTTTTTAGGAATATGAGGTTAAACTCTCTTTATAAGTATATGATACAAACCCCCCCAATATTTCATTCTGATTAATTGAGAAGCATTTCACTGTATATAATTATTTTTCATTATCTCAGGTAATAAATGTAAATGCTAAAATATTTTGAATTGATTTATGGAGATAAGAGAAGGAAAATCAAATACATAAAATAAAATTATTGCATTAGAACTTATCTCTTCCTTGGTGAATATTAATATGAACAAGTAAAGTTAAAATAGAAAATAACAAGGCAACTTAATGATATGTACTTGGAGAACTGGTAGAGCAGTAAATTAAACTCACTATGGTTTGAGAAATAGATGGGGATTTAAAATGATTTACTTGAAATAACTAGTTTTTACTACAAAAATTAACCATCTATTGAGAAGAAAATTTCCTTTTGCATTCCTCTGAGCTCTTGAATATGGGTATATCTGAATACAAAATTTAGGGCTATCAAAGGACCTACCTAACATACAATTTAGCTATTTTTATTCTTCATCAAAATCACAGAAGCCTACTCAAACATCAGTACTACATTTGAGGAAAAATGGCACTTATCTGGACAGGTTGCATGGGGACTCAGGGGACCTGAGATGATCCTGCACCATTTTAAGGAAAGGACATCTTTAACTCACCTCTCTGTAGGTCTTTAATTTTAGAATCCATAAGAAAGTGGCAAGACACCACCGGAGAATGCAGAACTGTGGCTTCCTTAGTGGAACATGTCACCTGACTCTTACTTTAGTTTCCAATGAATAGTAGCAAACTGGTGAGAGTTGAACTCAAAACATTTCTCTCAATTCCCTGGACACATCTGTGAGAGGATCTGAAGGCTGCCAATCACATAGATTACACCCATTCTCTCCTTTTTTTAAAACCTATATTAGCTATGTTAACAAATTAGTGCAAACACATTTCATATATTGTAATGCATCTACTCTGGGGTGAGTTGTTAAAGGCACCTCCCAGGGGTTCCCTGTGGTTCTGAGGGTCTTCTCCCTAAAATGTGAGACTATCGTCTCTGTTCCACTCTCACAGTGATCATGTGGTTTGGGGTATTATGTGTCCTAGGATTCCCAAGCTCAGCTTTAGTTTTGCACTTCTGTTTCAGGTTAAGAAAGAAACTAATGGGCTGGGGATGTGGCTCAAGCGGTAGTGCGCTCGCCTGGCATGCGTGGGGCCCGGGTTCGATCCTCAGCACCACATACCAACAAAGATGTTGTGTCCGCCGAGAACTAAAAAAAAAAAAAAAAAAAAAGAAAGAAAGAAACTAAAGTATCCATGTTGGCCATGAGCAAAAGAAGCAAAAACATTCATAATAAGCCAATTAATTTTTATTCTCCAGAAATTTCTTGTGTCACTAAATGCATTATAAAATTATAGCCCCTCCTACTGGATGACCACAGATTCTTGAGATAGAACATACATCTCTTCTAATAATCAGGAATCTTCTCATTCTGTGAGTGAGGAATGAGAAACCCCAGGGCAAAAAGAAAGAAAAAGTATTCTTCATGGGCCACTATGACATGACCAAAGGGCTCTCTGGAAGTAGAAGAGCCTCAGGCTTCAAATCTGAACATTCTATAAAAGTGGTGACATTAGATAGGATGAACAAATCTCGACGTTCTATATTTTATTAAATTGATTAGGAAGGAATCATAAAAGTAACACATAGTTCTTTCTATTCAAAGAAGCTTTTGGAAAGGAAAAATATATGCTCAAGACAATTTAAATATCTAGCTAAACTAAATACAGAAATTGAGTTTATTGGCTTAATAAAGAATGTCATCAATAGTGCAGGTATCCATATGGTGGGGCTCACTCAGGCCATGACACATTGGATCCCTCATTCAGGTCTTTCCTCTTGTTCTTCAACCAGGGATGTGGCATAATTTTTGTGTGATTGCTAATAGGACAGACTGACAACAAAAGGGAAGATATAGTTAGTGGTAACCCACAAAAAATGATCAGGAATGTTCTGTCTTTTTATAGCATCTGAGAGAGAAATCAGTCAGACACAGAAGCCAGCTATTTGTGGTTTTTCTCAACCAGCTATGTGATACCAAGATTTTAATGTCACCAAATTAAGTCAGCAAAATGTAGGTTTGTGAGCTGCAACGTATTTTTCCCAGAAGAAACACTGCAACTAATGAGCAGCAGGGGCTGGGGATGGAGCTCTGTGGTAGAGCACTTGCCTAGCCTGCATGACAACCTGGGGGTGTTTTAAGAGCTGTATAAAAATAAGAAGAAATCAACACATAAAAAAGTTGGTGCTTGATTATAAAAGAGAATAAAATCACGCATTTGCAGGTAAATAGATGGCATTGGAGAAGATAATGCTAAGTGAAGTTAGTCAATCCCCCCCAAAATAAATGCCAAATGTTTTCTCTGATACAAGAAGGCTAAATTATAGTGAGGTAGGGAGGGGGAGCATGAGAGGAATAGATGAACTCTAGATAGGGCAGAGAGGAGGGAGAGAAATGGAGTGGGCAAGGGGTTAGCTGGAATGTGATGGACATCATTATCCAAAGTACATGTATTAAGACATGAATTGGTGTCAACAGAATTTTATATACAGCCAGAGATACGAAGAACTGTGCTGAATATGTGAAATAAGAATTGTAATGCATTCTGCTGTCATTTATTTTTTAAAATGGATTAAAAATTTAAAAAATGCTCCAATTCTCATTGTTTCAATAATGATGAAATAGGAACAATAAAGATAATACTTATTGGAAAAAATTTTGTATGTTTAATGGCCCAATAGTGAATTGAAAATAAATGTTCAAATCTCACAGGGCATAAAAAGAAAGAAACAAAAAAGTTGGTGCGTTAAAAAGATAAATAAGATTCATGGGAGGGCAAGACTACAGATTACAGTGAGGCATCATTTCTCCTAGCCCAGCTACCCAGAACTCAAGCACAGGGAGAATACTGCTTCTCCCCAAGACTTCAAGTGAAAAATCCTGAGAGTGGAAGCACAGTTTACTCTAGCTGAATCAAAGACTCTTTGACTTATTAAATGGATCTAAAAAGAAGTCACTAATTGTTCATGATGAGCTGATCTAGAAGCCATATTGTAACTACACATGGTGGAACCAATTGGAACTGGAAACCCTGTTCTGTGAGTTCAGCACAAGGTCCACATAAACCTATCTAAGCCTAGCTAAGATTTAACTGAGTCTAACAAGCCCATGGAAAATCAGAAACTGAGAGCATTTTGCCCATGAAAACACAAGTCAGAGAAGAAAAGACAATTGAACTCTCCCCAACCCTGTGAGTCCTAACAAGGACAGCTACAGAAGTTCAAGAAGTTAGAAGAGTGGATGTGAGGTCACTTGGATATCAACATGCCTTAGCAAGGGTCCCAACGACTGCCAATCCAGCACTCTCTGGGTTTCCATGACCCATTCAGGCCAATTCCCTCTGGGTCAGGCACCAGTCCAATTCTTGGAGCCCTTAGAGTACAACAGGTCTGACACCTGTACAGTTTCTGATACCTGACAGGCCCCCTAGCACTTGTCTGTTCCTGTACCCAACTGGCCCATCACCCACCAGTTCCCTGGATCTATGGTGAACACCAGGTCCAGAATCAGTCCTGCACACAACCAAGCCCCTTGACCCTTACCCCAAGTCCCCCCAAACCCAGGCCCCCTACCTAGACCACTGCTCTTCCTACAAGACTTAGTGCTTCACCAGTGGCCCATAGACCAGCGTGCCAGGCCACCACTTTGCTGTCCAGCCTGCCCATCTCTACTTACCCACTGCTGCATTACTGGCCAGCGAGGCCCATCAACCATCCATGATTAACAAACCCAGGACAGTCAGGCTTACTGGACCTAACCAGCTGGTTTGCAACCCAGTCACATAAAAGCCTGCCTGGCCCACTACTTCAAAACCAGGCTTGCCTGACCCAGCCAGCCACTATGCCACCCAGCCCACACATCTCTCTGCTTTGGACATGGTTTACCTGGTCTAGGCCAGCTAAGAGCACCCAAGATGGCATTACACTGCCTGGCCCAGCAATCCACTACCTGGCCACAGACAAACTTGTCCCACATGTCACTTTCCTGCCAGGCCCACCTCCCCAATCAGCAGCTTCACCATCCAGCCCCACAGCCCAGCCCACCCATGCCAATCTCCTAAGAAGGGAAGTTGGAGCATCTTAAACCCCAACCTTCAACATGATGAGCAACACATGTTGTTCGTGGCCCATACTTCACACTTATCTCATACTTTCTTTTCTTTTTTTTATTATTGGTTGTTCAAAACATTACAAAGCTCTTGACATATCATATTTCATACATTTGATTCAAGTGGGTTATGAACTCCCATTTTTACCCTGTATACAGATTGGGAATCACATCGGTTACACATCCACATTTTTACACATTGCCATACTAGTGACAGTTGTATTCTGCTACCTTTCCTATCCTCTACTATAACCCCTCCCCTTCCCTCCCATCTTCTCTCTTTACCCTATCTACTGTACTGCATTTCTCTCCCTTGTTTTGTTTTCCCCATTTCCCCTCACATCCACTTATATATAATTTTGTATAACAATGAGGGTCTCCTTCCATTTCCATGCAATTTCCCTTCTCTCTCCATTTCCCTCCCACCTCTCATCCCTGTTTAATGTTAAACTTTTTCTCATGCTCTTCCTCCCTGCTCTGTTCTTAGTTGCTCTCCTTATATCAGAAGACATTTGGCATTTGTTTTTTAGGGATTGGCTAGCTTCACTTAGCATAATCTGCTCTAATGCCATCCATTTCCCTGCAAATTCCATGATTTTGTCATTTTTTAGTGCTGAGTAATAATCCATTGTGTATAAATGCCACTTTTTTTAATCCATTCATCTATTAAAGGGCATCTAGGATGGTTCCACAGTGTAGCTATTGTGAACTGTGCTGCTATGAACATCGATGTAGCAGTATCCCTATACTACGCTCTTTTAAGGTCTTCAGGGAATAGTCTGAGAAGGGCAATAGCTGGGTTAAATGGTGGTTCCATTCCCAGCTTTCCCAGGAATCTCCATACTGCTTTCCAAATTGGCCGCACCAATTTGCAGTCCCACCAGCAATGTACAAGAGTACCCTTTTCCCCACATCCTCGCCAGCACTTGTTGTTGTTTGACTTCATAATGGCTGCCAATCTTACTGGAGTGAGACAGTATCTTAGGGTGGTTTTGATTTGCATTTCTCTGACTGCTAGAGATGGTGAGCATTTTTTCATGTACTTGTTGATTGATTGTATGTCCTCCTCTGAGAAGTGTCTGTTCAGGTCCTTGGCTCATTTGTTGATTGGGTTATTTGTTTTTGTTGTGATTAGCTTTTTGAGATCTTTGTATACCCTAGAGATTAGAGCTCTATCTGAAGTGTGAGGAGTAAAGATTTGTTCCCAGGATGTAGGCTCCCTATTTACCTCTCTTATTGTTTCTCTTGCTGAGAAAAAACTTCTCAGTTTGAGTAAGTCCCACTTGTTGATTCTTGTTTTTAACTCTTGTGCTATGGGTGTCCTATTAAGGAATTTGGAGCCCGTCCCCACAATATGTAGATCGGAGCCAACTTATTCTTCTATCAGACGCAGAGTCTCTGATTTGATATCAAGCTCCTTGATCCATTTTAAGTTAACTTTTGTGCATGGTGAGAGAAAGGGATTCAGTTTCATTTTGTTGCATATGGATTTCCAGTTTTCCCAACACCATTTGTTGAAGATGCTATCCTTCCTCCATTGCATGCCTTTAGCCCCTTTATCAAATATAAGATAGTTGTAATTTAGTGGATTGGTCTCTGTGTCCTCTATTCTGTACCATTGGTCCACCTGCCTGTTTTGGTACCAGTACCATGCTGTTTTTGTTACTATTGCTCCGTAGTACAGATTGAAATCTGGTATTGCTATATCTCCTGATTCACACATCCTGCTTAGAATTACTTTTGATATTCTGGGTCTTTTATTTTTCCATATGAATTTTATGATTGCTTTATCTATTTCTACAAGAAATGCCATTGGGATTTTGATCGGCATTGCATTGAACCTATAGAGAACTTTTGGTAATATCGCCATTTTGATGATGTTAGTTCTGCCTATCCATGAACAGGGTATATTTTTCCATCTTCTAAGATCTTCTTCTACTTCTCTCTTTAGGGTTCTGTAGTTTTCATTGTATAAATCTTTCATGTCTTTTGTTAGGTTGATTCCCAAGTATTTTATTTTTTTTTTTTGAGGATATTGTGAATGGGGTGGTTTTCCTTATTTACATTTCAAAAGATATGTCGCTGATATACAGGAATGCCTTTGATTTATGCATGTTGATTTTATATCCTGCCACTTTGCTGAATTCATTTAGTAGCTCTAGTAGTTTCTTTGTAGACCCTTTTGGGTCTTCTAGGTATAAGATCATATCATCCGCAAATAGTGATAATTTAAGTTCTTCTTTTCCTGTTTTTATGCCTTTAATTTCTTTTGTCTGTCTAATTGCTCTGGCCAGTATTTCGAGAACTATATTGAATAGAAGTGGTGAGAGAGGGCATCCCTGTCTTGTTCCAGATTTTAGAGGGAATGCATTTAGTTTTTCTCCATTTAGAATGATGCTAGCCTGAGGCTTAGCATAGATAGCTTTTACAATGTTGAGGTAAGTTCCTGTTATCCCTAGATTTTCTAGTGTTTTGAACATAAATGGATGCTGTACTTTGTTGAATGCTTTTTCTGCATCTATTGAGATGATCACATGGTTCTTATCTTTAAGTCTATTGATGTGGTGAATAACGTTTATCGATTTCCCTATATTGAACCAGCCTTGCATCCCAGGGATGAATCCTACTTGATCATGGTGTACAATTTTTTTGATACGCTTTTGTATCCAATTTGCCAGAATTTTACTGAGGATTTTTGCATCTAGGTTCATTAGAGATATTTGTCTGTAGTTTTCTTTCTTTGAAGTGTCTTTGTCTGGTTTCAGGATCAGGGTGATGTTGGCCTCATAGAAAGAATTTGGAAGAGCTCTTTCTTTTTCCATTTCCTAAAATAACTTGAAAAGTATTTGTATTAACTCTTCTTTAAAGGTTTTGTAAAACTCCACTGTATACCCATCTGGTCCTGTGTTTTTTTTTGGTTGGAAGTCTTTTGATGGCTTCTTCTATTTCCTCCTTTGTTATTGGTCTGTTTAAATTGTGTGTATCTTCCTGACTCAATCAGGACAAATCATAGGACTTAAGAAATTTATCAATATCTGCACTATCTTCTATTTTATTGGAATATAGTGTTTCAAAATAATTTCTAAATATCTTCTGTATTTCTGTAGTGTCTGTTGTGATATTGCCTTTTTCATCCCGTATGTTAGTAATTTGAGTTCTCCCTCTTCTTCTCTTCGTTAGCATGGCTAAAGGTCTGTCGATCTTATTTATTTTTTCAAAGAACCAACTTCCAGTTTTGTCAATTTTTCCATGGTTTCTTTTGTTTCAATTTCATTGATTTCCACTCTATTTTTAATTATTTCTTGCCTTCTGCTACCTTTGCTGTTGTTTGACTCTTCCTTTTATAGGGTTTTGAGATGAAGTGTGAGCTCATTTATTTGTTGGTTTTTTCTTTTTTTGAGGAATGAACTCCAGGCAATGAATTTCCCTCTTAAAACTGCTTTCATTATGTCCCATAGATTCTGATATGTTGTGTGTGTATTTTCATTTATCTCTAAGAATTTTTTGATTTCCTCCTTTATGTCTTCTGTAACCCATTGATCATTCAGTAACATATTGTTCATTTTCCAGGTGATACAGGATTTTTCCTTCCTTCTTTTATCATTGATTTCCAGTTTCATTCCATTATGATCAGATAAGATGCATGGTATAATCTCCACACCTTTATATTTACTAAGAGTTGTCCTATGGCATAATATATGGTTTATCTTTGAGAAGGATCCATGTGCTGCTGAGAAGAATGTATACCCACTTGATGATGGTTGATATATTCTATATATATCAGTTAAGTCTAGGTTATTGATTGTGTTATTGAGTTCTATAGTTTCATTATTCAGCTTTTGTTTGGAGGATCTGTCCAATGGTGTGAGCAATGTGTTGAAGTCACCCATAATTATTGTGTTGTGGTCTATTTGATACTTGAACTGGAGGAGAGTTTGTTTTATGAACATTGTAGCACCATTATTTGGTCCATACATATTGATAATTGTTATGTCATGTTGGTGAATGGTTCCTTTTAACAGTATATAGTGTCCTTCCTTATCCCTTTTGATTAACTTAGGTTTTGATTGTATTTGATATGAATATGGCCACTCCTGCTTGCTTCCAAGGACCATATGAGTGGTATGATTTTTCCCAACCTTTCACCTTCAGCCTGTATATGTCTTTTCCTGTCAGATGAGTCTCCTGAAGGCAGCATATTGATGGGTCTGTTTTTTTAATTCAAGTTGCTAGCCTGTGTCGCTTGATTGGTGAGTTTAAGCCATTAACGTTTAGGGTTACTATTGATATATGGTTTGTACTTCCAGTCATGTTTATTTATTTTTTTTATTTTAATTTGGCTTGGTTTTCCTCTTTGGTTATTCCCCCTCCCCTTTACTGAGTTACCTCCCACTGTTAATTTTGGGTGCTGTTATTCATTTCCTCTTCTTGTAGTGTTTTGCTCAAAATGCTTTGCAGTGCTGGTTTTCTGGCTCTGAATTCTTTTAACTTTTGTTTATCATGAAATATTTTAATTTCATTGTCAAACCTAAGCTTAATTTTGCTGGATACAATATTCTTGGTTGGAATCCATTATTTTACAGTGTTTGAAATAAGTTCTTCCAGGATCTTCTCTCTTTCAACGTCTCTGATGAAAAATCAGCTGTTAAACTAATTGGTTTACCCCTGAATGTAATCTGCCTCCTTTCTCTTGTAGCTTTTAATATTCTCTCCTTGTTCTGTATGTTGGATATCTTCATAATAATGTGTCTTGGAGTTGGTCTATTACGGTTTTGTATGTTTGGTGTCCTGTAGGCTTCCAGAATTTGGCAGTCCATTCCATCTTTCATTTCTGGAAAGTTTTCTAAGATTATTTCATTCAATACATTGCTCATTCCTTTGGTTTGGACCTCTATACCTTCTTCTATCCCAATGACTCTTAAGTTTGGTTTTTTTATGACATCCCATATCTATTGGATATTTTGCTCGTTGTTTCTTACCAGCCTTTCTGCATTGGCTATAGTCTCTTCGAGTTAATAAACTTTGTCTTCATTATCTGATGTTCTGACTTCCATTTGACCTAGTCTATTTGTAATATTCTCATTTGAGTTTTTGATTTGGTTTATGGTTTCTTGCATTTCTAGTATTACTGTTTGATTTTTAAAAAATCTCTATCTCCTGGTAGAGTTCATTTTTTGCTATTTCAATCTGCTTATGTAATTCATTTTCAAAGTATTCTTTCATTGTTTGGACTTGCTGTCTAATGGCTTCTTTAAGATTCCATTCCATCTGAGTCAGGTATGCCTTGAGTTCTTTCTCTGTCCATTTTTATAATGCTTCTAGGTTCTCCTGTAAGCATTTTTTGTAATCTTTTTTTTTCCCTTGTTTTTTCATGGTGCTCGAGTTACTTTCCTACTCTCTTTGACTGCTATGTTTCTGTTTTCTCCTATAAATTTGTTTTGGTTTTGTATAGCTCCAAGATCTCTCCTTTGTGTTGGGAGTCAATGTTTAGAGATGTTGGATTTAATTGTGATTTAAGGTAAATTCATTAGTTTCATTAAAGTCCTACATATTTTGATGGCATATAGAGAATTGAGGTTTGAACTTAGGATTTTATGTTAAGGTTGGGTGATTTGATGGTAATAGAGGTTAGTATATCTTAGCTTCTTTTGGGGGTTGCTCAAATGCAGGCGGATTTTAACAAGAGAATAGACAGAAGAACTTGGGGGTAGTTAAGGGCTTAGGCGGACTATGGACCGTCTTGTAGTATTCATCTATCTAAATTTAATAAATTACACATAGTCAGAGTGGTCATGCTTGGGAGGAAAGATGGGGAAAAGGTAAGGAAGCAAACCAAGAAAGAGAGGGAGAGAAAATAGAAAGAGAAAAAAAAAGAAAACAAAAAGAAGAAATGATAAAAAATAATAAAATACAGTAAAATAAAAATTACAATTAAAAAAAAGGCACTATAAGGTTTCTATTTTCTTCGCTTCCAGTAGGTGGTGCTGTGCCTTCCAGACAAAGATTTTGCCCTCTAGCTGTAGGAAGCAATCCGTATGAGGCCGCTTCCTCTTCCCCCACTTGGTGTCTCTCCAAACCTGTTAACTTAGGTTTATTCCTGGTCTGTAGTCTCCTTGCTTCTCCTGCCAGACAGGCCTTCCCCAGTGTGATACCTCTCCGCAGTTCAAACTACACTCTGGGCCTGCAGTTTCCTGGATGTGGAGTGCGGATATTGGGAACCAGCCTTCTATTCTTTTCATTCCCTTCGATAACCACTCCTCGGACAGCTGGCAAGACAGGTTTCGTTTTTGCCGCTGGTGGGAGGGTGGAGTTGGAGGTCAGGTGCCTTTACGTTTCCCCATGCCTCTATTCATGCTCACTCTGATAATTATGCCCCTAGAAAGCCAGGGAGATATTTTTTTATGTGATTTCCTCACTGTATGGGAGAAGGGCTAAATGTCACACACCTGTTCTATCGCTGAACTTGCTACGATGATGTTGGATCTGTCGGAAACTGGCGATGGTGACATCAGCTCTCCAAGATGGTGGCCGCTGGCTTCCTTGGTGGGTTGTCCAGTGTGGAGGTCAGATCTGGACTGTTTCTCTCCCCCGTCTCAAACCCAGAACTCAGCCTGGAGCACTGTGAGGGCACAGTTGGCAGTACCCCACAGAATCAGTAGCATCATTT
This sequence comes from Spermophilus citellus, assembly GCF_964194105.1. NCBI lineage: Eukaryota > Metazoa > Chordata > Mammalia > Rodentia > Sciuridae > Spermophilus > Spermophilus citellus. The sequence goes on from NC_138184.1 coordinate 60,405,716, forward strand.
CTCTGCATTGCTGGCACTTTGGTGCACAGGCTCCAGCTGCAAGTCAGCCCACTGATCAATCAGCCTGAATCTCCAGGCGCACGGTTCGATCGCGATTGAGCTACAGTAACTGATCCTTGGGTGTTGGGAATTCTTCCTCCAGGTTTCAGTGCACCCCAATTTTGCTGGAAATTCCTAACAAGTCTTTGCCACTACTCTATCTCCCTTGTCTCCCTCTCTTTTATTCCCATCGCTGACAGCCAAATTTCATCATCTCTTTCCTCTATATTCTTACTACTATTTTTCACCCTGTTCTTAATTAACAATATATCCTAAGTTGCCATGTGTCTGCTGTATTCACCCATTTGAAATGGCAAACATTCTTTTACTCTCCTGTCTCTCCTTCTTTCCTTATACTCGACTCGATGCTTAATACCATTTAATACTAATGGATGTACATATTGCCTGCCTCTACCAGCAATGCCACAGCAATAATTAATACAGCAGAAGTCATAGCCAATAATATTGTTTGATTTTATGCCCAAAATAATTTGTTATGATTTTAATATTTATTATTATTATTATTTACTATTTATTGTTAGAAATTGTTAATCCTGTTTCTGTATATTGCAACAATTAACACTGGAGATATAAAATAGAGACTGTGTTTCTAATCCACTGCTATATAGAATTTATATACATTGTTGCTATTATAGCCTCTCCCAATCTGTTAGTTACTGGCACATAGAGGGACACTATAAGCTCATAAGGTAGAAATTCTATGTCTTCAGATATATCAAAAACAATAGACACAAAAACAACATGAAAATGGGAGAGAACAAACTATCTGAAACAAGAGAGAATACCTCAACAACAGACTTCATTGATCTCATGGTGGAGAAAATGTCAGAGATGGAATTCAGAAAGTTCATGGTAAAACTGATCTACAAGGTAACTTATAAGAAATGAAATCAGAGAAAATAAGAAGTGAAACATCACTTTAATAAGAAGATAGACATCCTGAAGAAGAATCAGTCCAAAATCCTCAAAACAAATGGATCCATAAACAAAATTGAAAATTCATTGGAAAAGAATCACCAGCAGACTAGACCTCTTGGAAGATACCAGTTTCAGCCAAAGAAGACAAAATATGTAATCTTGAAATTGAAGTTGGCCATGGAGAACATGTACAGGGACGTGAACAGAACTTATAAGAAATATGAAAAGACTTGGGATAACATCAGATTTGTTGGGAAGATTGAAGGCTCAGATATATAAACCAAATGAATGTACAATCATTTGAATTTAAAAAATGAAAAATTTTCAAACCTAAAGAATGAAATAGAAAAATCAAATATAGGAGGCATATAAGATACCAAATAGCTCAGTGGTAGAGAACTTCCCCAGCATGTGTGGAGTCCTGGGCTTTATCCTCAGAATTGCAAGAAAAAAAATCCAGTATTCATTTTATATCTGAGTATCTTGAGTCTAGAGAAATGCCAGTGCTCTCTGGAAGAAGGGAGGAAAACCTCATTGTTGAGAGCCACAGCCAAAGGGTCCCCAGCAAACTTCCATCTGATTGGCTCACAGCAGCCCCAGCAAACTCCCAGCTGATTGGCTCACAGCAGCCCCAGCAAACTTCCAGCTGCCAGCTGATTTGCTCCTCTGTGGTGCTGCTCATTGGGCTGTTTCCCCATCCTTTCAGACCATGGAGATGCTCATTGGGGGACTCTTTTGGCTCTGCCCACACAACCCAGCCAATCGGCCTCAAGAGCGGAAGGAGTGGGGGTTGAGAGGCTCCCTGGAGGGTGGTGATGGGAGTTGGACTCTGAGGGAATTCCTGAAGAGCTTGTGTGGTGCAGCGTGTGTGTTCTAAAAATAAAGTTCATTCCTGCTTGACAAGAGGCTCATGAATTGTGCCCAGCCAGACTGTGGCATTTGGTGGCCTGCACGGGGAATGACTGAGGGTAAAAGATAAGGTAAACTGCTCGCCCCTGAGGACCGGGTGATAGGATGGGTAGCCATTTTAAGATTCTTCTTTCATTTTGTTTCACTTCTGTTTTAAGTTGCCTGTCCATGGAGATGGGTGAGACGGAAGAAAAACCACTCACATCTGAGGAAAAACTATTCGTGTCTGAGGAACAGATAGAGAGAAAGAACATATGGACATTTCAGGAGGATAGAAAGGCTGATATAATAAATTTTTGTTCCATTTTTGTTTCATTGTGTCTCGGTTTTGTTTTGCATTATCTTAGTGAGGGGTATCTTTGTCAAAGAAATATGGAATTAAAAATTAGTAAAAAACAAACCAAAAAAATGTTAAGTAAATTGTTAGAGGAAGGAGGTACCCCAGTAATATCAAGAACAATTAGGGCATACGTTGAAGATTTAAAAAGGATAGAAAAGGAAAGCCCAGGAACTCTGCCAGTTGACACATTACTGTTATGGCCTTTGGTACAATCTTGTTTACTTAGTCAAGGAGAAGACATTTTAGATCAAGTAAAAGAGGAGGCCTCTCAAGATAGTCAGAAAGGGGAAGAAAGTTTAGAGCAGAAAAGGCCATCAGGGGAAAAGTTACAACAGGAGACTGCTACTAACACCTCTCTATCACCAGAGGGCATAAGTGTCCAACCAACAGCTCCACCTACATAGGCTGGGAGTCCCCCAACCCCCGTAGCTGATAGATGGGATGCTGAGACAGGACCTCAAATATTAACATGCCCTGTATTTGAGCAGGCAGGAAGGGGTAGTGAATTCACCGTGCTTCAGATTTCAAAACAGTGAAGCAGCTAAAAGAGGCTGTAACAACCTATGTTCCTCAAGCACCCTTCACTGTAAGTATGGTTGAATCCATTACCAACTTGAACATCACGCCAGCAGATTGGACTAGTATGTGCAAAGCTGTGCTAAATGGAGGACAATAGCTGTTATGGAAGGTTGCTGATGAGGAATTTTGCAAGGAGATGGCTAGGAATATGCAGCAGCCGGTAATCCCCAGAGAAATCTAGATATGTTGTTAGGAAAGGGACCTAATGAGGGTCAGCAGCAACAAATTGGATATGATCCTACCATATACTTACAAATTGCTGTAGTTGCAGTTAGGGCATGAAAGACTTTACAAGGACATGGAGGTTTACAAGGTCAATTATCTAAGGTAATACAAGGAGCTAATGAACCTTATGCTGAATTTGTAGATAGGCTTATTCAAACAGCTACCAGAGTTTTTGGGAATACAGAACAAGCAATGCCATTAATAAAACAGCTAGCTTATGAGCAAGCAAATCATTGGTGCAGAGAGGTCATTAGACCATGGAAACATGAAGATTTAAGCACATATATTAAATTATGTAGAGACATTAATGAACAGGGGAAAGTCTTGGCAGCTGGAGTACAACAGGTTTTAGATGCCAGGCCCAAAACATGCTACAGTTGTAAACAAAAAGGACATTTTTAAAAGGAATTGCCCAATAGGAGGAGGGCTTAACAATACTAGGTATCAAAGGAGTAGAATACCAGGTATTAGCCCACGATGCCATACAGGGAGACATTGGGCTAATGAATGCCATTCTCAAACCACCATAGAGGGTACTCTGTTATCAAAAAACAGACAAGAGTCAGGTGTTTACCCACGATACCATGAAGAAAACCATCGGGCTCCATTGCCAAAAAACGGACAAAGGGGCCCCATGCTCCTGGGCCCATGACCAATAATATATGGGGCACTAAAGGAACCCAGCAACACCATCAGAGTAGTGCCCAGGACACAATATCCATTAGATCTCTCACTAGACAAACCAGAGGAAGCACAGGATTGGACATCTGTGCCTCTGCCAGAACAGTACTAACTCCAGAGATGGGAGTTCAAATCATTCCCACTGGGATAAAGGGGCCTCTTCCCCAAGGAAAAGTAGGCTTATTATTGGAACACAGTTCTTCTACTCTAAAAGGACTTTTGATAAGTCCTGGGGTATTGATCCCAATTACGATGGTGAAATAAAAATTATAGCCAGTTCTCCAAGGAGTATATCAGTAATTTCACCAGGAGATAGAATAGCACAGTTATTAATAATACCAGCCTACATGATAAATTTTCCAGTCGTACTTTCGAAAGAGGTTACAGGGGATTAGGCTCCACAGGTGTACATTGGGCGATGCTTTTTTTTAAATTTAGATTCTCGCCCCATGCTAAAACTAAATATTCAAGGACATGAATTTAATGGGCTACTGGATACAGGTCTAGATTTTGGCATCATCTCTTGTCAAGAATGGCCAAAACATGGGCCATTACAACAAGCCCCTCAAATGCTTACAGGCCTAGGAGTGGCGACTAATCCCCATAGAAGTGCAATGGTATTAGATTGGATGGATCCTGAAGGATGTAAGGGAACTATACTGCCATATGTATTGGATCATCTTCCTGTAAATTTATGGGGAAGAGATGTCCTACATCAATTAGGACTAACATTAACAAATAACATCAATTTAAATGCATCCATTATTATGGCTAGACAAGGTTTTAGGAAAGGAAAAAGATTAGGAGAACAAGAACAAGGAATAGCAGCACCAATACAAATAGATCAAGGAACAGACAGACATGGATTGGATTTTCAGGAGGGGTCACTGAGACAATAAAAATTACTTGGAAATCAGAAAGACCACTATGGGTTCCTCAGTGGCCCCTGACTAAAGAAAAGACACAAGCAGCCCATGACCTGGTCAAACAACATTTAGCAGAAGGACATATACAACCTTCTGTATCTCCCCATAATACTCCCATTTTTGTCATCAAAAATAAAGTTGGTAAATGGAGATTATTGCAAGATTTAAGAGCCATTAATAATGAGATGGTTATTATGGGACCTGCTCAGTTGGGGATTCCCCAATTGTCTGCTTTAGCAAAAACCTGGTAAGTTTTAGTTATAGATATTAAAGATTGTTTTTTTTTAATTCCATTTTATCCTGAGGATAGTCCACGTTTTGCATTTACTATCCCCGCATTAAATCATGAAGGTCCTGATCAGAGGTACAAATGGAAAGTACTCCCTCAAGGGATGGCTAACAGCCCAACTGTGTGTCAAATTTATGTTAACAAAGCAGTCCAGCCACTTAGAAATCAAAATCCTGAATTACAAATATTTCACTATATGGATGATGTATTATAAGTACACAAAGATAAAAAGACATTGGTAGAATGTTATGCCACACTTACAAACTAATTAAAAAACTACAATCTTGAGATAGCAATAAATAAAGTACAATTAAATTTTCCAATTAATTATTTAGGAGTTCTATTATCTTCAACCATGGTCCATCCACCAAAAATTCAAATACAAGTAGATGAACTCAAATCACTTAATGGCTTTCAAAAGTTATTAGGAGACATACATTTGACAAGGCCTTATCTAGGCATACCAAGAGGAGAGTTGGGACCTTTATTTGTTCTCCTAAAAGTTCCATCAGATCCAAATTCACCCCATATGTTAACGCCTGAAGCAAGAAAGACATTAAAAATCATTGAAACATATATGGAAAATATGCATTTGGATAGAATTGATATGTTTGCCTTTATTATTTATTGTACTACCAACAGAAAATATTCCTACAGGAGTATTTTGGCAAGAAGGTCCATTATTATGGATACATTTATCTTATTCTCCTAACACTATTCTTACTAGGTATCCTGAGGCTGTAGGACAATTAATACTGAAAGGAATAAAAGCAACAAAGGGAGTGTTTGTAATTTCTCCCAATAAAATTATTACTCCATATACTGTGGATCATATTGATCAGTTACATAATGAGTTAAATACTTGGGCAATAATCATGTGCAAACCTAATGTTTCATTTGATAACCACTCACCATCTAATCCTTTGTTGTCTTTTTGGTCTTTGCATCCTGTAGTTTTTTTGAAAAATGACAAGAAAAACACCTATTATGAATGCTCCAAATATGTTCACTTATGGGTCAAATATTGGTACAGCAGCAGTAGTTACCCCTGATCAAACTTTTACATTTTTAGTGCCCAAAGAATCAGCTCCAAAGGTAGAGCTTAATGCAGTATTACAAGCTTTTGTGATGTTTAAAGATTCTGTACTTAATTTATTTCCTGATAGTCAGTATATAGTTAATGCTATAGTATCCCTTGAAGATGCTGGTAGGATTTCCCCTTCCTCTACTGTTTTCTCTTTTTTTTCTACTATACAAAGTCTAATCTGGGACAGAAAAGATCCATTCTTTATAGGACATATCAGGGCACATACAGGATTGCCTGGAGCCCTTAGTTTGGGCAATGATTTAGCAGATAAAACTACACATGACATACATATTTTTCTACACTAGAAGAAGCTACAAATTTTCATAAAAAGTTCCATTTCAATGCTAATACTTTACAAAAGCATTTTAAAACATCTAAGGAACAAGCTAGACAAATAATAAAACAATGTCAAAACTGTGTGACCTTTTTACCACAAGTTAATCTTGGAGTCAATCCTAGAAGACTGATACCTAACCATATTTGGCAGATGGATGTCACACACTTGCCAGAATTTGGAAAATTAAAATATTTGCATGTTACAGTTGATACTTCTTCCAGATTTTTGATGGGTTCCCTTCATACCAGAGAAAAAATTAAAGATATTATAGCTCATTGCTTACAAAATTTTGCCACTGTAGGCGTTCCAAAACAGTTAAAAACAGATAATGGTCCTGCCTATACTTCTACCTCTTTTAAACAATTTTTCTTATCATTTGGAGTTACTCATATAACAGGAATCCTATACAATCCACAGGGACAAGGCATAGTTGAAAGAGCTCATCAAACTATTATAATGTACTTATTAAAGCAAAAAGAGGGAATTGGAAGGAATATATATATCCCCCAAAGATAAACTTAAAATAACCTTTTTTACTCTAAACTTTTTAAATTTGGATTCATCAGGGCTTAGTGCTGTGGAAAGGCATATGTGTCCAAAAAATGTACATAAACCCAAGGTACTTTGGAAGGATATTCTTACAGGACAAGGAAAGGTCCTGACCCAGTGATTGTCTGCAGTTGGGGGTCTGTTTGTGTGTTTCCACAGTGAGAACAGCAGACAATTTTGATTCCAGATAGATTAACTAATGTCCTGACACTGTGATTGTCTGGAGTCGGGGTTCTGTTTGTGTGTTTCCACAAGGAGAACAGCAGCCAATTTGGATTCCAGAGAGATTAACTAAAGCGATTTTTACAGAACAAAAAGAAGATGATTTGGCTCAAATCCATAACAGCTGATATCCAGAACTCCAGTTTGGCTACCCTTACCTCTGTGACAGTGGTTTTCCCACACCTGGAGGCTAATGAAACCAGAATCATTTTTTTCAATATCTATTTTATTATTGCCCTTTCCCACATCATGAAGTTCTATTTTGTTTTTTGAGCTCATACAGACCTAGGTTAATATTTTGCTAATCGGTTCTATTTTTTTGACTATGGAGTTTTTAAACATTGTGATGGAGATTTCACCTGTAAAAAGTTACAAGGCCTTTACTATTATGTTATATGTTTTATGTATTATATTATGTGTGCACACTTGTGTTTTGTGTTGTATGTTTGTATGTGTGTATGTCCATATATCTTATATGATGAGTGCTCATGAAAAAAACCAATCCAAATATTTCTTATTCACGTGATTTAAATGGTTTAATTTAAATTGGGTAAACAGGTGTTTAGGATTGTTCTAATATGTGAACAAAAAAGGAGGTTAACAGATCTGTTTGTTTACTTCACTTTTCCTTTTCATTATAATTAATAATTCTGTTCAGGATAATGTTCAGGAAATTGTTTTATTTTAGTGCCTGCTGGAATGTTACATAATTTTTTTTTTAGCCATCATTGCCAGAATTCCTATCTTCATCCCAGTGCCGGTGAAGACAGAGATAAAACCAAACTACAGCTTCTGCAATAGCTATCACTGAACTTCTTGCAGAACTTGCCTGTACTATGTATCACTTGTATGCATTGTGAACTATCTGTTGGTTCAGCAACTTGTGGTAGTGCTGGCATATTTTTGCTGATTGTGTCATCGGTGGTACAATTTTTCCAAAAGGAGCCATCAATTGGCTTGGTGTAATGGCATTTTGTATCCTCCTCCCTTCTGCTTGTGAAGGTCATTCAGCTAAAATTTGGGGGCCAACAGAGGTGAGGCAAAGAACCTCACCCCCCCACACACTGGTACAAAGGCCTATCCACAGGTGTGGCTGTATGCTGGACCAGTAGTCAATGATGGGTAAGATCCAATTGCAATAGTACCAACCCAAGACAGGAGGCTGACACCTTGAGGTCAGCTCATCCAATGATGGATCAATTCTTTGTATGAGCCACCACACAGCTATTCAACAATTAATCATGGATTGGTGCATATGCTCTCTGTGTTGAATGAATAGAGGAAGTGGGATAATTTAAATAATTGCTTTGAAACTTTTGAATGAGAAATACATCCCAGATTATTATTTAAATGGCTCCAAAATAACCTAAGAACTTAATATTTCTGATTGATGTGTGAAAAGGAGCCCTGAGAGGTGAACATCACTTACATTATCTGTATCAGTCCATACATTTATAGATACATATAAATGTTGGGGGAACTCTTAAGAAGTCAAAAGTCTCTGTAATCTGCATTATGCCTAATAGAATGTAAGTATATTTTGTCATAAATTGCCATCTCATCTGTCAAGAGTACTTTTATGAATATAAAAATAAAGTAGATACTGGGACAAAAACTATTATTTGAACACCATTGCTCATGGTAAAACTATTTATCATAGGCAATGGTAGATTCACCTCATGTAAACTATTGTGCATAATCTCATGTAAATTCCAGTATCAATTTTTGACACATGAATATGCAATTATACCAACATAACTTGTGGGAGACACTACTCATTCTCCATTCAATTTCTCTGACAAAAGTGTCAAAAGTCAAATGACAAGAGTTGTGGAGTTTACTTCTAGACTTTTAATTTTCTAACATTGTTCTATTGGTATATCTTATTCTCATTATACTAACTGAATATTCAAATAATTATCATGTTTAAGGCAATAGGATATGTTCATGTCACTAAGATACCCTATGGCACAATAGAAATATTTAATTAATTATGTGTGATATGAGAAAAATCAACCAGTACGAATAATTCAAGCCAAAAATCTTTAAGAGAAACAATTTTTTTTGGAACCTGGAATTGATCCCAGCATCACTGCACCACTGAGCCACAACTCTGCACCTTTTTATATTTCATTTAAAAACTGGACCTCTCTTCACTGTTTAGGGTCTCACTAAGTTGCTGAGTCTGTCTTTGAACTTATTATATTCCTACCACAGTCTCCTAGGCCACTGTGATGACAGGTTTGTGCCACCATGCTTGGTTATTTAAAATACTTTTAAGAATGAAGACACTGTTCTTTCAAGTTATTGGAAATAACTTATTATCAGAGATGTTACCAATCAGTAAAGTTTGGGATAGATGTGGCCTGTCCAGTTGATAACTGGAACTGAATTTTTATCTCTATACCACTGACCATTCTTGTGACAGGGGTGGCTTTATGCACATCAGGTTTCTATTAATATTGATTTTTTAAAAATTATTAGTTGTTTTTCATTCATTTTCATTTGTAATTTGTTTTCACTATAACATGTTTGGATTTATCCCAATTAAATTTTTATAATAATTTCTTGCAATTAAATTTGTGATAGCTCTATGTTACTGCATATAATCAATAATCATGGAATGCATTTCCCATTTGAATCTATTAGAAATCCTTTTGTATTAACACAAGTTCCATGTAGCTTCGTGTTCTTACATAGATAAGCCCAGATAATAATCTCAGCAGGGATTTCTAGTGCATTCTTTGTAATTTTATTTAAAAGTGTACTCTCCTACACTATCTTTTATGTGATATTACATTTTCCATTTTTAGCACTATTGGGACACAGATACAGACTTATCTTTCTAAAGTTTCCATAGAATATTTTATCACCATGCCTAGGGAATACACTGTAAGTTTATGAGCATGTGGCATGTAGCTCCCTGGAGCCTCTGTGTGAGCATTTCACAGGAGAGATAGGTTACACTACCCAAAATCTTCAGGGGTCTACAACTCCCAGAGGCCTCCCTGGTAGGAGCTGGTCAGATAGGTTAGACTGAATTATCTGCAGTTTCCTCTGGTGATGGTGGGAGTGGGCGTTTTCAGCTCCCAGAGATTTTCAGAGAATTTGTTTCTGAACTACAGGTTTTCTTCACCTCGACTGTCCTTTATGTGCTAGCATTTAATTTCTTTCCTTAAAACCCATGACCTTGAAACTGAGCCAGTCCCTGGCTTTCACTCTGTCTTAAAGACAGTATTTACCAGAGGCTTCTTGGTGGCTTCTGTTTCTGGCTTTTGACCTAAGGGCACATGTATGACCAGACAGGTGCTCTGTGCAGGTGCATATGGCCACCCAGGACCAGGTATTTCATGCCTGTGATGTTGCTGGCCCCCAGGCTATAGCAGTGCTTTGCCTGGTCAAATGTTAGGATCTTAAAGAAGATCCCAACTCACTTTTTATCCTCTCCTAAATTTATTTTTTTTATTTCCTGAATTTTCACTTTTGTTGATGTCAAAGATAAAAAGCCAGACAAAAGTCCAAGGAGTGGGAAAAGATTTTATTCAGTAACCATTGATGGTAGAAGAAAGAGCTGTGGTCTCTTTCCACCTGTGCAGAGGTGATTTGGAACTTTTCAAAGAGAGAATGAGGGAGTTCAAGCATGTGAGTTTGGTAATAGGGCATTATGTAAAATTGTGGATGTGTAACCGACGTGATTCTGCAATCTGCATTTGGGGTAAAATTGGAGGTTCATAACCCACTTCAATCTAATGTATGAAATATGATATGTCAAGAGCTTTGTAATGTTGTGAACAACCAATAAAAAAAGATAAAAAAAAGCATGTGAGTTTGGAAGTCAGCGATGGGCAAAAGAGTAAAGTGATCATTGGTGTGGGTGTGCCCATGCCAGTGGTGCTGGTAGTGTTGTTTATGGCTCTCCCTGCAGAGACTGCAGATGGCTTGTCTTTCTGGATGGTTGTGTTTGAGAAAAGTTGCTCTCTGCTCTGAGCAAGGCCTTCCTGAACCACACGTGTTCCAGTCTTAGCCCTTTTAATAAGATCTTCAAGAAGGGAGGTCAGAGGCCCATGGTCAGGGGTTGGTTATGGCATGGTTGGTTTTAGGGCAGCCCTGAGCTTTCCTTAGGCAGACAATAAAAGGAGGTGTGGAGGTGGTGTCCTTCTGGGCTCACCCCAAGGACAAAGTTTCAAAGCTATGCGAGTTGAGCTTTGTGGGGTTTTAAGGAGATATGGAATTGGGGAGGTGGGGTACTGATAGGGTCACCCCAAGAACAGCTTCAAATCTGGGCAAGATGTGATTGGTGGCCCCTCTTAGTGCAAAGATTTAGACTGAAATATCATGACCTGAGTTCTGCATTTTTAATGAGTTTCTGTCTGACTGTGCATGTATGTGTTCAAGTGCACTTGCTCATTAATTGTGTTTGTGTAACTTTGCACATTTTCATATACATGAGTCCATTAGTGTGTGTGAATGTATATGGTTGTGTCCCAATGTTCATGTGTATGTGTTCATGAGTGTGTTTGTGAGTGTGCACGTGCATGACTGTGTGCATGGATTGTGCATATGTTCAAGAGTTGTGTATGATGGTGTGTGCATGTGTTCATGTGCCTATGTTTATGGATGTGTGTGACCATGTGTATGTGACTCTGTGCAGCTATTCTTGTGTCTGGTTCATGAGTTTCTGTGTGAACGTGTGTATGACCATGTGAATATGTTCTTGTGCATGTGTTTTTGAGTGTGTGTGGACAAGCATGTGTATGACTGTGTACATGTTCAACTACATGTGCCCATGAATGCATGTCTATGTTTGTGCACATGTACATCCCCTGAGGGGTACTGAGGGGATGAAGCAAGTTTGCAGAATAGGACTAAATGATAAAGAATCTGCACCACAGCATCCCAGCTGCTGATGGGCCACTTATGGGATTGTTCTCCAGTTCGGGCAGCAAATATTTGATGGTGTGCCATTTCTGATAGATGTCCAATAAATACGAGATGGAGACTTTAACACATCTTTCCCCCTTCTACATCCCTATCCCCACTACATCAAACGGCAGCTGACTGAAAATAGGGTTGGCTAGTTAAACATGCAACATGGTGTGATGGTGCTTTTCTCCATCAGCCTTAAGGAAGGATGATTGGCAAATAGAAATTGTGCACACTCAAGGGGCATGGGTGGTGATGTGAAACCTATTTGCACAGTGCATTCATCTCCAAAGTCAAACTGTGCATGGTAACTGTGCACAGGTGATAATTTGAAACACATTTACAGAGGTGACTGATGTGTGGTGCTACCACCTGCTGCAGATGAGGGGGAATGCCAGTGCAGGGCTGGGTGGTGCTTGGAGGGGTGCAGGTGAGGAGGGGTCCAGTGAGCAGGGAGGACTCTGCCCCTGTCTCTCTCTTTCTCTCTCTCTCTCTCTCTCTGTCCCTTTTCCTCTCTCCACCTGTTTCTCTCTGCCAGTTTATGTCTCTCTGTCTCTGTTTCTGTGTCTCCCCATCCCTGTTTCTCTGTCTTTTCATCTGTGCCTGTGTCTCTGTCACCTCTCCATTGAAATAATGAAATGAATTCTCCATATCTTCATTTCTAATATTCAAAACTCCAGCCTATTTTGGGGAGCAGACTTAACTGCTATTGCAGATCCCTCTATGGTAGAATGTTTCATTATACATTTATAAACAAACTTGTAAGGGTGAAATATCATGAGATGCCTATGCCCCAAAATACCCTTGATGTGTTGTCAAAATTCTCTGTTGGCTCACGGAATCTTCAGTTTCTGTCTTCACTCTTTTGTCAGAGCAAATAAAATTGATCTGAAATCATTTGCTTCACACTGGAGACTGGAGTCACCATCCAGGTGCTGTCCTCCAGAATTTGCTGGAAATTATTCCTTAGGAATGTTCACCAATGCTGCCACCTCCTGCTTGCCTATGTGTTCTCCTCCAGACTCTCCTGGAAGTTGTCCCTTGGGAGTGTTGACCTGTGCTCTCACTCCCTTTCTGCCCAGGTGTTGTTCTTTAGAATTTATCGAAAATTCTCACTTGGGAACATTAATCCATGCTGTCACCATCTGCCTTCCTAGATGCTGTTCTCCAGACTATAGTACAACCTCCCACTTGGGTAAGTTAACCTGCACCATCACCTCCTGCTGGCCCAGGTGCTGTCTTTCAGACTCTTCTGGATGTTGTCCTGTGGGGACATTAACCTACATTGTCACTTCCTGCCTTTTCAAGTGCTTTCCTCCCGTCTCTGCAGGATGCTGTACTTGGGAATGCTCTTCTCTGTATTTGTAGCATCCAGTTTGAGCAATAACCCTGCTCAACATGCTAAATCAAGTTATTTCTCAACCTGGATATCTGACTAGATATCATTACTCTGGCCTGCCTTTAGCAAAAATTCTGTTCAGTTGGTTCAGCAAGAATTTTCCTTGCCCCGATGTTTTCTCTTACTAATTGTCCATCCAGTGACTCTCACTCTACTCCTTGACTTTAAACCCTCCCCTGTTCTTATTGTATTCATAGTTGAACCAAATCTCTGTCTTCCCCTGAAAGATCTCAGTTACTAAGGTTCCTAAACCTACTTTGATAGCTTCTCCTTGCATAAACTCAACTTTACAGTATTTAATAATGGTCATGGAAAAATTTTTAGAGTTAATTCCCAAAAGAAATTGAGGATTTTGGAGGGTTGGTTCCAAAAGCCCTCTAACATTTGCAAATGCTCTCATCCTTTATTTAAAATGTCATAATATCTGCATGTAATCTTTTCAAACCTTTCTGTATGCTTGAAATTAAATGTAAATGATTTATAATACATAATATTATGCAAATTCCATGTATCGTATTGTTTGAGAATGACAAAAAGTCTGTACATTTTCAATATATATGAATTTTTCTTCTTTATTTTCTCTCCAGTTTATTTGAATGCGTGGATGTGGAACTCATTGATTCTGAAGGCAGACTGTGCTTACATTCACAGTAAAATTTACACATAGTATTATATTGCAAAATACATTCTACTATTATGCATACTAAAAAGAACAAATAAAAATTTGAAAAAGAAACTTATTTACAAACTTTTATTTTTTAGTTGTTTATTTGCTTTTGGCAATGGGAATTGAACACAGGGGTGTTTTATCATGCTACATCCAGAGTCCTTTTTACTTTTTACTTTTATGACAGATTCTTGCTAAATTGCTAAGACTGGCCTTAAACTTTTGATCCCCAAAATAGCCATGAGTTGTTGAAATTACAGGAATGCACCACTGTGCCTGGATATATGCAAACATATATGGTAGCATTATTTATAATGATCAGAATGTGGAAACACCTCAAATATCCATCAACCAATGAATGACTCATCAAAATATATATGGTATTCTTATACAATGGAATATTTTTGAGCCCTTGGGGATATCTGGCAAAGTCTGGAGAAAGTTCCAATTTTTACTTCTCTGGGTATGGTACTAGAATCTCTGGTGGATAAGGCTTGGAATGCTTCTAAGTATCCCATAATGCCCAGGACAAGCTCCCATAACAAAGAAAGTTAAACATTATTTTCAACATCACATATTAGTACATGGCTAGGATAAAACTTGCTTTTTGGTCTATCATCAAAAATGAAAGAGCTACTTCTATTTGAAACAATGTTGCTGATCTCTTGGTAGTCTCCCCAAAGATTCTTTGAAACCCGAGACTTATACAGAGAGTCTGACAGTAAAAACAAAAATAAAATAATATCAAAACAAACAAACAAATGAAAAAAAATTGCTGAGGGGCCTGCCCTTCTGGCATTGACTGTGGGAGCTTGAGGACATAGAGAAACCTCTCCAGAGATGGTTTCAGAGAACAGCATCTGCTTTATTGCACAGCAAAAATAGCTTTATAGAGAAATGTTCCAATTTACATACAGCAGTCACGATAGACCAGAGGTCATAAACAACATACTATCTTATGGGAGTCCAGACAAAAAGAGTCTAGAAACTGACAGTTAGGCTGATCTTGCATCTACAGAGGAAATAAATCCTTGTCAAAGGAGCAAGAAAATTGCACTTGCCAGTATTCTGACAGCATTTTGTACCAAAACATAGCATTCTATATTACAGCTTCCCTTCTGCACAATGAGCAAGATAAGCATTCCCCCATGTAGGTTCAAGGTCAGGCCCTGCAACAGTTCCACCCTCTAAGTTTTGAAAAACCTTAGTTATTAAGACAACTTTATGTTCAGCTTCAGGCATACAGTTAATAAGACATTAGATAACAAACACGTTTAACAATATGTACCTATATACCTAATATGCCTATATATCTAATATGCCATACGTTAACAGACTGTAGGGATTAAACCATAAAATTAACTTTTGTCATTGGTCAAGTTGGTGTGCAGCTCACATTAAAAGAAAGTGGAAACCACAGGCATCTTAATTTAACTAGAATTAGTTTTTACAACTTGGGCAGCCAAATTAAGGAGAGTTTCTTGGAATTGACTGTCCCAAGGTCCATGAATATAATTCGACACATTAGTATAATTTTGTAGAGAATCATTTTAAGAAAATTGATTCAAATAAATGTCCATAAGATGCATATCAAAAAGCAGTAGTTAAATTTGATGTAGAACTTTAATTTTTTTCATTTATATATGACAGCAAAATGCATTACAATTCTTATTACACATATAAAACACAATTATTCATATCTCTGTATAAAAAGTATATTCACACCAATTCATGCCTTCATACATGTACTTTGGATAATAATGATCATAACATTCCACCATCATTTATAAATTCATGCCTCCTTCACTGCCCTCCAACCCCTCTGCCCCATCTAGAGTTCATATATTCCTCCCATGCTTCCTCTGCTTATCCCACTATGAATCAGCCTCCTTATATAAAAAAAATTCACCATTTGGTTATTTGGGATTGGCTAACTTCACTTAGGATTATCTTCTTTAACTCCATCCATTTACCTGCCAATGGCATGATTTTATTCTCTTTTAATGCTGAGTAATACTCCATTGTGTATATATACAAAAGTTTACCTATCCATTAATCTACTGAATGGCATCTAGGTTGGTTCCATAATTTAGCTATTGTGAATTGTGCTGCTGTAAACATTGATGTGGCTGTGTCCTTGTAGTATGCTGTTTTTAAATCCTTTGGGTATAAACTGAGGAGTGGGATAGCTGGGTCAAATGGTGGTTCCATTCCCAATTTTCCAAGATCTCCATACTGCTTTGCATATTGGTTGCACCAATTTGCAGTCCCACCAGCAGTGTATGAGTGTACCTTTCCCCCAACGTCTTTGCCAACACTCATTGTTGTTTGTATGCATGATAGATGCCATTCTCACTGGAGTGAGATAAAATCTGAGAATGGTTTTGATTTGCATTTC
Source organism: Spermophilus citellus (assembly GCF_964194105.1). Lineage (NCBI taxonomy): Eukaryota > Metazoa > Chordata > Mammalia > Rodentia > Sciuridae > Spermophilus > Spermophilus citellus. The sequence continues at coordinate 60,422,225 of NC_138184.1, forward strand.
TCTAATTGCTAGCGATGATGAACTTTTTTAATATATTTTTGACTGATTGTATATCATCTTCTGAGAAGTGTCTGTTCAGATCTGTGGCCCATTTATTAATAGGGTTATTTGGTTTTTGTTGGTTGGTTTTTTGAGTTCTTTATATACCCTAGAGATTAGTGCTCTATCTGATGTGTGAGGGGTAAAGATTTGCCCCCAAGATGTAGGCTCTCTATTCACCTCACAGATTATTTATTTTGCTGAGAAGAAACTTTTTAGTTCAAATCTATCCTATTTATTGATTCTTGATTTTAATTCTTGTGCCATAAGAGTCTTATTAAGGAAGTTGGGGCCTAATCCCACATGATGGAGATTAGGGCCTACTTTTCCTTCTATTAAACACATGGTCTCTGGTTTTATTTCTAAGACCTTGATCCATTTTGAGTTGAGTTTTGTTTATGGTTAGAGATAGAGGTTTAATTTTATTTTGTTGCATATGGATTTCCAGTTTACCTAGCCTCATTTGTTGAAGAGGCTATCTTTTCTCCAATGCATGCTTTTGGCAACTTTGTTTAATATAAGATAATTGTAATTGTGTGGGTTAGTGTCTGTGTCCTCTATTCTGTACCATTGGTCTACTGGCCTGTTTTGGTGCCAATACCATGCTATTTTTGTTACTATTGCTCTGTAATTTAGTTTAAATTCTAGTATAGTGATGCTACCCGCTTCACTCCTCCTGTTAAAAATTGCTTTAGCTATTCGGGGTCTCTTATTTTTTTAGATAAATTTCATGATTGCTTTTTCTATTTCTATGAGGAATGTCATTGAGGTTTTAATCAGAATTGCTTTAAATCTCTATATTGCTTTTGGAAGTATGGTCGTTTTGATAATATTAATTCTGCCTATCCAAGAGCAAGGTAGATCTTTTTATCTTCTAAGGTCTTCTTTGACTTCTATCTTTAGGGTTTTATAATTTTCATTATATAGATCTTTCACCTCTTTCATTAAGTTGATTCCCATATATTTTTTTTGAAGCTATTGTAAATGGGATAGTTTTCCTTATTTCCCTTTCTATGGATTTATTACTGACTTGCAGAGCTGCCTTTGGTTTATGGGTGTTTATTTTATATTCTGCTACTTTGCTGAATTCATTTACTAGCTCTAGAATTTTTCTGGTGAAACTTTTAGGGGCTTCTAGGTATAGAATCATATCAGCAAATAGTGCCAATTTGATTTTTCCTTTTCCTATGTGTATTCCTATAACTTCTTTCATCTGTCTGTTTGCTCTGGCCAGTGTTTCAAGAACTATATTAAATAGAAGTGGTGAAAGAGGGCATCCTTGTCTTGTTCCAGTTTTTAGAGCGAATGCCTTCAATTTTTCTCCATTTAGAATGTTGCCCTGGGGCTTAGCATAGATAGCCTTTGATGATGCTGAGATATGTTCCTATTATCTCTATTTTTTCTAGTGTTTTGAACACAAAGAGGTGCTGTATTTTATCAAATGCCCTTTCTGTATCTATTGAGATGATCATATAATTTTTATCTTTAATTCTATTAATTTGATAAATTACATGTATTGATTTCCCTATGTTGAACCAAACTTGCCTCCCTTGGATGAATCCCATTTGATCGTGGTGCACAATCTTTTTGATAGGTTTTTTTTTTTGTATCTGATTTTCCAGAATTTTATTGAGAATTTTTGGATCTATGATTATTAGAGATATTGGTCTGAAGTTTTTTTTTAAGTGTATTTTCCTGGTTTTGGAATCAGGGTGATATTGGACTCATAGAATGAGTTTGGAAGTGCTGCCTCTTTTTCTATTTCCTGAAATAAATTCAAGAGTATTAGTATTAGTTCTTCTTTAAAGGCCTTGTAGAACTTGGATGGGTATCCATTCGGTCCAGGGCTTTTCCTGGTTGGTAGAGTTTTGATGGCATCTTCTATTTCATCACTTGAAATTGATCTGTTTAAATTGTGTACATCATCCTGATTCAGTTTGGGCAAATTATATGACTCTAAAAATTTGCTGATGCTTTTGATATTCTCTATTTTATTGGAGTACAAGTTTTCAAAATAATTTCTAATTATCTTCTGTATTTCTGTAGTTTCTGTTGTAATATTTCTTTTTTCATCACATATGTTAGTGATTTGAGTATTCTCTCTCCTTCTCTTCAATAGCTTGGCTAAAGGTCTGTCAATTTTATTGATTTTTTTCAAAGAACCAACTTTTTGTTCTGTCAATTTTTTTTCAATTGTTTCTTTTGTTTCAATTTCATTGATTTTAGCTCTGATTTTAATTATTTCCTGCCTTCTGTTGCTTTTGGTGTTGATGTTCTTCTTTTTCTAGGGCTTTGAGATGTAATGTTAAATAATTTATTTGTTGACTTTTTCTTATTTTAATGAATAAACTCCATGCAATGAACTTTCCTCCTAGAACTGCTTTCATATTGTCCCAGAGATTTCAATATGTTGTATTTGTGTTCTCATTCACCTCTAAAACTTTTTTAATCTCATTTTTGTCTTGTTCAACCCATTGTTTATTCAGTACTCTATTATTTAGTCTCCTGATATTAAAATATATTTCATTTGTTATTTTATCATTGATCTCTAATTTCATTCCATTATGATCTGATAGGATGCAGGGTAGTATCTCTACTTTTTTTTTTTATATTTGCTAAGCGTTGCTTTGTGGCATAGTATATGGTCTATTTTAGAGAAGGATCCATGTGCTGATGAGAAGAAAGTATATCCTCTCACTGAAGGATGAAATATTCTATATATGTCAGTTAAATCTAAGTTATTGATTATATTATTGAGTTCTATAGCATTTTTCTTCAGTTTATGTTTGAAGATCTGTCTAGTGATGAAAGAGGTATGTTAAAGTCACCCAATATTATTGTTTTGTGGACTCTGAACTTGAGAAGAGTTTGTTTGATTAATGTAGATGCTCCATTGTTTGGGGCATATATATTTATAATTGCTTTGTTGGTGTATGGGTCCCTTGAGCAGTATTGTCCTTCTTTATACTTTTTGATTGACTTTTATTTGGAGTCTACTTTATTTGATTTGAGGATGGAAACCCCTGCTTGCTTTTGCAGTCCATGTGAGTGGTATGATTTTTCCCAACTCTTCACCTTAAGTCTGTTAATATCTTTTTCTATGAGATGAGTCTCTTGGAGGCACCATATGTTTGGATCTTTCTTTTCTTTTCTTTTCTTTTGATAGAATCTTCTAGTCTGTGTCTTTTGATTGGTGAGTTTAGGCCATTAACATTCAGGGTTGTTAATGAGACATGATTTCTGTTTCCAGACATTTTTGTTTATTTTTGTTATTTAACCTGACTTGGTTTCTCCTCTGATTAGATTTTCCATTAGTGTAATCCCTTCATCTGCTGAATTTCATCATTGTTTTTTACTTCCTCTTCTTGAAATATTTGGCTGAGGATGTTTTGTAGTTTAGGCTTTCTAGCTGTAAATGAATTTTTTCCTGTATTTGCTCTTTTAGGTCATTCATCAATTCACAGATCATTTAGATTATGAACCTCTGAACTCCTTCTCTGACATTTCATCAACTTCACTGTTTTTGGGTTCTGTGATTATAGTGTCCTGGTTTGTTTGGGGCACTTTCATCCCTTGTTTTTTTCATGTTGTTTATGTGTCTTTTTTTCTTGCAATGTGGATCTGAAATATTACAGTTTCTTCTCTATATTCTTGTAGTACCTGTGCAGATTGTCTTATCTCACCTTGATAATGGGCTTCCAGACCCTGCTGGTGTTTCTCAATAAATGTTACTGCATCCTGGATCTGGATTCTGCACAAGTTAGTGTGAGTGGAACTGGGTCACTGGGCCTGACCTCCCTCAGTAGCCTGTTGGCTGGAAGGGCCAGTCCTGTGCCAGAGGCTAGGTTCTGGCAGGTGACTGCTTCACTGGGGGGAGGGTGGAGAGGGTCTACTGACAGCCTGGGTCTCGAGCAGGCTGGTGTGGGTGATCTGGGCTGGATCTTGGCTTCTGCAGTAGTCTCCTGCTCAGAAGGGGTGGTCCTGCGCCTGAGGCTAGGCTCTGGAGGGTGTCTGCCCCACTGGGGGAGGGGTGGACTGGGCCTGCGGTGAGCCTGAGGGCACCAGGCCTGTCAGTGTTTTTTCTTCTTGAAAGATGTTTTGTTTTTGTAGAACCAAGATGGCAGCATGTGATTTTTGATTGATTTGTTTTTGAGTCTCAAAAGTGGTACTTATTTATTGTGTTATGTTGTTATAAGCAAAAAATAAATAAAAACAAAGAGGTCTGTCTGGCAAGGGAATGGAGAAGTTCCAGGGTACTTTGGAGAAGCCTACTGGATGAGCAATATCTGCAAACAGCTGAGAATTATTGATGAAAAATTGAGGAAAATGCCCAACCCTTTCCACACCTATAAGGAAAGAAGAGTAAGCTGTGAAGGTGCACAAATAAACAGTCTGTGCGCTATATCAATGGCTAAAGTAGTTAAAGAAAAAAAATTAAGAATATAGAAGGCTGGGAGTTATCTTGATGTTTCTCCCAATCTGTTCAGCCATCAAGTGTTGCACAAGTCTTGCTGAGATCCAGACTGGTTGGCCTCCATTTTCTGAGAAGACACAAGCAAAACCTTGGCCTAGGTTAATAAAGGGTTGATGGTTGCCATTGTTGTTTCTGATGATCTTTTCAGACCACTTGTGGTTGCTGTGAGAGGCTTTTTAATGGCCCCCAATTTTTCTGTTATGAGGTATGGTAGGCATCATCAAATTTCAAAAAAATGTAAGGTAAATAAAGCCATATTGGTTAACATATGAGGTGTTGCTTCAGTTAGCAAGGGATTTCTCCTTTGAGTTTTGTGATTTGAGCCATAAGATTTTGATAGGCTCTCTCAACAATGGCTTGTCTTTGGGGGTTATAAGAAATTGCAGGAGAATGTTTAATGTTTCCTGTGCACAGAATACAGCAAACCTTTTGGAAGTATAAACTGAACTATTGTCTGTTGTTACATTGTGTAGGATACATTTTGTCACAATGCATTTGAGCATATGTTGAATGACATTAGTTTTTTCCCAGCTATAGGAGTAGCTGTAAGTAGTCCAGAAAATTTGCCAATTGTGACATGCAAATAGTTTATTTCACCAAACAAGGTTATGTGTGTAACATTTATTTGCCATAAAGATAATGCCTTTAAACCCCATGGATTGACTCCTCGAGGTTGTAAGGGCCCTAAAGGCAAGAAAAAAAGGCACAACTTTTACAAGTTCTCACTGTTTAGTTTGTTAGATACCGAGTGTAGGAAACAACTGTTTTAAGGATGTGGGCTGATTGATGGAATTGAGCATGTAACTCTTTTGCAGATTCCCAATCAGTGACAAATGTACTTCACATGGCTTGATCTGTTAAATTATCAAACTTTGAGAGAAGGCAAGAAAAAACTGTATGTTATGAATCCAGCCTAATTCCATTTTAAGATTAGGGGCCATCTGTCACAAAGTCACGAAAAGTTCATTTCTGTTTTAATGTAAAATACTAAGATTTCTATTTGTCCTGACCACACTTTGATATTTTAAACTTGCTTTGAACTCCTGCCTGTTCTTTGAAATTACTTCTGCCTTGCTCTCCCTGACCAGATAACAACCCTCTCTAAAAATCTCAGCTGATCCTCATTAAGTCTGATATTGGAATCTGAGTTTACTCCCTACTTTGAGATGTTAAGACATGTAGATCATTAACCTGCTGCCTTTGTATTATGCTTACCAGGACCCTGTCAGCTATAAGCTCCCAAGATATTTATGTTTTAAATTTTATGTTTTAAAAACTTCCCTGCTCTTAGACCAGACACTGTCCTCTGGCCCCACTCTTATGTGATGCAGTCACTGATCAGCTCTCTTGTGTACATAATATAAGCTTGCTTTAATTTGGTTTAAAATTAGAGTCAGTGGTCCTTTCTTTGCATCCTGGGTTTAACATATGAGCTCTGATATGAGTGATGAACAGTGAGTTAGTACATTTTTCAAGAACTCTTTTAACAGAATGAAGGAGTATATCCAAAGCTGATTTTTCTTTGGCTTAAAATAAAGACAACCTGGCTATAAGTTGGGCACAATAGCCACTATCAGTAAGGATACATATAGCTTGTGAGGTAGCTTTAATGGCCCAAGTGATTGCCTGTAATTCTAATAATTGAGGTGAGGCTGGTAGTTCAGGTTTTGTATTCATCCCTGGTAAGATTATAAATAAGAATTAATAGGCCACCAGAATAACTGGCATCAGTAAAGATGAAGTCAGCTTCAGGGATTTGTTTATCACAAATTATCTTAAAAAAATAAACTGTTTTACCAAGTAAAGCTTGGATAGATTTGCAATGAGGTAAATGATTATCCAATTTTCCTGGAAAATTAATAATTTAATCCTGAAACATGATATTTTTTTTTCAAGTGGAGGTTTACTTCCTGTTTGGTTAATGGCAAGACAAGTTTATCAGGTTCTAGCCCAAATAATTGAAGAGTCCTGGTATGTAGTTGCAATACCATTAGACAAAACACATTTAATTTGGAGGTAATTTTGGTAGAAAAAGCAGTAGAAAGATGCACTTATTCTAAAGGGCTACTTCATTCCTCAAAAAAGACCACTGAGAGTAGGTGAGGTGTCTAGAACTATAGCAATAATGTTTTTGTTGGGATCCCATTGGCTAAGATGCAAATTAGAAAGCTGATTATTAACCTTTTATAAGGCTTTTTAAGCTTCAGGAGTTAATCTTCTTAAAGACAAAGGGGATGAATCACATTCCAAACATTTGAACAGGGGAGTTAGAGCCCTTAAAGAACCTGAAGAAATGGCCTAAGCCAATTTCTGTCTCCTAAAACCTTTTGTAACTCATTTAAAGTAATGGGAGATTTTATGTAAATGTTTGGAGCCTGTACTGAGACCTCTGCAGGAGTTAAAATGACTCACACAAAGTGAAAATGTGTTCACTTCTGAACATTTTCTGGAGCTTTATTTAAGTCAATTTCTTTAATTGCTAATTGAACTTGTTGGAAGGTAGAATCTAGGTCTTGTGCAGATGGGTACTCTAAAGGAATGTCACCCATATAATGAATAATCATGAGGTCTGGTACCTTTAAGAAAGGCTCCAAGGCCTGGAACACATAATATTGACAAAAATAGAAATGGTTTTCATGTCTTATGTTAAGCCTAACATTGCCATTTCTGACATGGGACAGCTTGATTTAGTATATGCAGGAGGAGTTGACTCCTCTAGAAAGCACTGTTGCAACATCTGTGACAAAGAATGATGTAAAGACATATAGCTCTCTCCACATTCTTGCTCCTGTTCTTTCCCCATTTCTGATTAAATCTCAACATCTCGCATCAGTTACCCCTTTTCATCTACATCTATGTTACCCTTCTCTTGCTCACCCCCTGGCACCAGCACTATCTATGGTTCTTGTTTGGTTTCCACATTTTCCTTCTGATCTTCTCTTGCCGTAGCTGTCTTTCCCAAACAACAGTGAGCCACTGATGCGATCTCTTCTCCAACTAGGAGTGAGCCACTAACAGCTAACAAAATGACATAAAAGGAATTTGAGGCTTGTTTACGTGTTTGCAACTCCTGCCAAGGAGCATTGTGCAGAGACAGTCGGTTGCCAAAAGTCAGTATGGAATATTCCTTCAACAGGAAACCATAAATTTGTAGCTACAAACACTTGCCTAAAGGTCTCTAATTCCTCATGGTTTACTTTTACACCCTGGGCTTTTAAAAGCTGTTGTGCAATTAGTAGATAAACACATTTATGTGAACCAGGTAAATTACCCATTGCCCTGACCCTTACCTGTTTTGAGCTTTGAGTTTCTTTATGGCCAGAGAATCCCTCAAGCAAAGTCACCTGATTATGCAATGTTTGAGCACCAGAAAGCTGAGGTGCCTTCCCTTCAAACGTCTACTGTGGAAGCATGAGGGCATGGAAAAAACCCTCAAGAAATGCTTTATTGTACAGCAAAGAGAGATTTATAGTGGGTATGTGCCAATTTAAATAAAATAGTCATGATAGGCCAGAGGTGATACACAACATACCATCTTATGGGAGTTCAGACACTAAGAGTCTAGAAACTGAATGTCGGCTGACCTTGCACCAACAGGGGAATAACTCTTTGTCAAAAGAGCAAGGAAATTCCACTTGCCACTGTTCAGACAGCATTTTCCCCAAAAACATAGGATTCTATGTTAACACTTCCCTGCTGCACAATGAGCAAGATAAGCGTTCCTCCATGTAGCTTCAAGGTAAGGCCTTGCAACAAAAACTGAAACAAACAAACAAAAAAATCTGTAAAGACTTACTTGGAACTAAGGCCTGTTTATCTGAACCTCTTCTCTACTCTCTTGAGTACCTGGAATTGTTTCTTGTAACAACCTCAGTAATACATGTTTATTGGTCATAGCACACACCACCTTCAAATAGTTAAAAGAAAAAGATGACTTGTAAAGGGGGAAAAGTACACTAATGAAAAAAAAAACTATACTAACCTCCTATCTTGACCGTCATTATTCTGCATAGTTTTAGTGCAAGGGCCTTTATTATATGCTGGAATATTTGCTCTTGACCCCTCTTGGCTTCCACTTCCCTGGAACACCTTTTAAATGAATGCTTGATTTTCAGGCTTAACCCTTTAAATTCCCAAAAACTCAATTCTATGATTATTTCAACGAAATTGATGCAACTGCATTAAAATAGATTGAAACTCATCATCCAGAGCTTATATATTTATTTTAATGGACTTATAGTCTTATAATCATTACACATCACATAATTATATGTTATATACTGTATTTAGGTTTTTATAGGTGTTCCATATCTGGGACATTGGGACACTGTTTCTCTTCCTTCTTTGTTCTAAATAAACTTGTAGAACTGCTATAACATTTACATGACTTGTGTGCATGTTTGTGTGCAAGTGGGCTGGTGTCTGTTGGCGCCCTCTGCTGGCCTAGGGCCAAAACCCATCGTTAAAGCACTGTGCAGGCGTTGAACAAACACATCCAGCACTTGCTTGTTCCCAGTTTGGCTGATACATGTTCCAGTAGTCCTCCCACCAAAGCCATAAAGGCTAGTGAATGATTTTGCATTCCATCAACACTCTGATAGCACACAGCCTGTCTCCATTGCCTTCTATTCCGCAAGAAGGGGTTCTCCAGATTCCAAAAAGAGGAAAGTGACCCTCTTGTAGGTTCTGTGTCAGTCCACCAACCAAACACCCTTCTGCACCTTTAAAGTGGGGCGAGGACCCAGGAGGTGTGGAATAGTGGAAGAGATAGGTGGCTCAGCCAACCACAACGGGACAGTCCTGGAAAGGGTGGTCGCCAGAAGTGAGTATATAATATTGCTACATGTAATTGGACATTTCCCTGGCTGTGCTTCTGGGGAGCCAATCATTTTGAAAAAACAATTTTAACTTTTTCGATGACATTACTCCTGAATTTCTGTGTCATTTTTAAATGGAAGTTAGAAAGTCAAATTTAAGGAACAAGGCTGGGCTTTGGCTCAGTGGTGAGCACTCACCTGGCACATTTGAGGTGCTGCGTTCCATCCACAGTACTGCATAAAAATAGTTAAAAATTTTTAAAAATTAAGGCACAACTAATGACTTTCTGTGCCACAATATAAATTTTATCCCAATTGCCCAATTGCCTTAGGAAACAGATGTTTTGACTTCATGAATTTTTTCACTCGCAGCTAAGTACAAGATCAAGATTTTTTCTTTGCTTATCCTCATGGTTTACAGTAGCACTGGGAAGGCACAGTATATGCCAATCAAGAAAGATTGAATAAATTAATGAAAATGTGGTAGTTTGGTTACAAATATGGCACTAAGTTTTCACAAACTTCCTATGTTTTTGTGCTTTGACTTAACACATTCTGTCATCAAGATAATATCTTATGTACCCTCAATTTTGGACTGACCTTGATATGGGACTTCTTGGCTAAGAGAGTAAGATTACTCCATTATTTAAGTACCCAAATTTTTCCTCTAACTTTTGAAGCCTTCATAGCAACATGAGGAAAGCCCTGATGGAGGGTGAGAAAATATTGAGTTTCCAAGCCTGATTCTCAGACCCCTTTAGAAAATCTGTAAGCTACCTAATGCCCTTCAATAAATGTTTAATTTCTGTAACAAAGTCTTCTGACAGATACATGAAGTATTTTGCATCTTATTTCAAGATATTTTAAGACTATCAGTGGACCATGCATAATTTGGTTCTTTTGTTATACACAGGTACTATCACATTATAGTGACAGATGGAGATGTCAAAATTTAATGAATATTGGAGTCATAGGGCTTCTTAGACTGAAGAATCAACTTTGAGCAGAATGAGCAGTCTGTTTGGCTACTCCCTACCTGCCCATTAAGAATTAGGTAGTGTATTTCCTGTACTGAACATAGGTAGGACCATGACCAATTGCACAGGTGGTAAAGATGCTTTGTGACTTCCAGGAATAAATCAGACAATGGACACATCTCTGCCTTATGTCCTGAGATGCCCCAAGCCACCATGAAAGAAGTCTGGCTACCCAAAGACCACATGCTGCAAGGTAGATGAGACCATAATGATGAGCCATATTAGGTGATCTCACTGACAGACCTAGCTGAAGAATCAGCTGCGAGACACAGTCTGTTGTTTTGGTTTTTTACAAAAATTGACACTTGAATTTTTTGGTTTTCCCTTGACTTTCTTGCCATGATTTGACTACTGGAGGAAAGCTAACTCTTGCCTGGCCTTGCCTTACCTGGCCTTGCCTTGCCTCTTTGTGGCATGGCTGCTGAGAAGATAAGCCTTGCTTGGCCTTGTCTAACATGACCTTGACTTGTCCTTCCAGCCTTATCATAGCTTGTGCATCAGGGGAAGCCAAAGTGGGGGGGAAAAAGCCAGATTTGCCTTGCAGCCAAAGCAGAAAAAAAAAGCCAAATTTGCCTTGCCTTTTTTTTTTTCTTTCTTTGATGTCCCTTGCTGTGATTGAGCTATCTAAGAAAAGCCAAGCCTTCCCTGTTCTGGCCTGGCATTTTCACAGCTTGGTTATGAGGGAAGCCAGGCTTTGCCTGGCCTCACCTTGCCTTCTGTGTCAAGAAAGCCATCCCTTTCCTGTGAGCCTTTGCTTGCTTTCCTTCCTCTCCTTATATTTCTTCTCTTGCATTGCCATGGCTTGGCTATTGAGGGGGAAACAAGCCTTGCCTTGCTATGTTTTTGCCTTGCATTGCCTTGGCATGGCTGTCATTGGGAAGCTGTTTTTGTCTCACTGTTCCTGTCCTTGCCCTTAGCTTTGCTATGAAGAGGAAGCCAAGCCTGTTGATTAGACATAAATTTTCTGAGAAGGATCTGCATTTATGTCTCTAGAATGTATTTTTTTGTTGTTTTATAGATTCTCTTCACAGATGTTCTAATTAGATTTTTTCCACTTCCATTCATTTGTACAACTTTTATGCCATTGAATTTTTGATATTCATGTTTTTCCAAATAAATAAAACACTTGAGACTTTCATGTTAGAATCCTGTAGTCCAGAACATATTTAAACACCTTAGAATCTAATGATCTGGTCTTTCAATTTAGCTAGAACTCAGCTATTAACTTATACTGTCTGCTTGTCCATCTAATGGTAGCTTATAGTCCCCTTTCTGATATAATTCATCCATTCATATTTGTCATCAAGTTTTTGTGTGAAATTTAAAAAAAATAGTTCTTCTTGATTCTCAAGTGAATTGCTATTAATTACCTGCCATATTCTCTTGTGATTTTGATGAATTTATTCATTGAACTCAGTGACACTCTTCCATCAAGCTCCATCCCCATCTTTTTTATATTCTAATCTGACACAGAGTCTCATTGTTGCATAGGGCCTTGCTAAATTGCTGAAACTGGCTGTGAATTTGTGACCTTTCTGATTCTTCCTTCCAAGTAAAATCACTGGGACAAATGTATATGTCAATTCTTGTTTTTGTTACAATATCTTTACTGGACTGTCATTATTACTCTTTCTCATTACTAATATTAAAGTTTCACTTGCCTTCTTTTTTTCCTTTATTTAAGGTTGGGAAGCTGAGCACAGTAGCTCATGCCTGTAATCCCAGCCTAGTAGGGGTGTAAGGAAGCAGAGCATCCTAAGTTGGAAGCCAGCCTGGGCACTTAGAGTCTCGAAATTAAAACTGGTAATTTAAAAAGGACAGTGTTTACAGCTCAGTGGTGGAGTACCCATGGGTTCCATCCCCAATATTGACGGTCAGGAAGATTGAGAACAACAAATTTAATGATCATTTGCATTTTCAATCACTGAAGTGTTTTTGTCATTCATTATTGACAGAAACACTTAAGAAATCTCCTTTTCTAGGCCCCTCAGTTTTTACAGGATAGCATGGCTCTGTCTTCTTCCTTTTCTTAGGAGTGCTCCTTGAACTAGTTTGCCTTTGGTTGAGAATTTCAGATTAAGTCTTCTTTCTCCTGGTGGCTTCACCCAGGGGAAGACCTTCACCAGTGGGCTCCTGCACCCTTTCTGGGGACACACTCTCTTCAGACATTAGATTTCCAGGCAAAGAGCTATGGGCTTCTGTCAGAAGTACATAATCTCTTCGTCCACCTGGTGTCTGCACTGTAGGTTCTTTGGTGTTCAATGTTTTTTTCCTCTTTCTCAGTGTGCCTACTTATAAATAACATGCCACCAGTTCTGTGTCACAGGAGACAGAAAAGAGTTCCCTGAAAATCCAGAATGTTGGAGCTACATTCTCCTCTTTTCTCTGACCCCAAATTGGGAAAACTGAGAAATGGGCAGTTTCTCCTGATCATACAAATGTGTCAACGTGGAGGGAAAAGGCAACAGCTTTCCTTCCCCATTCAGCGAGGCAGTACTTGGCTTTGCCCTCTATCTCCAGTTCTTATTAGTTTTACTACAACTATTTGGCTTGGTATTGGGGCTGTTTAAATACATTTATGTGTGGTTGTGGGAAAGAGAAGTCATTTGTATAGCTGTTTGTGTGGAGTCTAAACTTCCTTCAGCCGGTTGGGAATTCTTGTTATTAGAAATGGAAATGTTTCATTGATGAATGAGTAATTGTAAAAATTAAGTGCATGAAGTTATGTTTAGATGTATTAAAAGTGAAATTCAATGGTAAATTTGGGAAAAGTAATTCTTGGAGGTATGCAGGAAGAGAAAACCACAAGAGTGAGCTTCACAAATGAATGGAAGACTTGAGATATGGCTTAGTGGTAGAGCATGTCCTGGGTTTGATCCGGAATATCACCAAAAAGAGAAAAAAAAAAAAGAAAATTGATTTGATTTTAAGTTGGTGTCAACACATCCTCCATTGAAAGACATTGTATCTAAGTGGCATAATGGGGAATAATATGATTTTGTTCTTCTTTAACTGTATTTTTCAATCTTTACATAATGATCATATGCAACATTTTGAACATTTTTAAAATTGCGTATGTAACATCAAAAATGCTAAAAGTATTAAGTAATAAACTCATAAAAACTTAAAGTCTTGAAAATTTCTTCCTGATTTATTAGATACGCTAATTATTAGTTTTCTCATATTTAAAGATAACAGAGGGCTGGGGTTGTTCCTCAGTGGTACAGCACTTGTTTAGCATGTGTGAGGCACTGGGTTTGATCCTCAGCACTGCATGTAAATAAATAAAAAAATAAAATCCATCAACAACTAATAATAATATTTTAAAAAAGATAACAGAATAAGTTTTAAGGGAAGATATGCAAAGTATTTATTCATATTAAAATGGTGAATTTAATAACAAAACATATGAGGGCAAATTCAAAAAAATATTCCTTTTCAAAATTCTGGTTTATTGCTGGACAATCAGAAAATACTCTTATTTCATAAACTGAAAAATGATGTAGTGCATATAAAGTGTGTTGTGTATACAAAGGAAAATGACATGCATTCAGGTCACCACTGAAGTTTCACTGCATTAGCAGCACATTGTACCAACAAATCAAGACTAAATACAGCATTTAACCTGTTTTGGCAAATAAATTGTTTCTGTTGTTTTCTTTTGCCATGCTGGGATTTGACCTCAGGCTTCATATATGCTATGCAAGTGCTCTACCACTGATCTATGCCCTCTTCCCATGAAAATATAGTTTTATTGGAATGCCATCAGGCATTCAATTATTATATATTGCAGATTTTAGGCTATGACCACAGAGAACTTCTGGTCATAAAGCCTAAAGTCTTCATGATGTGGTCCTCTGAAAAAAAATTTGCAAATTCCATTGATATAATTTTATATCACCAAATATATTGACAGGTTAGTGGAACATGGATCCCTATGTCCAATCCACAAGAAGAATTCAGGTTAATTTGAGAGTCAAATATTTGAGCATTTATCCACTGGTAATGAAAATTAAAATCTAATTATGAGTAAAATTTCTGTAACCAAGTGGAGTGCCAGTGTGGCAGGCAGCTTCTTTCTGCAATTTGGCAAGTTGTTAGAACTATTAGAACAAAATGAACTTAAGATGTGTTAACAAGCTAAGTGCTTTAAATATGCTTTATATTTGAAATAATACATACTGTATAAATCTCACCTCATTTTAAAAAATGACTGCATACCACATTATTTACAGATGTAAAAGCAGAATTATTAAGAATATTTAGACTATTTCTAATTCAAAAGAAAATCCTATAATATTCTTTACATGTGTATATGTAATATATCAGTATTAAATCTTTTTATATATGAATACATACATAAAAAATTAGGATAAATACAAAAGATCCTTCTTGCATGTTTTCTATATAAAATATACACATTGTGAGCTGGGGTTGTGGCTCAGTGGCAGAGCACTTGCCTAGCATATGTGAAACTCTGGGTTTGATTCTCAGTAAAGAAAAAAAAAGAATACACATTTGTATGTTATAAATATGATAAATGTCCTTAACACAAAAGCCCCAAAGGAAATAATGACAACCACCACAAATACTGGTCAGATATTTCTCCTCTAACAGAAAACAGAGCCTCTAGAAAAAATGTCTAATCCCAGCTCTGGAACAAGAAAATAAATGATGTGCTTGAAACATCTTGTTGTGCAAGAAAGTCAAAAGTACTCCAGGATGAATAGGAACACATCAAAAATATGTGAAATCAGCTTAAAATGGCAGCTGCTGTCCATTTCTGGGGGATGTGAATAACAGAATAATAAGCTTTTTCTTCTTGCCCACTTTTGTTTGGTTTTATATTTGTTTATGTGGAATCAATGAAAAAAAATCATTTGGCCATCACCATAGTAATAATTTGAGACAAGGAGGAATCATCAATAAAATATTAATTTTAGTGGGTAAAAGTTTAAGGACCAAGCAGATATATACAAAATATTTATGAAAAAAAGGAATATAAAGGGTAAATAAATACTATGTTTATCATGGGCCAATGTGATAGATACTACCTTAACCAAATAATTAGTCAACACTAAACAGTGTTGAAACCAAGTATCCCTACATACATCCACAGTTTCTTGTGTCTGTGTAATTGAGGCTCCAGATATTTGCTTACTCTTAAAAGTAGAGGCTAACTCTAGATCCTAGAGGATGCCCACCGTTACTAGATGCTAATCACAGTTTGTGACCATGTCTGTCAGTGCTGCCTAAATATGCTGTATTATAAGAAGTAAGCATTGCATGCATGATGGTCTTCCACTAGTGGCATAACCTGAATTCACTCATGAGAAAACATCACATGATCCTAAACTGAAGGAAAATCTACAGAACTATTACTGACATACACCATTCAAAATCATAGATGTCATGAATAGCCCAGAAATACTCAGGAACTGTCCCAGATTTTTAAAAAAAAAGACAAAAGAAACAAGACCACTGGAAACAGTAAATAATTGATATTAAAATTTCCCAAAATTGGATTTATTTTGGTTCAAAGACAATTGTTGAAATAACTGGCAATTTGGAATAGATTTGTAGAGTAGATATTCATAATATAATTTCCTTATTTTGATTATTGCACAATACTTATACAAGGTAATTTCTCATTTTAATAAAATGTCAGTATTTAGGAATAAAAAGACATGTGCATCTTGCAAATGGTTCAGAGATAAAAACTGTTATGTACCTATTATCTAGAAATGGAGAAGAAGAGACGAAACAAGTTAACAAAATAATAACATTTGAGGAATATTTCCTAGGAATTCTTTGCACTACTGTTATAAATCTTCTATAAATCTGAGATTGTCAAAATTGAACATTTCTGAAAGAAAAATAAATCTTAAAAATATTAACAAGTAACAGCATACTCAATAAAATAAACCATAAATCTTTATAGGTATAATTAAATGAATAAATTTAGTGGTGGATGATTGATTAGGATATTTATAGTCTCAAACTATCTCCCCACAAAAATATTAATCGGAAAGTAAAATCCTGCAAATACCACATTAATGACCAATATTAACATCAGCAGTAATGAGGATATTATAAGTCATATGATGTGATTCAAAGAAAAATTACAGAATTGATTCTGTGATACTCTTGCCAAAAAACATGTAATCGAGTTCCAATCATAAAGAAATGAGAAAATCCATCTTAAGCAATTCTACATGCTTTCTCCCTGGAAAGATTCAAGGTCATGAAAGTTAAGAAAAGACCAAGAAATATTTAAATCTGAATGCACCTGTAAAATACAACAATTAATTTAATTCCATGGCTCTGAATGAAATGTTTTCTTATAAAGGACAATATATCAGGCTACTAGAAAAACATGAAAATAATCTTAGGATTTAAGTGGTTGAAGGCATTATGATAGAATGTATTAGTATTGATTTGAGAAACATCATTTGCTTAATGTTTTTTTTTTTTTGCTTTTTTCTCTTTATAAAATCTTGGAAAATATTAATTTAAAAATAATAGAAGTATTTGCTTAATGTTTTTTGCCTTTTCTCTTTGTTTATACAATCTTGGGAAATAATAGTAAAGTTGCAGGTTCTAATATAAAATACTTTTGTCCACTGAAGCATTTTAAAGTGAATTGCTAACATATGCCATCTTTCATGATATGTTTAGTATTTCCTACAAGTCAGAACATGCTAGATAACAATATAAACTTCATAATGAAATGGATATGATTAACAAGTATGCTGTTATGTGTTAATATTTTAAAAATTCATTCACAATGAATTAAGGTTGTATTGCAGTTATCTAGCATGTTCTGACTTGTAGGAAATTCTAAAAATATCATGAATGATGGCATATGTTAGCAATTCAATTTAAAATGCTTCAGTGGACAAAAGTACTTTATATTAGAACCTGCAACTTTACTATTATTTCCCAAGATTGTATAAACAAAGAGAAAAGGCAAAAAACATTAAGCAAATACTTTTTCTTACTAGGAAGAAATCTTAAGTCAGTGCTTCAAATTAAAATTATAAAAATTTAAAGATTATATGTTTGATGGCAATATAATAATTCTAATACATTAATCCATTAGTGAATACAGTAACTGGCATACCAAACTAATGTTGCCTAATTCTCTGGACCCATATTCAGTGATACATTTTTTATAATACAAATAATCCATCATTAATGTGATATTTAGATCCACCAAATTAGTGTTGACCATTTGGTTGTTGAATGAAGCTTAGATGCTAGCATTTAGACAGTTTGAAAACATATCTCAATAAAAACTGGTTTGCACTTGCACTTTAAATTTTCTTACAGATGTAAATAATTTTCATATTTTGAGAATTTCATCATATATATATATAATACACACATACATTTCAATTAAGTTTTTACATCACACATTTCATCAAACACTTCAAACATTATATCAACAGTCTGAAAAACACAATATTAGCTTTCATATTTTTTTTCTTAAAATCTTTGTATATACTTATGATGTTTCCAAAAATAGATCTTGTCTTGGCTTATTAGTAATTCTTAAGAAGCTCCCATGGTCAAGATTCAAATTCTGTAGCAAGGGGAGAGAAAAAGAATTATATTTTTTCTCAAAGATTTTATAAGTATGAATCAGTGAAGAAAAGTTGAGAACTTTTCATTGTTTATAAGAATAAAAAAATAGACATGTATGTCCACAATACAAAATTACTATGAAATGCAACATGCCCATATTTTCATACACAGCTATCATTATCACTGAGTATTAGAGCTTTGGTTTCTTCACCCCTTATGCAAAATTTGACATCCATATGCTAGGGTATTCTCCAAGCACTAGGATGACAACATGGAGATGATAATGGACACCCCTCAACAGTCATATACCATAACTTGAAAAGCAGGCAAGCAGGCAATTTCCATACAGATTCATTGTCATTATGACAGAGATAAAACAGGATACTACTGGAACACTTAGAAGGGACTTCTGTCCCAAATTTGTGTCAGTGTTTGAGGTTCTTCAGTGGAAGTAATATGTGAGTTAACACCTGAAGGAAAAGGAGAAATTGTGACAGGAAGGGAAGAGAAGCATGCAGACAATGAGATGAGAAAGAACACTTGTGGAATCATCAGTGGTGCAATGTCACTAGAATCCAGAGCAAAGAGACAGTACAGCTAATGAGAAGAGAAAAAGCTAAATAACCTGACAAGAATCCAGTTGATTTGGGTATTTTAATTTTGGGCTAAGAAATTTCAGACTTTTATTTTGAGGGCAAAATGTAAACTAATGTCAGAGTCATGACAGGGTATTTTAAATGCTTGACTAGGTCATCTGGGCTTTTGGCCATAAGCCACAAAAATGGGTGAAGCCATTTTTTCCCACAGAAGACTGTCAGTGTACAGGCTGACAGTTTCATAGTGAGGTAGAAGTGGGGGAAAAAGGCAGTTTCAAACTTAAGATTTTTCATTTGTTGATTTTCAGACTTGAAAAAAAAAACATAGCTCTTTAATTGTAATTAATTTCTTCTCAGAAGTTATGACCAGCATTTTTGAAGCATTTGGCTCATTATAGGTGTGCACTTGATGAGAAATGTGTGAAAATACTTGCAACTCTTGCATAAGTATTATCATGTAGAGTGTCCTTTATATAAAAGCTGTTCTCTTACTAATTTCCCAAACAGGGTCTAAAATAGGTTACTGAACACAGTAAGTATGTTGTAGTGATAACAATAAGGTGATGTCCAATGCCTTTACACTTTTGATGTGAAAAAAATGATTTTGATCAACAGAATTCCCATTCCTGTCTTTTTTTTCAGGGAAATTAATTTAAACAAAATTTTTACTGGTGCATTTAATTATACATAATAGAGGAATTATGAAATATTCACAGATACACATAAAATAATTTGATTACTCTTTCTCTCTAGTATTTTTTTCCTCTCCTCTTCTCCCTTCATCTTTGAAAAAATTTTCAGTGATTAAGAAGACATACCTTTGTGTCTTAATAGAAGAGTGCTTTTGAAACTCTCTGACTAAGGGTAGCATGATAGTACAAATTAATGTTCCACAAGGAAATCTAGAACTATTACATTAACTTTTAAATAAACTAGCTTATGAATAAGTAAAAAAAAAAAACAACATCACTTTCTCAAAGAAATACAATGGGAAAAGAATTGCCCCTCAAATCCCTTTGCATTGTGTCTACATTCACACACATTGTTTGTAAATGGTAAATTATCTCATTTTTCTGTTAAGAACTAATAAGAACAACTTATACTTTCATCATGCATAACAACTTTCATTATCTTTTTGTACACAGTCATCCAATTTTATGATTCTGAAGCACTTCAAGCCTGATTTTTATTTTTTTCAGAAAGATATTCATGTAAGAAACTGAAAAAAATATACATTGTAATTTATGTATTAAAAACTATTCTTTCTGTCACAATTATTTGACTGCAGCATTGTTTTGAAAAGTTTAGATTTGTTCTCCTGTGATTTTTTTAGGTCAAAATGTCAAATAAAAGAATAAGGTTGAGGCCACATTTAACATGGATGTGCACGGCTTTACTGTGAGTTAAAGAAGATCATCAAAACACCATGGAAGCAGGGTGTGGTGGTACGTGCCTGTAATCTCAGTGGCTCAAGAGGCTGAGACAGGAGGATCACGAGTTCAATGCCAGCCTCAGCAACCGTGAGGCTCTAAGTAACTCAGTGAGACCCTGTCTCTAAATAAAACACAAAATAGGTCTCGGGATGTGGCTTAGTGGTCAATTTCCCTTGAGCTCAGTCCCTGGTATAAAAAAGCAAAAATGATCTAAACCAAGGTGCAGTGAAATGGGCATTCTAACAACAATGATATGCAATGAAAGCAAGATGCTACCTTTTATTTGTTCATTTTCAAGCAGATATTTCATTGTTGTAATATTACCCCTGATCAAAAAATGGTCAAATATTATAGAAATATCTTCAAATTGGTTCAAAATACTTGAATATTGTTTTTCTTGCCATCTCTTAAAAAATATGGCTTATCACACTTGGAATAATATTTGACTCAACCAAATGAAGTCTTAATACAAAGGAAATCACATGGTTGTACTGAAGAGCTCCTGTTACACAATGAAACCCTAATCTTAACTCTAACCCGAACCCAACCCAACCCAGGGAGTTGGGGACAGCACTCAGTGTGGAATAGTGGAATGAATCTGATCAAATTTTTATGTGTATGCATATGAACATATCACAGTGAATTTCACCTTCATGTATATCCATATTTTATAATTTAAAAAAACTAGAAATAAGTATAACAGATTAGTAGAGCAGAAGAAAGAGATCACAGGGAGGAAGCAGGGGAGATAAAGCAGAAGTACTGGTCACTGAATTAGAGTACATTATATTTCATTCTTGTTTAATTATATAAAAATTAACCTCAATGTTGTGTATAAATATTAAGTATATATATATAAAATATTTTCATCAAATGAAATAATTTTAAAACTTGCCCTAAGATTAAGTAGAGGGATTGTGGCTCAGTGATAGAGTACACATGTGAGGCACTGAATTCAATCCTTAGCACCACATAAAATAAATAAACAAAATAAAGATATTGTGTCCATCTACAAATAAATAAATTATTAAGAAAAAAATAGTAAGTGGTAATTCTCCATAAGTGGGCACAACACTGAAAAGAATCAAAATAGAGAGAGTGCATGCAATCATGAGTTTGTAATTTCTCTAAAGAAGTGCACATATTTCTAGGGGGCTTCAAACTTGCAATTAAAGTATTGTAGGTGAAAGAAAACAATCAGAGATGTGTGACTTTTCAGGTAACAATGTGCCTTCTTGAAAAACTCTTTTTGGAGGATGCCATTAGAAATATTGGTATTTTAAAGATAACTATAGCAGATGATATATACCTTAGTTTACTTGACTACCAAAGCCATTTTACTATGTTGAAGTATATTAAATCATCATGGTTTCCATAAAAATATGCAACTAGAAAATTTTAGTAAAGCTAGAAAGATCCATACTTAGTGAACCAGTTCAAGGACTTAAAGAACATTCTTTGAAGATCTTTTCAAGCATTTACTACCTCCACATGTATATTCTACCTAGATAAATCATCTAGATAAATTAAGCATTTGGCACTGAGAGCAAATGCTTAATTCAGAGCAACAACCACTGGTGCAGAACAAGATAGCTAGGTTGGTGATCAAGATGAATTATAGCTGCTTCCAAGAAAGATGACTCATGAATTTGTTACCAAGGCTTCAGGAGACTCCTGTCCATTCATTCTGTCATTCACAGGCCCCAACACTGATCAACAGAATATTTTTAACCACTTTGCAAGTTATACTTCCCTTCATTCCTGTGATGATCTTTCCCTTTATCACAAGCATGACAATGTAGAGAGAGAAAACTATACATAACATTTTGTCTCTAGGTACCATCTAAGGATAATATCAAAGATCAAAATAAAAGGCAGTTAATCTGTCAGGTGTCAGAATGTGCCGAGAAGGTAGTTTCAGCAACACCGACCATGTAGGGTTTAAGTAATAATCTTTCAAAAACTATTAAACTTGTACATGTTTCCATGTTATGAAATGCTTAGAAACAATTTGGACACAATATACCTATCTGGATTAAAAAACTTCAAAAATACTTAACTAGAAGTCTAATAGACAAGATTACATATAGGAGAACACTAAGAAAAGAAAGCTTGATAATTTGCATCCAGATGTAAAATGTGAGTGAAGGATAAATTTCCTAAACTAATATATCAAAAGTACATTAATTTCCTAACATTACTTCTACACATTATATTGTCTAGTTAGCTTTTGCATGCTACTGATCTCATGAATCTGTCTTGAAGTTATGCAGTAGAGACAAATTAAGGAAATTAAAGTGCTCTCTTTAAGTCTAGGTTTTGTCATACTTACGGAATTTTGATTCTTCTATATAGATGTGCTATATTCTTTCAGTTGCATTTCTTAGAACTTTTAGTTCAGATTCCATATGGCTAATTTTGAGTTCCATTTGACTTCTTATTGAAGCAAAATTAGTCTGTCTTAACTGCTTTGAAATTTCCACAGCTGCTGCTTGTGTCTAAAGAAAATAAAAAGAATGCATTTTAAAAACAATTAGAACTAAATAATTATTATGTTTTTATTTCATTTAGTTCTGAGTCAAAAATTCACCCCACAATTTTAAATGTGAAGAAGAAAGATGCTAGACTTTAAACTTCTGTCATCACTATCAACTACATTAAACCTGAACTAATAATAATTAAGTTCTTTCTTTCCTCCTTCCATTCCTCCTCCCCTGCCCATAAACTACATTAAACTTGAACTAATGATAATTGAGTTCTTCTTCTCCTTCTTCCCCTTCTCCTCCCTTGCTCACCTCCTCCCCTCTCCTCCTCCTCCTTTCTATTGCAGATGGAACCCAGGACCTTGCACAGGCTAGACAAGCTATCTACCATTGAACTGTGCTCTTAGTCATGAATCATTCTCATGTTAGTACTCAGATCATCTGATAAAGAATAATAGAATCAATTCAAAGTATAAAACTTGAAAAATTTAAACTAACAATTCAAAAGTATGTTATATTTCTGCATCACACTTTTTCTTTTCTCCTCATAGTCTTATTTATGCTCACTATTATACAATGTCAAAGTTATCTGATAAAAATCATTATTCATATTGAATTAGCTATAAGAATGATGTAAACTGAGGTATTTGAAGGGGGGCATCAAATGTCTTCTTCCTCTTAGAAATCTACACAACTTTCCTCAAGAGATATAGAATACACACATAATGTATGTATCCAAAATACAATTTACAGTGAAATAAATTAAAGCACATTACAGATAAATAACATAGTCTGTAAAACCAGAAGTACTTGTTTTTGCTTCTCCTCTAAATTCCATGTTGCTTGTTGTTCAGTGCCAGATTTCCACTGTACTCCTTGGCCTCGTTCTACTCTAGTGCTCTGGGTGTGCCTTGAAACGTTTGCTACATTTTCTTCCAACTTTTTTTGATTCCTTTCTATTTTTTCAAATGTATCATGTATACTTTTCAAAAAAAACAAGTTCTGCATAAAATATTGATAGTTTGCTTTCAATTGTAAATGTTTTGAAGATGCATTGTCCATCTTTGTAGTAAGATCATCCATCTGCATGAATAAAATAAGTATGAAATAACACAGTATGAAAATAAGATACTGAAAATATTTAATAAAAACTTAAAGAACAAACTTTACATAAATTCAATTGGAAAAAAAATAATCTATACCAGCATTATGATGAGTAGATTGTTTCTATAATACAAGGTATTAGCTTTTCAGTTGGTCAAGGATTACAGATCTATAAATCTATTCTGGCTACATAATGAACGTTGGGGAAATCTATATAGAAGATTTTTCCCATACTGACACAAGTATGAGCATTCTACAGATGAATTCACTATCAGGTTAAGTGAATTTAATTTTACATTTAATCACTAAAGTATAGTTAGAATAAAAGTCTTAACAGATCAATCTATTAACAAAAAGTATTGCTATGATATCAAATAGTAATTTTTTAAAAACAACTATTAGGCAATAATATTTTCCATTCATTCTAGAATAGGTGTGAATATCAACAAGATAATCACCAGGCAAATACTGTCGGTGACAAAAAAGACAGAGAAAATGCATAAAAAATAAAAACTTATTTTTTTGTGAGCTTGGAATAAAAGAGATCAAATTAATAAAAACAGACAAGACAAAAAGCACAGCATGAGTAAGACAGAGAGATAATAAAATCTGCACAATTCATGAAGATCACCAGCAGGCAGGGTAATAAAAACATGTCATCAATATTCATTTGGCCTAATCACTATCACATTCCTTAGATGACAGGGTCAGCCCTGTATCTCTACATACTGCTCTTGATAGAGTTGCAATGTTTAACAACCAACTAAATTCTCAATCAGAAATGGTTACACAGGTCTCATTGGTGGTGGTGAATTCTAAAGAGGTTATTATCCCTCTCAGATTAGATGATCAAATTAATACCCCAAATCCTCGCATCTTTAAAGCTTTGCTAAAATAATTCCAATATACTTTCATGAACTTTTGCTAAAGAAATTCCAGTATACTTTCATGAACTTTTGCTAAAGTAATTCCAGTATACTTTCATGAAGAAGACCCTAGGTAACCTGGCCTCCACCTCACTGCCTGTCCACATCTCCTGGAAATCTCACTGGTCCTCACACCACTCCTGCTGTATATAAATCCTGCCACCCTCTTTAGAATGGACATGGAGATTCAGTGCCAAATTAATGAACTTTAGTTGACTACAATTTTCTTTGTACTGAAAGACACTATATAACTTTCAGAATAACAATTGGGCCATAAAATGAAGAAAAATATTAGCAAGTTATCATGGATACATGCAACACATCACAGATTAAATCAACTGTGGTTTTGCATTCTTCACATTAGTCCCAATTTACGATAATGACAAATTGATGCTTTTAAAGAGGTGGACAAGTCATGAATGAAAATATAAAATATCAGGTCAGCTATTTTCAGATTTAAGTTGAATTGAAGTGACTAAAAATAAAAATATAGTAAAGAAAATATATTACAAAATACAGCCTCTACATTTCAGTTCAACTGGGAAATCTGAAATGCACTGTCAAAGTAACTAGCTTAATTGAAGCTAGGTATGAGTATTTCAATTTATCTGTTTCATTGTGATCTTAAAGTATGGCAACAAGAAGATATTAAAATTGTTATTCAGTGATGGGATGTATCTCATTGGTAGAGTATGTGTTTAGCATGTGCGAAGGTTTGGGTTGAGTTAACAGCACCAAAATTAGATATTGTTTCAGCATTATTTAGACCATATTACTAATATCAGCATATACTTCTACTAAAAATCTGTAACTCAACCTCTTAAATCTTTATAAGAAACAAAATTTCTTAAATTAAGGGATCTGTCAGATCCAAGTTTTAAAAATGTCCTCCTTTTAAAATATTAAAATCCATTTTATCTGTCTTTTATGTTTAGTTGGCACATGACTACCTACAGTTATTTTAAAATATGTACACAGAGTGTAAGAATTAGAGAGGGAAATTAGAAGACTTAGCACTTCAAACAGTGATTGGTTGTGCTGGGAATGAGGTCTAAGTTATATTTGCTGGAAACCAGGTTGTACTTCTGGGTTGATACAGAAAACACATTTATAATATCTACATTTTTATTTTCATCAAGATTCAACATTTAGCCATAAGCAGATATCACTTTGAGTATTTCTTCAAAAACTCTTTATACATTTATCATTCTTGATACTTACTTCTTCTGCTTTCTCCTTTCCATATTGATCCAATTGTTCTTTTAAATGATTATTTTCATTGATTAATTCCAAGTATTTGTTTTCCAGCACGAGATGATGTTTGTCATTCTGAGCTTGAAGTTTTTTTATAACATTATAAAATTGAGTTTGGATATTAATAACCCCATCTTTTTTAATGTCACCTTTGTTCTGATAGTCATGCGATTGGTCTTCATGCAATGTAGTGTCACTTTGTAGTTTAGAAATCTTCTCTCTGGAAGCTTCCTGCTTTCTGAGATGTTCATTCCTTTTTCTTTGTTCATATTGAGACCTGTGTTCCATCCCCATAAGTTGGAACTGTCTTTGTTTTAGATGTCTGTTTACCTGTTCTGTAGCCAAAGTCATTACTCTTGTCTCACACAGCTCGTTTTCTAGGTCAGTTATTTTTATTTCAGACTTTAGATCCTGTTGGGAAGGAATCTCACTACTAACTTGTAGGTTATATACATCAATATTCTTTTTTTCCTGTGAACCAAAGTCTTTATCTCTTGCTCTCTGGAAAGCAAGTTCTAGATGTCTTTTTGGTGTTGGACTTTCACCATGATAGTGTGGAGCAGCACCAGGTCTGGCAGGGTGTGATTTGGATTCTGTTTCTGGTCTCTCTGTGCTTTGTTTTTCACTCTCTAGTGTGAAATTTTGCACCACATTCTCAGCTTTCCAAATATCCAACGGTTCATTGCATTGGAATATTTCTGGAAGTGTTTCCTCATTCAATTTGTGTGCCCATGGAAGTCTGCCATTCTTTTCTATTAAAATTTCAGTATTCACAAAGCACTTATTTTCCTGGTTCTGATATTTTATTGTGTCCATTTCCAGTTTCCTCATAGAGATTTCATCCTTTCCCTTGTAATATTTATGCGATAGCTTGTTCACTGTCCCATCACTAGTAGAAACCTAAATAAGACCAAGGATACATTCAGCTACCACTCAATAAAGTGACATTTCATAATTCTCACTGAAATTAAAGAATAACCTGTACATTTATATGGTGAAAAGGTTTCAATAAATAGATACCCCACTGAAGAAAAATTAGATGTAAACTTCTGAGCTTATACAAATACAAATTCCAAAGAGTTCAAAAGTTAATTCAAAAAATAGATCTAAGAGAGTAAAAGAAAATTGCAATTTAAAGAATGTCAGAATTGCCAGGTGTAGAGGCACATGCCTATAATCCCAATGTCTCAGGAGACTGAGGCAGGAGGATTGCAAGTTCAAAGCCAGCCTTCAGCAATCCAGTGAGACACTGACTCATTCATACATACATACATAAATAAATAAATAAATAAATAAATAAATAAATAAATAAATGGCTGAGGATGCATCTCAGTGGTTGAGCACTCTGGTTCAATTCATGATTATTAAAAAAAGGAATTAAGGATTGAAAAAATCTGCATTACAGCAGAATGAAAGACTAGAGTAAGCGATTAATTAGTTTTCCAATGTAAAGAGATCATTTTTCAGAACAGAACCAGGGAAAAACCCACATATATACAGTTATCCAATACTAGATAAACACACTATAAAACATACATTGGAGAAAGGATAGGTTCTTCGACAAATGGTGCTGGGAAAACTGAAAACTCATATGTAGTAGGAGGAATATAACACCTATTTCTCACCCCACACACAACTCAACACAAAGTGGATCAAGGACCTAGACATTAGACAAGAGACCCTAGGCCTATTACAGGAAAAGACAGGCACAAGGCTCCATCATGTCAGTGTAGGAACGAAATTCCTCAAAAAGACTCTTAAAGCACAGGAAGTAAAATCAAGAATCAATAAATGGGATGGTATATTTACAGCAAAGAAAACCATAAAGAATGTGAACAGAAAGCCTACAGAATGGGAAAAAAATCTTTGTCACTGACACCTCGGATAGAGCATTAATCTCCAGAATATATAAACAATTCAAAAAATTAACACACACACAAAAAGAAACCCCACAAAAAACAAATAACACAATCAATAAATGGACAAAAGAACTGAGCAGGTGCTTCAAAGAAGAAGATGTGCAAATATTTAACAAACATATGAAAAAAATGTTCAACATCTCTAGCAATCAGAGAAATGCAAATTAAAACTACACTGAGACTCCATCTCACTCCAGTCAGAAATGATAAATATAAAGAATGCAAGTCACAATAAATGATAATGAGAATGTGGGGGAAAGATTCACTCATATATTGCACCAAACAATCACTCAGGGAAGCAGTATAGAGATTCCTCAGAAAACCTGGAATGGAATAACATTTTGACCCAATTATTCTGCTCCTCAGTGTATTCTCAAACAATACTATAGTAACACAGCCACATAAATACTTATAGAAGCTATTCACAAAAGCTGAGCTGTGGAACCAACCTAGGTTCCTCTTTCAACAGATGAATGGATAAAGAAAATGTGTCATATATACACAATGGAATCAGCTATGAAGAATGAAATTATGGCATTTGCTGGTAAATGGATGGAACTGGAGAATAGCATGCCCAAGTGAAAATAAGCCAGTCCCCCAAATCCAAAGTCTGGATATTCTCCTTAATATGTGGATGCTAACACATATAAATGTGGGGGAGAAAAGAATAGAAGTTTGTTGGATTAGACAAAAGAGATGAGAGGGGATGAGAAAGATAGTAGAATGAATCTGACATCACATTTCTATGTTCACATATGAATACATGACCAGCAAAACTTCACATCACTTTTTACCTCAGGAATGGAATCCTAAATAGAAGAAGTTATATGTTATGTATGTATAATATATCAAAACACCTCTACTGTAAAGTATACCTATAAAAATAATAATTCACTATTTCTCATGTTGATCCACTTTTAGCATTATATTATCTACACTTTAAACAGTTAAAAATTCCAAATATTTTATTCTATAACTATCTGTTGTAATGGCTTCAGTGGCAAATAAAAGAACATTGAACTTTAAGAAGAATAAGTTTGCAATCTGACACCTCATGTATTCAACCAGCTAGTAGTAAAAGCCTTAGCTCTACATCTACTGAGACATACAAAAATTCCCCAAGGTCTTTTCCTGAAAGTATTCCTAACATATTCTGTTTTCTAACATTTTGTATCCAGGAATGAGAATTGCATCTATTGATAAATGATAGATGTAGGAATAGCACTAAACACATGTATGTATATCAATGAACAATGTATCACTATTCTGAAAAGGAGCACAAGGCTAAAAACATAGGCAAGTTGCAGGATTTTCTCCAAGTCTTTTGCCTCTGCTTCTAGTGCTCATCCACAAAGCCAGTTATTTCTGTCCTGTGAAT
Source organism: Spermophilus citellus (assembly GCF_964194105.1). Lineage (NCBI taxonomy): Eukaryota > Metazoa > Chordata > Mammalia > Rodentia > Sciuridae > Spermophilus > Spermophilus citellus. The sequence goes on from NC_138184.1 coordinate 60,451,272, forward strand.
GGATAAACACCAAAGAAGGATTGTGTTTCAAAATACAAATGACAAATAAGGCAAAATGTATAAGGCTCTACTCAGAAAACCCTGAGATTGCTACTCAGTAGCATTTGTTTCATCTGAGTGAAATATGAAACATGAGTAAATATAAAATAGGGAAAATAAATGGACCTTATTTATTGGGAACAAATACTAGTAATTTATTTCTAAGAATATATTATGGTATTCCATTGTTTCCAAAGGAGATTACTTGGAGCAAAGTGTTTGTTTCTCTTCTCAAATGTGAGAAAATAATATACAAAACCAGAGTATTCACTGGCCCCACTTTTCCTCCTTACTTAACAGTGGGAGTAATAATATACATCAACACACAAAGGGAGTGAAGTCACTTCCCCAAACTAGAAGATCTACTATTAGAAGCAAGGGTTTTGAAAGCATTAAAAAAATCATCTATTCCTGTGGAAAATATTAAAAGTCTTTTCTCTTCATAAGGTTACTCTGAAAGTCATCATGGGACTGTTGCAGAGAAATAGAGTTGAATTAAGAACATTACTTAATTCAATGGGACAAAAAAATGCCACCTTCACCTCCAAAATATGTACATTTTGGTTATAAATATATGAATTTAAAACCTTCTATACTTTCCCATGATGAATAGTGGCAAATAAAAGAACATTTAATTTTAAGAAAAATAAGTTTAACTATGTTACACACACACACACAAACACACACACACTCACTCATTTGAAAACAGGAAAATAATTCAGAAAACATTTCCTTTTTGCATATGTCTATTTCTTTTGTTTTGCTGAAATTTCATATTGTAAATTCTAGCATTCCATTCCGGTCTCACAGAAATCATAGGTTTCATTTTGTCTTGCTAAAATCTACAAATGTATTTCAGCAAGATTTTGTCTGCATATCAGCAGGTGATAGAAAGTCTAAAAGCTTAATTTAGAGTGGTATCTTCAAGATTAAAAAAGAAATCTAAAAGGTAGATTTAGTCTTTAAGAGTAAATGTCTTATATTTCAACTGCACAAATGACAGATAAATTTGGCTGAGTAAAAACATTTCTAAAATACAGGCAGAGATGTCATTGTGAGACACATTTTTAAAGGAGATGTGCATTTGGAATGGTCATTGTAAAATTATCTATTACTAGTAAGTATTTGAAAACAAACACATTTCTCTCAAGATCTTAATGAGTAAATAAATTATAGTAATTTTACAATATAATTCCTTGACATTTCTAGTAAATAAACTAGAATTATACATGTCAGCCTAATAGAAGACAACAGTAAAAACTACAGAGTGTGGTGTGTCGTTTCCAAGATATTAAACCTACCAAAATGATATGTAACTTTAGTGATTTGTAAAAAAGTAATGGTATCATCTTTATAAAATCTGTGAGAGTTTAAAGTACTACATTCAAAATACTGGCTCTATTGGGGAGAGCAAATAAGAATTAGGTTACAAGTAGAAGATATCAATATATCTGATATGTTTATGACTTTCAAAATATCCTATAGCAAATGTCACAAAACGCTGAGTTTAATGTGGGTGTTGGGATACCAGTTTTTTTAAGTATTTTAAAACTAAAAAAAAAACAATTATAAAAAAATGTTTTAACTAGTTCATAGTTATTTAGTCTGTATCTTAACATAAAAAGCCCTAATTGGTATTCATTTCAGTGATCAAACTCAACTTCTTCATTCAGGAAACAACTGCTGAACATCTTCGGGATGCTAAGATTTGCAGTAACTAGTTTTGCCATAGATGTCATCATTTAATTTTAAAGTCAGATAACATTGTGTTTTAAATCAAAATAGTAGTTCACACAGCAAATACCAATGCTTTTGGAGACAACACACTGCATATAAATGGAGGTCCTGAAAGTCTTTATTTCCTGGCATTGTGGTAGATGTCTGAAGTGTATGAAAGTACACATGATGACTGCATGTTGGTGAAATTGCCAAACAGCACATTCCTCAGACCACATTGCCATGGTTAAGTGAAACATGGCCACATACAGTAAATTAAAGGGATTTTATAAATAATGCTGATGAAATAAAGTAAAAATTTGAAACTTTACTGAAGGTTCATTTACCTGATTAAAATGATTTCTTGTACTCTCCAATTCTGTATCTATTTTACAAGCAGAGATTTCAGGTTCGTTTCTCACTTTATCCTCTTTGTTATATTCTGTTTCTTTTTCTTTTAATGGGTACTTATTTTTTTCATACAACATATCATCATTTTTTCTCTTCGCCTCTTCTTCTTTTAAGGTACATCTGAAGTTAAATATGATTACCTTTAGATTGATTTTTGCAAGAAAACAAAAATGTCTTTTTATATTCTGGTTCTTTGTATGCTGATTTAGTATCCTAATAAAAATTCTATGTTCTCTGTAGCTTTTCTAGGTTCATATTTTTAATTTCTCCTTTAATATTGTCTAAAACATTCATAATGGAAAAGCAATAATAAACGATTTTTTGTTATTTGGTAAGTTTCTATTACTAGTAAATCATTTAGATACTACAGAAAAGGAATTTTGAAATTATTTTGTAAAGTGACAAGTTAAAAGTGATTTTTTGGCACTATCATAGATCCTCCCAAGTTAAAAAGATAATTTCAAGTCAAATAAGTTTTAAAGACTTGTTGTTTGTTTATATACAAACTTATGAATTCAGTAGTAATAAGATTTTGTCTTCATAAAATGTGTCAGCTATATCTACAATTGGCTTACAGTGTAACAACATATTCAAAAATTCTTCTTTCAACATGTATCTTTTGTTATATATACTATACTATAACCCAAAACTGCCATAAGAAATCTAATACCTGTTATTACACTTTTTATGTTTCTTTTATGGTAACACTTTCAACTTGTTGATCATTATGTATTTTACAAACAACTTAAAACCCCATTTGAACAAAAAAAGAAGCTAATATTTAATCCAATAATGCCCTTCACGGATGGATATATATATGTGCATATATATATATATATATATATATATATATATATTTTTTTTTATATATATATAAAATGTGCATATATATATATATATATATATATATATATATATATATATATATCTATATATAACACACACACAATGGAATATTAGCCATGAAAACGAACTTTATTTCAACATATAGTCTACTGTCATGTATAACTAAAAAATATATATGTCTTTTCAATATAGAAATCTGAACAAATTTGACTTATGAATAAAAATGAATTTAAATAAATAACTTATGATCAGTTTTCATTTTATATTTTAATGAATGTTAATGCTAAAAATGTAGCCGAGGGTCTAGCTCAGCACTAGCACATTACATTAGTCACACAAACCCTGGGTTTGATCCCAAGCATCAGAAGAAAAACTATAAATGTATAAAAACATGTTTCAGGGCAGTGAAAAATGCCTCATTGGTGGAATACAAACTTTCTTGAGAACAATTTAGAAATCCTGATCAAATATCTTTTTAAAGTTCCCCACTAAAACTAAATAACTCTACATTGAATTTTTTTCAAAAGTAAACAAAAATACAGAAAATTATTTTTCTTTCATTTTCTTTTGTTCTCACCCCCATCTTTGCTACTCAGGATTGAAACCACAGGAACTAAACCACTTAGCTACATCCCAAGGCGTTTTTCATTTTTTTTTATTTGGAGACAGGGTCTCACTAAATTGCTAAGACCTTGCTAAGTTGGTGAGGGTTGATTTGAACTTTTTGATCCTCCTGTCTCTGCCTCCCAAGCTGCTGAAATTATAGACACATACCATGGCATCTGAGTAGAAAATATTTTTTTTTTCTAAATGATATTTCTTCAACTGTTAATTGTAATAAAAAAGTTAAAATATAAACAAATAGCAATCCCAAACTCTGTTTGTTAAATAAATAGATTTAACAAAAATAAGCAATTGGGTTTCCATAGAGACATTAAAATTGTGGTGGGAAAAATATGCACTTAGTCTTTAGAAGTAATCACATTTAGTAATGAATATTATATCATTTGTAAGAATTTTATATTTTATTCAAGTTTTATCTATTGCAAAATGCTAACAGGTAAGTCAACAGTTAAAAAAAATCTTATTATTTCTACTAGAATAAAAGAAAACATTCCACCCTTTCTTTCAATGTAGGATGTAATACCTCAAATTGTGAAGTTGTTGTTTCAATTCTGTATTTTCTTGCTTAAACTCTGATACCCTCTTTTTTAGCTCATGAATCTCATTTTCCAGTTGTGCATTTTTTTTTACATGTAGCGAACACTGTGTGCAGTGACTTTTTTTAAGTTTTATTATTCTTTGAAGTGATAGAACTGCTTTCTGGGTTTTTGATGGGCTAACAGAATCTGTCAGAAATAAAAGAAGACAGAAATAAAATATATGAGAAAACATATGAGTAATTTACATATATTAGTGCTATATATTTCACAGGCATTATTCATACACAAAACCAATGAGTGTCTAAACATGTGATACATTATGCTTCACTCTGCAGATAAAGCAGATGAAATAAGACCCCTTTTGTTCTTTATCTTAAAGTTTAAGGGAGAAGAGAGACACATAAAAAGATTATTATAATTTTAGACAGATGATATAAGAGTTTGTGATCTAATAAAGGAATCTGATCTACAGAAAAGATTCCTTGCGGAAAATGAGAATACACTGAGAAATGAATAGAAAGCAGGTAGAATATGAAGAACAGTATTCTTTCCAACATAAAAAATGTTCTGAGAATGTTATGCAACCTGTGTCTATCCAAAATGAAGTAATAGATAGGGATTCAGTTTCTACCTGAAAAAGCCAAAATCAAAACACACAAAATTCACTCATACCTTCAGTCACGTCCATAATTGAAACTCCCATTTTCTTACCACATTTTGAATTGGCTGGTCTTTTTATTCTGGTACGTGACTAAAATTTCTCTGCCTGCACAGCTTCTTTTCCTTCATTTATTTCCTGTACTCACTCTCTCTGCCTTTCTCAATGTTTATTCCCACTTCTCCTCTCTACTTCACAATTTCCAACTCCCCTGTGATCTATATATGTCTTGTATAGAAACTAAAAGGGACAATCCCACTGTAACCTGCTGCTGGACTTTTGGTCTTAAGAGAGACAACTCATTATCTTTCTCACTTTTTAATTATTACCTATTTACTAGGATCATTTCCCCAATTATTAGAATATATCAGCACTCATGTTAGAAATCAATATTCTATTCAAGAACTGTGAAGAGTGTGTAGTTCTTACCATGCACATGTCTGTCTGCTTTCTCTTTTGCTCTACAATGTTTCTCTCCAGATGACTGAGAAACACACATCTGTGGATGACCTTCAGAGAATATCTGCAAAATAAAGGACCCTGATGAGCTGCATGAAGACTTCATGATCACTCTTTTAGACATCATCCAAATTTTGATCTTGAAAGCAGCTAACTAAAATGTAGACAAGAACAGACTGAAAAGTCATACTTTCCACAGGGCAACTTAGCATTCTGCTCCAGATGAAGCTGAACTCTTATCTTCCAATGGTTCCTGATTTGGTAAAAGCAGGATGGATGGTTTGTTTTATGAACGTAGCAGCACCATTGTTTGGGGCATATAAATTGATAATTGTTATGTCTTGTTGGTGAGTGGTTCCCTTTAACAGTATATAGTGTCTTTCTTTATCCCTTTTGATTAATTTTGGCTTGATGTCGATTTTATTTGATATGAGTATAGCCACCCCTGCTTGCTTCTGAGGCCCATGTGCATGGTATGAATTTTCCCAGCCTTTCACCTTCAGCCTGTGTGTGTCTTTTGCTATTAGATGAGTCTCCTGAAGGCAGCATATTGTTGGATTTGCTTTTTTAATCCAGGTTGCTAGCCTATGTCATTTAATTGGTGAGTTTAAGCCATTGACATTGAGGGTTACTATTGATATATGGCTTGTACTTCCAGTCATGTTTGTTTGTTTGTTTGTTTATTTATTAAGATTTGGTTTGTTTTTCCTCTTTGTTTAGTTTTTCATTCCCCCCCTTTAGTGAGGTACTGCCCACTGTTTGTGTTTTGTTGTTGTTTTTTATTTCCTCTTCATGTAGTGTTTTGCCTAAAATGCTTTGCAGTGCTGGTTTTCTGGCTGAGAATTCTTTCAACTTTTGTTTATCATGGAAAATTTTTATTTCATTGTCAAACCTGAAGCTTAGTTTTGCGGATATAAAACTCTTGGTTTGCACCCATTATCTTTCAGCTTTTGAAAAACGTTGTTCCAGGATCTTCTCACTTTCAGTGTCTGTGTTGAGAAATCCGCCATTTACCTAATTGGCTTACCCCTAAATGTAATCTGCCTCCTTTCCTTTGTAGCTTTTAATATTCTCTCCTTGTTCTGTATGTTGGATATCTTCATAACAATGTGTCTTGGAGTTGGTCTATTATGATTCTGTATGTGTGGTGTCCTGTAGGCTTCTAGTATTTGAGAAATTATTTTGAAACCTTATACTCCAATAAAATAGAAGATAGTGAGGGCATTGATAAATTTCTTAAGTTATATGATCTGCCCAGATGGAGTCAGGAGGATACACACAACTTAAACAGACCAATATAAATTGAGGATATAGAAGAAGCCATCAAAAGACTACCAACCAAGAAAAGCCCAGGACCAGATGGGTATTCAGCAGAGTTTTACAAAACCTTTAGAGAAGAACTTATACCAATACTTATCAAGCTATTTCACAAAATAGAAAAAGAGGGAGTACTTCCAAATTCATTCTATGAGGCCAACATGACCCTGATCCTGAAATCAGACAAATACACTTCAAAGAAAGACACTACAGACCAATATCTCTAATGAACCTAGATGCAAAAATCCTCAATAAAATTCTGGCAAATTGGATACAAAAATATATCAAAAAGATTGTGCACCATGATCAAGTAGGATTTAATCCCTGGGATGCAAGGCTGGTTCAATATACGGAAATCAATAAATGTAATCCACCACATCAATAGACTTAAAGATAAAAACCATATGATCATCTTGATAGATGCAGAAAAAGCTTTTGACAAAATACAACATCATTTTATGTTCAAAATATTAGAAAAACTAGGGATAATAGGAACTTACCTCAACATTGTAAAAGCTATTTATGCTAAGCCTCAGGCTAGCATCATTCTGAATGGAGAAAAATTGAAGGCATTCCCTCTAAAATCTGGAACAAGACAGGGATGCCCCCGCTCACCACTCCTATTCAACATAGTTCTCAAAACCCTGGCCATTGCAATAAGGCAGATGATAGAAATTAAAGGCATTAAAATAGAAAAGAAGAATTGAAATTAGCACTATTTCAGTTGACATGATCGTATACCTAACGGACCCAAAAGGTTCTACCAAAAAACTTCTAGAACTAGTAAATGAATTCAGCAGAGTGGTGGGATATAAAATCAACGCTTATAAGTCTAAGGCATTCTTATATATCAGTGGAAAATCCTCTGAAAGGGAAATAAGGACAACCACCCCATTCACAATATCCTCAAAATAAATAAAATATTTGGGAGTCAACCTAATGAAAGTGGTGAAAGTCCTTTACAACAAAAACTACAGAACACTAAAGAGGGAAATAGAAGAATATCTTAGAAGATGGAAAGATATACGTTGTTCATGGATAGGCAGAATTAATATCATTAAAATGGCCATACTACCAAAAGTAACCTATAGGTTTAATGCAATGCCAATCAAAATCCCAGTGGCATTCCTCACAGAAATAGAAAAAGCTATCATGAAATTCATCTGGAGAAATAAGAGACCCAGAATAGCTAAAGCAATCCTAAGCAGGAAGAGTGAAACAGGTGGTATAGCCATACCAGATTTCAAACTATACTATAGAGCAATAGTAACAAAAACAGCATGGTACCAGTACCAAAACAGGGGGATAGACCAATGGTACAGAATAGAGGACACAGAGACCAATCCACAAAATTACAACTACCTTATATTAGACAAAGGTGCAAAAAGCATGCAATGAAGAAAGGATAGCATCTTCAACAAATGGTGCTGGGAAAATTGGAAATCCATATGCAACAAAATGATATTGAATCCCTTTCTCTCACCAGGCATAAAAATTAACTCACAGTGGATAAAACAACTAGGAATCAAATCAGAGACTCTGCATCTAATAGAAGCAAAAGTTGGCCCTAATCTCCATCTCGTGGGTGCGGGCTCCAAATTCCTTAATAGGACACCAAGAGCACAAGAGTTAAAATAAAAAATCAACAAATGGGACATATTCAAACTAAAAAGCTTTTTCTCAGCAAGAGAAATAATAAGTGAGATAAATAGGGAGCCTACATCCTGGGAACAAATTTTTACCCCTCACACTTCAGATAGAGCGCTAATCTCCAGAGTATACAAAGAACTCAAAAAGTTAAACAACAACAACAACAACAAAAATAAACCAACCAACAAATGGGCCAAAGATCTAAACAGACACTTCACAGAGGAAGATATATAATCAATCAACAAGTACACAAAAAAATGCTCACCATCTCTAGCTATCAGAGAAATGCAAATTAAAACCACTCTAAGATACCATCTCACTCCAGTAAGAAAGGCAGCCATTATAAAGTCAAACAATAACAAGTGCTGGTGATGATGTGGATAAAAGGGTACACTCGTACATTACTGGTGGGACTGCAACTGGTGCAGCCAATTTGGAGAGCAGTATGGAGATTCCTTGGAAAGCTAGGAATGGAACCACCATTTGACCCAGCTATTCCCCTTCTCAGACTATACCAAAAAGACCTAAACAGAGCATACTGCAGGGACACAACTACATCAATGTTCATAGCAGCACAATTCACAATATCTAGACTGTGGAACCAACCCAGATGCCCTTCAACAGATGAATGGATAAAGAAATTGTGGCATTTATACCCAATGGAATATTACTCAGCAGTAAAAAATAACAAAATCATGGCATTTGCAGGAAAATGGATGGCACTAGAGCACATTATGCTAAGCGAAGTTAGCCAATCCCTAAAAAACACATGCCGAATGTCTTCGCTGATATTAGGGACGTGACTCAAAACAAAGTAGGGAGGAAGAGCATGAGGAGAAGATTACCATGAACTAAGGAAAAGAAGAGGGAGGGAAAAGGAGGGAGAAGGGGAAATGCACGGAAGACAGAAGGAGACCCTCATAGGTTCACAAAATACATATACGATGGTGTGAGGGGAAGGGAAGGGAAAAAAAGAGAGAGATATAAGTGTCACAGTAGTGTGGGTAGACAATAGAGGTGGGAGGGGAGGGGAGGGGAGGGGTGAGAGGGAGGGAAGCAGAGTACAACTGACCCTAGGATTGCTGTATGTATACACATGGATGTATAACCAATGTGATCCTGCAATCTGTACACGTGGAAAAATAACAATTCATACCCTATTTGAATCAAATGTATGATATGTCAAGATCATTGTATTGTCTTGAACAACTAATAAAAAAATAAAAAATAAAGCAGGATGGATGTCATAGAAATGGAATTCCTTGATAATACAATAACAGAAATGTATGTACTCTAAGTGTGTAACCAACCATATCTCACAACCCCACAAGCAATGAGAATGCATTAAATACTTAAGCACTCTTGAGAAATATAATTAATATTGTGTTGCATTACACATTTTAAACAATGAACTTACAGATTTTTTTAGTGTTAAAATATGAGACTTCATGTGATAAAGAGTTGGAATTATGTGATGTTGAGCAGATAAATTGATGTTGGACTTTCCTCATTTTGGTCATCATACTCTCTGAAGAGCATTTTTAGTAAATGTTTCACTGAGAGGAAATCCAGTTCAATAAAATGACAAAGTAGGATGAAGAAACGTGTTTTTTTTTTTAATCTTACTGTTATAAAGCAGCACACAGAATCTGGGTAGAATAAATAATATGTTCCTCTAAGAGTGAACTAAAAAGTACACCAGTGAAGAAAGATGACAGCACAAAAATATACAGTACTTCCTGACTATTTTTCAGAGCTCGAATTATATTGGCTGGTGTGTGCTTTCGGGATGAAAAAGAGCAGCTGTGGGAAAATCACTGGAGAGAGCCTCAGACCACATAAAACCCAGAATTTTGGCTTTTAGAATAGTAAATGAATTCATAGGGTGTTGTGAACCATCCATGGGCTGTGTGTGTGAGCTATGCAAACATTTGGGTATATGAGGAAAACTGGTCTGAATTTGCTGCCTTATTGGGCTCTGCAATGTATGTGCGCCTTTTCATTCACTCTGTCTGTGATCCCCACACTGCACCTGAGATGGGTGTGAATTTCCAAAATGTCAGCCAAACTGCTGACCAAGACATCACCAAGAAAGACTTCACCCTCCAAAACCTGACCCCTTTCTTTATTTGGGTGGATATTCTATGAATGTCTTCTCCCCAATAGGTGGATTTCAGGTATTATGTCTCTCTTTGCCTACCTCTGTTGCCTTTCTTTGACTCCCTTGTGGGAGCTGAGGCTGAGAAGTCATACTGACCCCAATAAAAAGATATTTTCTGTGTCTGTGTGGTTATTTAGTGCCAGCCCAATTCACCTGGAGTGACCCTGATTCCGTCACATGTCTGGACAATAGGAGAAATATCCTGCTGCATTGTTAGGGGAAAATTGAACGGGGTATTGAACTAGTGAGATGAGGAGAACAATTCTACCAACCCCATTAATTAATAGAGAAAAAAAGTAAACACTCACATATATTGTTTGTAACCCTGAAAATAAGAACTTCCACTCTGAAAAACAGTGTGGAGTTTCCTCAGGAAAACTAGGAGTATAATTACCTCAACACCAAGCCATAATACACCTTGGCATTTATCATGAGGAACTAAAAATCAATTTATGAGCAAGATACATCAACATCACTGTTTGTAGCTATGTAATTTATACAACAAGTTATACAATCTGCCCAGATAAATGAATGGACTGCAAATTCCTGCTAGCAGTGTCTGGGTACTGGACAGAAGCCACCTTTACTCAGGGTCATTTTTCTAGTCATTTCTCATAGAAGATCAAAAACCCCAGCATTTAAAAAAATTTTTTCAATATTTTACAGTGCTCTGGAGGCATAACACAACACTATTCTGGATGGGTCTGAGAGAGAAAATAAACGACAGAGACACTAAGAGCTCTGGGCAGCCACAGCAGGCCTTGTGGTCTATGGAAGGATGAGAAAAACCCAAGGTACTTTCATTCTCATGTTGTGTTTGCAGTTCTGTGACATCATGCCAGGGAAGTGTCTGGTAGAAAACTCATACCATGCATCACCATATATGTGAGCAGATATCCCAGGTGAAGTCAACCCACCATGATCAGTGGCTTTGGAGTATTTGCTTCCATTTCTGCCACAGAAGTCATTCTAAGATCTTCCCTTAGAAGAGAAGGATGATTGAAATGGGCCCCTCTGGTCGACCCCGTTTTGGAAGTGTCTGTGTGAAAATACAGAAAGCATGTCCTGACTTGTACTTTGAAGGTGCAGCTGCAAGTTCTCCTCACAGGATGGCAGCCATTTGACTTGATGCTGTGGGTTTATGACAGAGACCAAATGGAATGTGGCAAAAACTCTCATCATCAAGAGGTGTGTTCTGTCAACTGGACAATCTATACTGTAGAGGCCAACAGGGGCACTGCACATTGCAAATAGGTGCGTTGAGAATAGTGGTTGTGAGGGAGAAAAGCTGTGTAGTAGTTCAAGATACTGAAAGATCCAGGAGAGCTAGGGGCAAGGTCTGGTGAGAAGATAGTTTCTTGCATTTTTTTCCAGAAAAAAAGCACAGATTCTGCCAATAGACTTCATATACCATGCTCAAAGAGAGTGCCAGAAAACCTCTCAGACACTTGGAATCTTGCACACCCCTGAGATCACTGACTGCAGGAGTCCCCAATTGGGGTATGCATCACAGACCAGTCTACAGATTCCATGGTGAAAGGATTGTCAGACAGATGTACCCCCCACCCCTGAGTGGAAAAAAAGTACTGAGGGTGAGTTTTTATCTGCACTGAAAACCTTCCCTAAGCATCCCATGCAAGGAGCTGGGCATAACTGAGAGAAGCTCAGCTTGTGTTCTCCACTATCATGTCACTACCAGATTAGGTGTGTTTCAGCTGGAGAAACCAGAAAAGTTGGACTACATCTGCCTTCAAGCAATCACACCATGGTTTTGGTTTCTATAATTGGAGATTCTAGACAGAAATTCCTCAATTTCAATTTCATTAGCAAGGAGAAATTTTATGTTTTTATTGCTGCTCTAGGCTTTTGCGTGAGTTTTTGAGTATGGAGGATTCCTCATTATGTCTTTCCTCATGTTCCTTCTCATTTCTAAAATTTTTGTCTCCTTTCTTATATGTTTCCCCTATATCACCTCTTCTTGCCACTTCAAACCCAATTCTTTCTCAGTTTTATTACTTTTTCTCCTTATTTCCCCCTACAGCTATATTTAATCACATCAGTTTCATTCTCCTTTCTTATTGAATTACACCCAAATAATTTTATGACCACTACTGCCTGTTTTCTTTTCAGCCAGGTGTATACTGTTATTTCTCACCACACCTCCCCAGGTTGTGAACTTATAGAGATCGCTTACAAGCATTTTCTTTAATAGGTAATATATGTTTTGCTTTAAATTGTCATTCTTACTGGAGGTTATTATCTACTCTTAGAAACATCCTGGTGGGAGAAACTAGCACCTTGGTCATTTAAAGTTGGGTACTTCACGCTGAGATATCACCCCTGCACAGGGTGCATTCCAAAGAGAAATGTTTGCACTAAAGTACACACACATATCCTCGGAAGAGAAATCTATCCCAATGCATGCAAAACCTCGGGCTTACTAACACAGACAACATGAGAAAAAAATGCAAAAACACATCAAATTCCTTAATTCTCCAATAACAGCATTCAAAGGCTTTTTGCTACCACCACTCATTAAAAAGGTTGGATAAATATGTTTAATGATTTTGAATGTCTTATGGTATGGAAAGGAAACAACAAGAACAAAAACAAACTAACAAAAAAAGAGATCTCATTCTGGGAAGTTTCAATTTCCTTAACAGGCCATTGTGTATCTTCTTTGAGGCTACTATTTTCATTGACAGAGACACTGATGTCTAGGCTGTACAAAAATCTTTCACTTTGGCATGAAAGCATGTTCATATGTAACTAAAATTGAGCCATTGGGAAGGACCATCTTTTACCATAGATGCACTCAATGTCCATTGCCACTCTAGATGCTCATTAATTAAAATGGATATTCACAAAACCACTTAATTTTAACTTCTCCATCATTTAAGGGAGTTAAAAATGGAAGCACAAACAATATCCAGAAAAATTTCTGCCTCAATCACAAGGATAATGTTTATATATGTGTTATCATGAATTCTAATGCTATTTTCAGATTCATAACCAGTTAAATTCTTTTAGACTTGAATACTAAATCATCATCTTTATATTTCAAAACACTGTTATAAAAGATAACTCAATTTGCCCTTATTACTTTCTTAAAACAAGTAATACATGAGGAAATGCAGAATTTAAAAGTAAATGTATACATACCTTTGGCTGCTTATTTTTGGTGCCATTGAGACCTTCCTCCTCTTCTTCAGATGATGAGAAACAAAGAGGTTCAGCTGAAAAATGTATGTAAATTTACTTAAACTACTTAGAATATTTAGAGAGAATGTTAGTCTGTCAAAAATAAAAAGTAATAATAAGCTTGAATTTTAGGTGATTATTACCTTTTTAAATTATTTATTAGTGGGGTATACTAGTGTGTGATCAGTGATTTAACCCCAAAATATTGCAACATTGGAAAGTGCTCTGCCAGAGTTGTATCCAAAAGCATATGTATATATATTGAGACTGGGTCTCTCTAAAGTGTTTGTTCTGGCCTGAGACTTGCCATGCTCCTGTCTCAGTCTCCCAAGTACCTGTGTTTAGAAGTGACCCACTGTACCCAGCAGATACTGACTATTTCAGAGAATGTTTTTAGTGATAAAAACTTCAACAGTCTACTTGGGGAGAACTAGGTTTAAGACAAAAATATCTCAAAAGTATATCCACTCAAGATGAATAAAAAGTTGTCAGAAGTAAATTTGAAAAAGACTATAGAAATGTGGGGATTCACACAATTTGCCATTCTCTTCCTCATAACAGTAACTATTTAAAAACAACTATTCATCAGTAGTATTTTCACAATGACTGATACGTTCTATACTGTTATCAATGAATATCTTGTATATGCAATGTTTTTCTTCATTATTCTGAAAAAAATGTGTTCTTCTATAATACTCAGTCTATTTAGTCCTGCATGATTATCAATCTCCTTGTCATAAAGTGTTGCCCCCCCCATTGGGGTTCCTCAGCATTTCAGCCACTGTTCAACTGAATATCTACCAGCTGACTTGTAAATTACTCCTTCCCCTGTCTAGCCCTTTGGCTCCTGGACTTAAGGAGATCACTTTTACATCCCCTTAGCATCAACAGTTTATTTGAACCCACAATTATTATGTTCCCTGTGAGAATAGAGTAAAAAGGTGCCAGGGATGGTGGCATTTCTGGAGCTAGGACTCAGCAGAGACTAAAGGAGTAAGGTTACCAGCCAGAGGCAGAAAGTGGGGAGAGCTTAAAAGGCTGTAGCTAGACATAGAGTCAAGCATTAAATGAGTCAGTATTTGAAAATATAGGAACTGGTGAGGAGCAATGCCAGAGCATAGTGAAGGCAAGGGAAGGGATAAAGTGTTAGGCTGAACTCATGAAAGATTTCTGGGTAATTTTAAAAGCTGGCCTTTCACCTTATACAGAGGTTCATGGCACACTTTCATTGTAGCTAGATAGCTCCAAATGCTGGGGGCAGGATGAGTGTGGAGAGGATATGCATGAGCAAAAATAAATAAGAAGGCAGCAGAAATGCCAAATAGAGGAAGGGTGACAAAACCACCCATACATTCATGCTTTTGGATGCAACTCTGGCAGAGTACTTGCCAATGTTGCAATGTTATGGGGTTAAATCACTGAGTACACACAAGAGTGACGAAACAACCCACACATTCCTGCTGAATCAACATGGAGCTGTGTTCCATGGGTTAGCTTTGATAAAGAATATTTTAGCTTTTGGGTTTCTGTGTTTGCTGTGTTTTGTTGTTGTTGTTGTTGTTGAGTACAGCAACATGACTGAAATATACTGAAGGAAAATATCCAATATTAGTTTAATTAAACATTTAGTTAAGTTTTCAAATGTGTGATTATATTTCCACTTACCATAAATATAATAGGGAATGAACACCTACCAAGTAAAAGTGATTGAGGGAATGGAGATATTTAATCAGAGGAGCAAAGGAGAAACTTTGGGGCATAAATATATAAAATGAAGAAAATAATTTGTATGCAGGTGTGTTTAATATAGCCTATCACAATCATTTAATCAATATTATTACAGGTATGTATCCTGTTCCTCCATTTGTCCTACAATATAATAAGTCCAAAGTTGTGATAACAGTCAAGTGCAAAGTATAATTCACTTCCAATGAGAAAAGTTCTCTAAACTGATCAGCTTAGATATGTACTTATTAAAATTATCTATTTTTCCATACCCATGCAGGACAGTGGTGTATCTTCTTTTACTATATCCTCTGGTCTGACCCACTGAAAGTTTCTGGATCCACTCATTTGAGAAGACATAGAGACTGTATCTAATAAATAATGTTTAATAAGCATAAAATATTAAAATATGGTAATCCAAAGGGAGAAAGTGAACTGAAATGCCAAAGAATTATCAGATATAAATAACCTTTTATATTTTAAATTCATTGGCATATATACCAAGAATAACAGCATTGATATACAATAAATTAACCTACAAAGTCTGGTTTGGTATATCCTCTTAGACTTTCAAGGATTTTCATGAAATATCTGTCCTATCACAATTTTAGCCATCTAGAGATGTGGCAGAGTAATTGAGTGTATTCCTAGCATGCCCAAAGCCATGGTTTCAGTAAAGAAAAAAATCAACTATCTTTTAAAATATCCAGTGTTTCTTAAATACTAATTTTCTCTTCTCAACTACTGATATCAATACTTCCCTATTCTTGGTAGTTATGGAGCAAAGAAATAAATAGTGGCTGGTTGCCCCAGTTCTAAGAATTTTCCCCACTTAAAATTATCTCTAGACCTGTAATTCTCACTTTGGTTTGCAGGCAAATATACTGAAACCAGCTGAAATGCATTCTCTGAGTCTTCTTATTACCTTCAAAATTACCTAATTTTGTTCCCTCCCCATTCCCCTTCTCTTTGCTTTTCCAAAGCAGTCTCTATATCTGTGGTGTTGATTTTCTTTTTAAATTTGTTATTTTTCCACAACTTTTTCTGCCCAATTCAGAAACTCTGTCTTATACAATTTCGAGGGGCTGGGTTTTGGTTTAGTGGTAGAGTGCTTGTCTAGCACATATAAAGTACTGGGTTTGATCCTCAGCACCACATAAAATAAAGGTATTGTGTCCATTTACAGCTAAAAAAAATCTTAAAACTTGATCTGGTTATGCCCTGAACTAAGACACAATGGCTTTTTATTTAGATTTTCTAAAGGGCAGTTTGTTCCCTTTCCATTTCCAGAATGTGTTTTGTGGATCAAGGAGCATTGGAAACATCTTTGAATGTATTCGGAATGTAGAACCAAAGACCTGCTAAGTCAGAACATACATTTTGTACATTGGCCCCAACATATGATTCACTAAAATTTGAGAATTCTTGTACATGCTTAATCTTCTACAAATTTCTCTAACTTAACTTGCCTATTTGATGTTTCTTTTTGCTTTGTTATTTTGTTATTGGTACTGGGGATTGAACCCAGGGGTACCTAACTACTGGGCTACATCCCATTCCTTTTTATATTTTATTTAGAGACAGGCTCTTGCTGAATTTTTTTTGAGGGCCTCATTAAGTTACTCAGCTGGCATTGGATTCAAAATTCTCCATTTGTAGCCTCCAGAGCTTCTGGGAATATAGGCGTGTACCATGTGCCTGTCCATTTAATTTGCCTATTTAAAATTCTCCCTATCTTGTCCCCCAAATTGTAGGTGTATTAGAAGTCATAATCTTTCCAGGGAACATTTTATCAGGCCATGATCAATGTTCACCTGCTTCTTTTTCCTTTCCTTTTTTTTTTTTTTTGTTGTTGTCTTTAGTCTTTTCTCATTCTTCATTCCCACTTCTCCCCTACCCCCTTACTTATTTCTCAACTTTCCTCTAATCTAAGCAGGTCTGGAAATGGACCTAATAATTCAGCTCCTCTAGGGACACTCCAACTTACCCTGTGCTTGCAACTTGATAAGATACACTAATTCAATCTCCTTACTATTTATTATTTTCATTTCTTCCACTATTAAATCATACTAGTGCTCATGTTTTAAATAAGCATTATATCCAATGATTTTATAATGAGTGGTTCTTACCTTCTGTATGTCCACTTACACCATCTTGTGCTCTTTGATGTGCTTCACCAGATAAATGACCAACATTACTCTGAGGAAGAATCTGAGAGATACTCTGTAAAATGAATATCACTAATGAGTTGTATGAAGATTTCCTAATCACTATTCTAAAGAGACACCTAATTTTACAGATTTGAAATAAATTTGGACTTAACTAGAGAAGTGCACATTGGAAATTGAAATATTTTATATCAGAGTGTCATGTATCCTCTGCAAATCAGCCAAATATTATATTCATTTGTCTACTAACTCTATTAACCCAGGATAGAAAGACAATAGAAAACTACCAACATGGGGGCTGGGGTTGTGGCTCAGTGGCAGAGGGCTTGCCATGAATGTTTGAGGCACTGGGTTCATTTCTCAGCACTGCATATAAATGAGTCAAACAAAGGTCCATAAACAACAACAAAAAAAGAATAATAAAAGAAAACTAACTGATGTGCATATTTCTATCAGGAAGTAACTTCATTATACTTACCATTACTCATATTTTACCTCTAAAAATAAGAGGACCCTCCACCATATATAACATATATAATATATAATATGTATAATTTATGTAAGTTGTATATATTACACATCATTAAACATTTAAAACATTCTAATTATAAGCTTTTAGTGCTGAACTAAGAGGCTTTGTTATAGAGACTGAATTATGTCACATCAAGTAGAAAAGCAGCCGTGCTCCCACTCTCTTATTCAGGTAAGCAGGGGCTTACAGAAATCTAAATTTCTTTTGACGAATCTTTTACTGATAGAAAAACTAGTTTAATGATAAACTTGTTTTACAAAGGTTTTCTTTTTTTTAATATATGACGGTAGAGTATGCATCAGTTTCCACTCAAGAATAAAACTATAAAATATTATACTATGGTAAAAAGCGTGTATATAGATGCATACAGTGGTAACTGATTGCACCCTGAATTTGAGACAAATCAACTGATGTGTGACTATACAAACATTGGTAAGGGGCAAGCAGTGAAGTGAAACTACAGAGAGCCAATGAACAGATAAAATCCAGAAATATATATTTTTAGAGTAATAAAAGAGTTCATAAAAGATTTTATCTGCAACAGTTGTCAGGGGAAAACTGTCTAGGTGGAAGCTCTTCTCTGGTAGGTGCACACAATCTATAATCTCAAGAAAATCATATTTTAAATTCCAGTAATGAGTTTCAGCCAGTTGGATTCTGCCTGAGATGTCAATGGAGGACAGGTGCACTGCAGATTCTTAGCAGAATTATGAGTGCCTACTCAAGAAACTTCTTCACTTGGGGGTCCCTTTTCTAGACTTTCTTGATGGGAGATTAGAAACTCTGCATTTATGTTCTTATATTTCCAGTACCCAACAATGACATGAATTTGGTAGGTCAGGAAGCATCCAAAACACAAGTCAGTCTCTATCAGATATACTAATTGAGACACAGATCTGTAGGGAGCTCTGGAAAGCTGTATAGTCATGGCTACATGGTCAGCCAAGGGATAGAAACTGAGGTGAGTTTCAATTAAATGTGCCTGTAGGAACTATGTGACAGTGTGTGTCAGGATTGATTCTGGTAGAAAAGTTCCTGCTACAATCTCCAGAGAGGAGAGCTGATCTCCTGAGTCAGGCCATCTCACTATGCTCAGAGGCATGTGAAGGAAGAATCACCACTTCTTCAACTGAAGCAATTATAGTCACTTCCTTGTGATTCACCAAGGGGGTTCCCCCTTTAGAAATGTCCCATTGCTGCAACTCTGTTTTTGAGATATCAGAATCTCTTGCATGTTTAATCTCCAAGACACAGGGACTAACTCTTTTTATTTGAATTGTGGATACCCACGCTTTTGGTCCAGATTAACAGAGATGTGTTGAAAAATCTGAGCGGAAGGAAGTATGATGTGCTGTTTTGCCACCTTATGGAATGAAGGGCAGTGGGGACATCTCCATGTTAAAACTGGTGTTTAGAGATTAGTAACAGGAAAGAAGATGAGTTGTGTGTGATTTTCTGGGGCAGAATATTTTGGGGAGTGCTTGAAAAGGTCTTGTGAAAAGCTTGTTTCCTGCATCTCCCATAACCAAGCACAGATCCTGCATGCAGTCCACCTCTGCCATGCTTAGAGAAAGTGAAACCAAACACCACAGAGACTTGGAGTCTTGCAATGACCCTGAGCTCACTAAAAGAAGTTGGGAATTGGGGCTTTCAGCACAGTCAGACTCACAGGGTTTATGTGTGAGAGTTTTGTTGATAGCTCCTACTATACCCAGAGTCCAATCCTCAGGTCCACAAAAACCAATATTGTGAATGATTTACCTCTTCTTGTGAAAATGGTCCTATAGCACTTCCTGGTAGGCATGGGTGAAAATTTTCCACATCCAAGACTCCACAATCAGTATTGGCCTGTTTGGGCTAGAATTGAGAAGAAACTAGTACAACTGTAGCTGCTCCCCAGAAACACCCCCAAAATGGTTAATTTTTAAACTAGAAGTTGGGAAAGAAAGTGTCTATATTTGATTTACATCAGATAAGGAAATCATATATTTTTCTTGGCATTGCATCTTTAAGTGGCTTTTCTTATCATTTGTTTTTCATTTTCTAACTTACATGATCTTTTAACTTTCTTTGTACTTGTTTTCTTATTTTTCATTGGTATTTGCACTATTTTTCTTCTTCATTTTTTCCTTATTCTCCATTTTTCCATCTCACCACATTTTTCTATATATTTTAGTATTAATTTTAGAATCACTAACACATAAATTTTGGGCATTATTTATTATTACCACTTCTGCATTGGTTTCTGGAGTTGTAGAGACAATTTTTAAAAGTTTTTGCTTTGGTCATAAATCAACATGTGCTTAGCTCCTAACTTTTTGATATTAATGATGGCTATTCTTTTCTCTTAAAGTGCTTTGTGTTAGTGGTCATAGCACTTCTCTCAATGAGTTGGGACTTTGAAAATAGATCATACATTCTGTTCAGGGAATATCTGAAGAGAAATCTACTCAACAAAATGATCCACATCTAAGAGGGGAATAGAAACCTATTTGAACATCTGCACAAAACTCTGCATGTTAAACAGGAAACATGAGAGAGAAAGACAGTAAGACACTACACAAAGTGATTAATTTCCCAATAATTTAATCCACATACATTGATGTGTAGGATATGCTGAGCAAAGAATTCAAACAATTTATTATGAAAATAGTTCAAGGAACTAAAGGATTAAAACATGAATTAATGAAGGCAATCCAGGTTTTGATAGAACATCTCTACAATAAGAGTTTCTGGAAAAAAAAAAGGAGAGAATTCAAGCTCCCGATTGCCTGCGTCTCGCAGACAAACCGCTGTGACTCAACACTAAACGATCCCACTGAAACAACTGGTCAGCCGTTGTGAACCTGTGGAGGTTAATACCAACCAATCCTTCA
The DNA here is from genome assembly GCF_964194105.1 of Spermophilus citellus. Classification (NCBI taxonomy): domain Eukaryota; kingdom Metazoa; phylum Chordata; class Mammalia; order Rodentia; family Sciuridae; genus Spermophilus; species Spermophilus citellus. Next base: position 60,472,194 of record NC_138184.1, read on the forward strand.
TAGGCACTGGCGACAGGATTGAGTCGGGGCTTGGGAGAGCCAGTCAGGGCCCACCCGTTGCATTGGTCACCCGGCAAAGGGAACGAACTGTCGCCATTTGCGTGGGATACCACCATGACAGAGAACTGACGTCACCAGAATGCGGCGGAGGAGATAACTTCATTGAAACCGGAGGTGACAGTGACTTCTTCCCTTCCCTTCTAATACCTTTCCTCCCAAGCATCAAATAAATTTATAGGAGTAAACAGTAACTCAGCAGTCAAACAGAACAAGAAGTAACATGAGCAGTATAAAAAAGCAAGGAAGAAAAGGAGTACAAACAATGAAGGACAGCCTAAATATTCAGGAGGACCTAGAGGCATCAGAAAAATGGCCAAATAAAGAACTCAAGGAATACCTTAGACCGATGGAATGGAATCTTAAAGAGGATATGAGACAGCAAATTCAAACAGTGAAAGAACACATTGAAAATGAATTACATAAACAGATAAAAGAAGCAAATAAGCATCATTGTCAGGAGATAGAGATTATAAAAAAATTCAAACAATAATTCTAGAAATGAAGGAAACTATAAACCAAATTAAAAACTCAAATGAGAGTATCACTAACAGAGTGCAGCAAGTAGAAGCCAGGATGTCAGATAATGAAGACAAAATATATCATCTTGAAAAGAGTCTAGCCAACTCAGAAAGGCTGGTAAAAAATCACGAGAAAAACATCCAAGAGATATGGGATAACATAAAAAAAACAAACTTAAGAGTCATCAGGATAGAGGAAGGTATAGAGGTTCAAACTAAGGGAATGAGCAACCTTCTGAATGAAATAATTACAGAAAACTTTCCAGAAATAAAAAAGGAAACGGATATACAAACTGTCAATGCATACAGGACACCGAGCATACAAAATCACAGTAGACCAATGCCAAGACACATTGTTATGAAGATATCCAATATACAGAACAAAGAGAAAATATTAAAAGCTACAAGAGAAAGGAGGAAGATTACATTCAGGGGTAAACCAATAAGGTTAACAACAGATTTTTATCACAGACGCTGAAAGTGAGAAGATCCTGGAACAACGTATTTCAAACACTGAAAGACAATGGATGCCAACCAAGAATTTTGTATCCAGCAAAATTAAGCTTCAGGTATGACAACAAAATAAAAATCTTTCATGATAAATAAACGTTTAAAGAATTTGCAGCCAGAAAACCAGCACTGCAAAGCATCTTGAGCAAAACACTACACGAGGAAGAAATGAAAAACAATAACCAAAACCAACTGTGGGAAGTACCTCAGTAAAGACAGAGGGCGGGGGGAAAGCTAATCATGGAGAAACAAACTAAATTAAAAGAAAAGATAAATAATCAAACATGGCTGGAAGTACAAATCATATATCAATAGTAACTCTAAACGTTAATGGTTTAAACTCTCCAATAAAGCGACATAGGCTGGTAACATGGATTAAAAAAACAAATCCAACAATATGCTGCCTCCAGGAGACACATCTGATTGGAAAAGACATACATAGGCTGAAGGTGAAAGGTTGGGAAAAAATATACCACACACACGGTCCTTGTAAGCAAGCAGGGGTGGCCATCCTCATATCGAATAAAATTGACTTCAAGACTAAGTTAATCAAAAGGGATAAGGAAGGACATTATATACTGTTAAAAGGAACCATTCACCAACAAGACATAACAATTATCAATATTTATGCACCAAATAATGGTGCTGCGACATCCATAAAACAAACTCTCCTCAAGTTCAAAAATCAAATAGACCACAACACAATAATTATGGGTGACTTTAACACACCTCTATCACCATTTGACAGATCCTCCAAACAAAAGTTGAATACGAAAACTATAGAACTCAATATCACAATCAATAGCCTAGACTTAACTGACATATATAGAATATATCAACCATCATCAAGTGGATATACTTTTTTCTCAGTAGCACATGGATCCTTCTCAAAAATAGACCATATATTAGGCCATAGGGCAACCCTCACTAAATATAAAGGGGTGGAGATAATACCATGCATCTTATCTGATCATAATGGAATGAAACTGGAAATCAATGATAAAAGAAGGCAAAATCCTACATCATATGGAAAATGAACAATATGTTACTGAATGATCAATGGGTTACAGAAGACATAAAGGAGGAAATCAAAAAATTCTTAGAGATAAATGAAAATACAGACACAACATATCGGAACCTAAGGGACACAATGAAAGCAGTTTTAAGAGGGAAATTCATCACCTGGAGGTCATGCCTCAAAAAAAGAAAAAAAAACAACAAATAAATGAGCTCACACTTCATCTCAAAGCCCTAGAAATGGAAGAGCAAAACAATAGCAAAGGTAGCAGAAGGCAAGAAATAATTAAAATCAGAGTGGAAATCAACAAAATTGAAACAAAAGAAACTACTGAAAAAATTGACAAACCTAAAAGTTGGTTCTTTAAAAAAAATAAATAAGATTGACAGACCCTTAGCCATGCTAACGAAGAGAAGAAGAGAGAGAACTCAAATTACTAACATATGGATGAAAAAGGCAATATCACAACAGATGCTACAGAAATACAGAAGACAATAAGAAATTATTTTGAAAACCTATATTCCAATAAAATAGAAGATAGTGAAGACATCGATAAATTTCTTAAGTCATATGATTTACCCAGACTGAGTCAGGAGGATACACACAATTTGAACAGACCAATATCAATGGATGAAATAGAAGAAGCAATCAAAAGACTACCAACCAAGAAAAGCCCAGGACCGCAGGGATATAGAGCGGAGTTTTACAAAACCTTTAAAGAAGAGTTAATACCAATACTTTTCAAGTTATTTCAGGAAATAGAAAAAGAGAGAGCTCTTCCAAATTCATTCTATGAGGCCAACATCACCCTGATCCTGAAATGAGACAAATACACTTCAAAGAAAGAAAACTACAGACCAATATCTCTAATGAACCTAGATGCAAAAATACTCAATAAAATTCTGGCGAATTGGATACAAAAACACATCAAAAAAATTGTGCACCATGATCAAGTAGGATTCATCCCTGGGATGCAAGGATGGTTCAATATGCAGAAATCAATAAATGTTATTCACCACATCAATAGACTCAAAGATAAGAACCATATGATCATCTCGATAGACACAGAGAAAGCATTCGATAAAGTACAGCGTCCCTTTATGTTCAAAACATTAGAAAAACTAGGGATAACAGGAACTTACCTTGACATTGTAAAAGCTATGTATGCTAAGCCTCAGGCTAGCATCATTCTGAATGGACAAAAGTTGAAGGCATTCCCTCTAAAACATGGAACAAGACAGGGATGCCCTCTATCACCACTTCTATTCAATAAAGTTCTCGAAACACTGGCCAGAGCAATTAGACAGATGAAAGAAATTAAAGGTATAAAAATAGGAAAAGAAGAACTTATATTATCACTATTTGCAGAAGACATGATTCTATACCTACAAGACCCAAAAGGGTCTACAAAGAAACTACTAGAACTAATAAATAAATTCAGCAAAGTGGCAGGATATAAAATCAACACGCATTAATCAAAGGCATTTCTGTATATCAGCGACAAAACTTCTGAAACGGAAATGAGGAAAAACACCCCATTCACAATATCCTCAAAAAAAAAAAATACTTGGGAATCAACCTAACAAAAGAGGTGAAAGTTTTATACAATGAAAACTACAGAACCCTAAAGAGAGAAATAGAAGATCTTAGAATATGGAAAAATATACCCTGTTCATGGATAGGCAGAACTAACATCATCAAAATGGCGATATTACCAAAAATTCTCTATAGGTTTAATGCAATGCCAATCAAAATCCCAATGGCATTTCTTGTAGACATAGATAAAGCAATCATGAAATTCATATGGAAAAATAAAAAACACAGAATAGCAAAAGAAAATCTAAGCAGGAAGTGTGAATCAGGTGGCATAGCGATTCCAGATTTCAAACTATACTACAGAGCAATAGTATCAAAAACAGCATGGTATTGGTATCAAAACAGGTGGGTGGAACAATGGTACAGAATAGAGGACACACAGACTAATCCACAAAGTTACAACTATATTATATTTGCTAAAGGGGATAAAAGCATGCAATGGAGGAAGGATAGCATGTTCAACAAATGGTGTTGGGAAAACTGGAAATCCATATACAACAAAATGAACCTGAATCCCCCTCTCTCGCCATGCACAAAAGTTAACTCAAAATGAATCAAGGAGCTTGATATCAAATCAGAGACTCTGTGTCTGATAGAAGAAAAAGTTGGCTCCGATCTACATATTGTGGGTTTGGGCTCCAAATTCCTTAATAGGACACCCATAGCACAAGAGTTAATAACAAGAATCAACAAATGGGACTTACTTAAACTAAAAAGTTTTTTCTCAGCAAGAGAAACAATAAGAGAGGTAAACAGGGAGCCTACATCATGGGAACAAATTTTTACTCCTCACACTTCAGATAGAGCCCTAATATCCAAAGTATACAAAGAACTCAAAAAATTAAACAATAAGAAAACAAATAACCCAATAAACAAATGGGCCAAAGACCTGAACAGACACTTCTCAGAGGAGGACATACAATCAATCAACAAGTACATGAAAAAATGCTCACCATCTCTAGCAGTCAGAGAAATGCAAATCAAAACCACCCTAAGATACCATCTCATTCCAGTAAGATTGGCAGCCATTATGAAGTCAAACAACAAGTGCTGGCGAGGATGTGGGGAAAACGGTACTCTTGTACATTGCTGGTGGGACTGCAAATTGGTGCGGCCAATATGGAAAGCAGTATGGAGATTCCTGGGAAAGCTGGGAATGGAACCACCATTTGACCCAGCTATTGCCCTTCTTGGACTATTCCCTGAAGACCTTAAAAGAGCATGCTACAGGGATACTGCCACATCGATGTTCATAGCAGCACAATTCACAATAGCTAGACTGTGGAACCAACCCCGATGCCCTTCAATAGATTAATGGATAAAAAAAAATATGGCATTTATACACAATGGAGTATTACTCTGCACTAAAAATGACAAAATCATGGAATTTGCAGGGAAATGGATGGTATTAGAGCAGATTATGCTAAGTGAAGCTAGCCAATCCCTAAGAAACAAATGCCAAATGTCTTCTTTGATATAATTAGAGCAACTAAGAACAGAGCAGGGAGGAAGAGCAGGAGGAAAAGATTAACATTAAACAGAGGCATGATGTAGTAGGGAAAGGGAGAGAAAAGGGAAATTGCATGGAAATGGAAGGAGACCCTCACTGTTATACAAAATTACATATAAGAGGTTGTGAGGGGAATGGGAAAAAAACATGGAGAGAAATGAATTACAGTAGATGGGGTAGAGAGAGAAGATGGGAGGGGAGGGGAGGGGGGATAGTAGAGGATAGGAAAGGTAGCAGAATACAATAGTTACTAATATGGCATTATGTAAAAATTGGATGTGTAACTAATGTGATTCTGCAATCTGTATTTGGGGTAAAAATGGGAGTTCATAACCCACTTGAATCTAATGTATGAAATATGATATGTCAAGAGCTTTGTAATGTTTTGAATAGCCAATAAAGTATTTTTTAAAAAAGGAGAACATTTGGAAATAATACATTTGTTATTTCAAATAAAATTCCAAATTAGAAGTACTGCCAATATACTACATCAGATAGATGGAAGAATGTTAAGTCTTGAAGACAAGTTGGATGATGTAGAACTTTAATACAGTAATAAAAAGGAAAGACTTTAAAAAGAATATACAAGCATTTTACGACAACTTTAAAAGACCAACTGAGACTAAGGTCTTGAAGGAAGGACTGTATATACAAACCGAAGGCATAGAAAAATTATTCAGTGAACTAGCACCAGAAACATACCCTTATTTGTGAAAATAATATGTACATCAGGCACAGAAAGCATTTAGAAGGCCAAATAGATTTGGCCGAAAAAGAAACTGTCCACATTATATTTTGGTTAAAATTCCAAAATTCAGAGCTAAGAATGGTTTTTACAAATTCAAGAGAGAAGCACCAAGTCATTGATAAATGGTAATGTACCTGGATAACTCAAAGTGCCTTTATGTATATTAATGATGCACTAATTAAAACAACTACAAATAAATACAAAAAATCAGTAGAGAAGAAAGATAACAAAGGTAGGCAAGAAGCGAGAGTACTGGGGATCAAACTGGAAAAGTGTATACCAATCTTGTATGATTATTTCAAAATTAAACCCAATATTATATATGAAATAATGATCTAATTAAGAAAAAGAAGTAAACAGTGAGTAAAACTATAGAAACTGCATGAACACTTGAAGAATGAATAATACAATTGCATAATCAAAGGGTCACTGATGAAATCGGGGGTGGGGTGGGGAAGTTTTAAATAAACATCAGACCCATGTGAGAATCAAAACACAACATGGGATACAGTAAAAACAGTTCTTTTTTTTTGTTCTTTGGTTTTTTTCTTTTCTTTTATTGAGACATTGTGTGTGTATATGTATACAAAATAATGGGATTCAGTATAACAAATACAGAAATGCACATAATATATTTTGATAAATCTTACTACGCAGTACTTTTTCTTTCCCTCCCCATGTCTCTCCCCTAATGTACCAAAAGCAGTTGTATGAGGGAAGTTTATAGCAATGGCTACCTCCATTTAGAAATCTGAGATATTTCAAATTTAAAACCTCATGATGCATCACAAGGTCTAAGAAAAACATCAGTAAATTAATTCTAAAACCAATATGAAAAAAGAATTAATAAATGTCACAGCCAAATTTATAAAGTAGAAAGTTAAATTTAAAAAAATCCAACATAGTACTAATGAAACAAACAGTTGGTTGTTGAAAAGGTAAATAAGATTGATAAACCCTTAGCAAAGGTAAATAAAAAATAAAAAAAAGAGAGAAGGAAGATACAAATGAATAAATCTAGAAACAAAAACAGAAATATAACAACAGATACCACTGAAATCCAGAGGATCTCTAGAGAGTGGAAAACTAGTATTTCAATGCATAGGAAAATCTAGATTATATTAAAGACTCAAATTGCAATACATGAAAAAATCTAGAAGATATTGATGAAATATGTCCTAAAAAATTTGAATCAAAAGGATAGAGAAAAACAAATAGCTCAATACCAAGCAATTAATTTGAAGCAATAATAGAAGCCTCCAAGGCCAGAGGTGAATGCATTGCTAAATTTTATCAGATATTTAATGAAGAACTGATATTAATCCCTCCCATTACATGTAAGAGCAAAGGAAAGATGCTTTCAAAGCAATTCTGTAAAGTATTACCCTGATTGGAAAAGTGAATATGGACAGAACAAGGAAAAAAACTAAGACCAATATCCTTGAGGAACATAATATAAAAATTCTCATAAAAATCTTTGCAAACCACATTCAGCAGCACATTACAAAATAACATACAATGTCAGGCATGGTGGTATATGTCTATATTCTCAGAAAGGTAGGATGTTATTTCAGGCCCACTGTAATTTCAAAGCCAGCCTGGGCAAATTAGTGAGACCTTATCAAAGTGAACAATAAAAGGGGCTGGGGGTGTGTCTCAGTGATACTGTGCTCCTGGTTTGAGTCTCTAGTGTCATATACAAAAAAAAAAAATACAAGCTGATTTTGCTCCAGGATTATTCAATAAATGCAAATCAATGAAACTAATACACCACATATAGAATCAAGGGCAAAACCAAATGATCATTTCATCAGCTGCAGGAAAAGCCTTTGACAAATTCAATGGCCCTTTATAATAAAGCTCTGAGGAACTAGAAATAAGAGAAGTTTATAACAAGATAATAAATATCAAGTGTATCAAACCCAAAGCCAATAGTATAATGAAGAGGAACATTTTCTCTGAAATCAGAAAAATACAAGGATGTTCATTGCCACCAACCTCACTAATCATAGTACTTAAAATTTTAGACAAGAGAAAGAAATAAAAGGGATTCAAATAGAAAACTTAAAATTGTTAAATTATTTCTATATGCAAATTATATAGTCCTATTCTTAGAAGACCACAAATGTTATATCATAAGAATTCTACTTCCAATGAATAAGTTCATCAGAGTAAAATGATACAAAGTAAATATATATAGCAATAAATTGTTTATATACCAATAGCAAACCTGGAGAGAATAAAGCAAGGGTAATAGGTCATTCAAATAGCTTTAAAAATAGATAGGAATAACCCTAGTTAAGGAAGTGAATGACCTCTTCAAGAAAAATTACAAATTACTGAAAAAGAAACTAAAGAAGACAACAGAAAGTAGAAAGATCTCCTATGTTCATGGAAAGGCAGAATTAATATTGTGAAAATGGCCATATACCATAATTGAATTATAGATTCCATGCATTCCCATTCAAATTCAAATGATATTGTTCACAGAAATGGGGGGTAAATACAAAACAAATAAAACTACTCCTAAATTTATATGGAAGAAAAACAAAACAAATGACTTAAACAAAGTGATGCTGATCATAAGAGCAATGATGGGTACACCACAATGCCCAATTTCAAAATATAAAACAGAGCCACAGTAATAAAAACCATGGTCTTGGTGAGAAGGAAGACCCATAGACCAATGGAATAGAAGAGAAGTGAGAGAGCCAAACCCACAGAAGTACATTCATGTGATTCTAGGCAAAGTTGCCAAAAATATATTTTGGAGAAAAGACAAAAGACATTTTAGAAATAGTGTTGGGAAAACTAGATATCCATACGTAAAAGAAAACTAGATGACTATTTTCTAACACTGTACAAGAGTTTATTCAAAAAGGACTAAAAACATATGTACCAGACTAGAAGGTTTACAACTGCCAGAAGAAAATATATTGAAAACACTTCAGTATGTAGGCAATGACTTCCTGAATAGAGATTCCTACAGCTCAGAAAATAATAGCAACAATGGATAAGAGGGAGTGCTTCAAACTGAAAAATTCCTGCATAGTAAGTGAAACATATTAACAGTATGAAGAGGTAGCCTCCAGAATTGGAGAAAAGCTTTGCCAGCTACTCTTCTGACAGAAGGTTAATATCCTGAAAATATTAACACAAACATCTTAACACCAGAAACACAAAAATCTTCTCAATCAATGAGCAAATTCACAGCTGGTTCTCAAAATAAGAGATATAAATGGCCAACACTTTGGTTAAAAAATGCATAACATCTTTAGCAATCAGGGAAATGTAAATCAAAACAACATCAAGCCTCCATTTTCCACCATTCAAAAAAGTAATCATCAAGAAAACAAATAATAGTGGGAAAAATTGAGGAGAAAATCTCTTATACGCTATTGGTAGAAATATAAATTACTATGGCCCTATGGAAATCCGTATGAAGGCTACTCAAAAAACTGAACATAAAACTACTTTATGATACAACTATACTACTCAGTACTTACAGGAAAATATTAAAGTCAGCTTACTTTAGAGATATACATATGCCCATCTTTACCATGACACCATTCAAAATAGGCAAGTTAAAGAATCAGGCTAGATGTTTGTTAACAAAAAAAAAATGGATAAAGAAAATGTATTATATATACACAAGGAAGATTTTTACACATAGAAAACAACAAAACTAAATCCATTTTAGGAAAATGAATGACATAGGGAAGCATAATGTTAAGTAATATAAACCAGACTCAGAAAACAAGTATTATATATTGCTCTCATATAGAAAACTAGAGGTAGAAATGTTCAACATGAAAATAGATGAATAATAAATTTTATCCATTAGCATACATAAAATTGGGAGTATGGAGGAAGAAATGTTAAAGTTAGCATTGGGGGAGTATAATTGATCTATATGTATGTACAAACATGCCACCATAAAAATTTTGTGTAATTACTGTGTACAATTTTTTTTTAAATTAACCATCTTTTTAAAATTTTCAGAACTTTATTTATTTTTCATTTATCATGTTCATTACCACTATTACTTGTTCTGTTTAGATTTATATATTCTTTGAATAGCAGTTATATATATATATTATTGATTTCTTTTTAGTTATATGTGACAGTAGAGTTCATTCTGATATAATTCAACAAGCACTAACCATCAATAAATTAAGTTTATATTAATTGATACTAAATATAAATTACTTGAAGGTTTAATAAGAACAGAAGTAAAGAAACTATTGATTTTTAAGTGTCTAAAATATGCCTCATTCATTTGTTTATTTTTCTATTCATTATAATCACAAAATTATTGTGATGGTAATCCCACACCCTGCCTCCTAGTCATTCAAGAATGTCAAGAGTAAAAAATAGACAAATATGACACATTGTTCAAATATCCAGCATGTACTTCCCCTAATATTCCTATGTTTGGACTAATATTGAATTGCTACTCTTATTAATTTCAATATTTCTTATTTTAAGTATCAGCCATCTTGACTCTCTTATTCAATCTGGATACTTATCTTGCTCTTCATATGCATCCCCTTTTCTCAGCTTCATATTTATAAAGCTGTTCTTTTGGCTTCTTTTCTATTTCTTTCTTTCCATAAGGGCACACCAAAGAATTGTTTATTCCTGCCACATTCTGTCAATGTTAATTCACCTGTTGCTATCCTTGTTTTCTATTGTAATTTTGTAGCCTTATTTCTTTCTAGCATTTTTTTTTTCATCATGGAAGATGATATGCAAAAAAACAGAAAGAAAGAATGAAAGAGATTTAAAAAAAATTACCTTTGAATCAGGTGATGAAAAGAAAGGACAATCATTCTTTATTCTGATTGCCTGCACAAGTGTTTCAACTACATCCTTCTTTTGACTGGCAGGGTTACTGTTGTCAGGTAAGTTTCCACTCTTTTGGTTCCCTGTGTCATATTTTACTTCTAACAATAAAAACAAAATAAATGATATACAAAAATTCTGTAACTTCAAGTCAATAAGCTGCACAACATCAGGCAGTCTTCAAATAGCTTACCATCCTTCATGGATTGTCTGGAAGCTTCAGTTAATTCTCCTCCTTCTTCTGGGATGTTCTAGGGAAAAAAGATTAAGATATAATAAGAACCAAAGTTAAAAAATTAATTAATGTTCTCCATGACTGTAGATACAATAGAATAAGCATTTTGATGCATACTCAAACTATAATTTTCTCACTAAGCTATACCTTCTAATGGGGAAAGGATTATGAGCCATGACATAGAGATTTCCAAAATGTAACTCCTCTTATCTTCAATTGATTTTTACACAAATACTGAAATCCATTATACTATTTTCTTAAGCTGAATGATGTAGGATAAAAATTGTAGCCATCTTTACTTAGAGTACTTTTGAAAAAGACTAACAATATGAGAAATTATATGTGATATTTTAATGTGTTTTTATGACTTATATTGGCATGGATTACCTCTTGTGGGGAAAGCTGTAAGATATGAGCTTTAAGAGTATCTATTAAAGAAGACTGATTGGATACATAAACAGTATAAGTTTTGTCCATCCTATGTGTCAAATAGCTCAAGATAAATGATTATACAAATTTTTCTCCTTCCAAGAAAAAGAGGAATGACAAAAAAAAATCATGTGGGGGTGATATCAATGAATAAAAACCACACAGTGTTGTTAAACAAAAACATTAACTCAATGACCAAACCACAGTGACAGAGATGGCACAATGAATAGACAATGAAGAGATGTTTTCTTCAAGGAAAATAGTATTAGAGTAAGTCATTTGTTTTAGAAAGGGGCATATCTTCTTTTTATTCCAGTAACTTCATATAATTGAGTTAACAAAACAATAAGATATAAAACAATAAAATATTTTTTAATAAACCAGGTGGTGCTGCAAATCATATCACCAGGTTTGCTTGACATAGGTAACAAGACAGTGGAAGAAGTCCTTTTTTTTCTGCATTACAATTCTTAATACACCTTTATACTACAGTTTATCATCTCCCGGTTAGTATATAAGGTATGTTGACACCAAATTTACATTTTCACATGTGTATTTGTATAATGAAAGATAAGCAAGAAGGATTCTTCCTTTATAGCACCAATTTGAGATAACTTACTCAAACTTTCACATACCATATATTAAAAGAGAATACAAACTTAAAGCATATTTTTGAATTCAGTAGACTTAATTACTAGTTGTCTCATACATATTACAATACTTAGGACATTTCAGCAAGTAGACATTTATTTTCTCCACATTTACTCATGTTCAATACTGTGTATAACACCAGCTTTTAGAAATGGTGCATTTCTCCAGGCCAAATGAGCTCAGTTAAGTTATGAATAATACCATAATAGCATTCTAAATGGAACACACTATGATAGCTCTATATTAATTTCCCCCCAAATAAATATTACACACTTCTTATTCACATAATATTTAGCTCTTAATAACTGAAATAAAATTAAAGTCATTTCAAAAACAAAAGATGTCATTTACACTTAAATTTTATTTTACTGCTCCAGGATTTTTTATTTCTAACCTGGAATAGTTCATAAAAATAGTAGTGTTTTACAATGAATATTTAAGTAAATATAGAAACTAAAATTTGAAATTTCAGAATGTGTCATAGAATTTAGATATTTTAAGAAATTATAATGGAAAAACAACAATTCTGAAACTAAAGTATTACTACAATTATTGAGAGTCTCTGCTTCCAGAACTGATTATTACTTTGCACACACCATCTATTCTTCAATTAGATGAAGAGTAAATTTTTAGAAAAGTTCATTACCTCATTTTTTTTAGAATTTGTATTGGTTCTTTTCAGTTATACATCACAATAGAAGTTATATACTAGCATATAATTATAAAAGTATAGAATATAATTTGTTCTAATTCAGGACCTAGTACTTCCTTCTGTTCTACTAATCTTTCTGTTATTTACAGTAGTTTTTTAAAAAATTACTGTCACTTTTAGTGGAAAAACTCAGAAAATATGGATATGTAAACACTTTTTAATACAAGTATTAAGATACAGATTCTAGACTTTTGGTTGCCACAATTCCCAATATTATTTTAGTATAAATACAGAGCCAAGGAGAGAAATAGAGAATAAAAATCTATGAAAATGTTATGATAGTAAAACATCAACCAAGGGTTCAAATGAATAAAGAAAAGCTATGTGCAATGTATATTATACATTCCAAACTAAAAGCACCAGGGAAATTTCATGATTCTAGAAAAATTAATTTAGGCATTAAATTATTAAAGTATTATAAGTCTTGTTAAACTAAGCAAATTTTCATATAAAATGTCAGAAAAAAATATAGCAGAATTTTCAGCACTGACATCTTAAAAACACAAAATTCAGAGCAAGAACATGAATTTTACAAAATATCCCTTTACCTTAATATGAGCTTCATCGTTGTTCTCAATCATTTCAAAGCAGGAATCACCTGGATGAGTTTTTTGGGTAGATCTTTAGAGCAAAAATGTACAACAACAATGGGTGAGTTATTTTATTTTAAAAATAAAGTCTGTTTAAAGTTTAGGTATAATTTATTAAATGGTGGTTCTTGATTGAAATAATTAAAATATGACCTCCATTTACAAAAAAAGCTCATATTCACTTCCTTCTGCCTCTACTGCTGTGAATCTATAAAATATTCAGTGAAAGTACTCTGAGTTCCAATTCAGAGTGATAGTCAATACAGCAGCAGAACCTGAGGATAATTTATACTTGCAAACTGCCTGTCTTGAAGGCTGAACTTAAACCCAAGTAATGGCTGACATTTTTTTTCCACCTGAACTGAAACAAATCTCTGATAACCCAAGACAAGGTAACAAGATGCATAATTCCCTCTCTTGGATATCCATGAGTCAAATACTAAGGAAGATGGCTTGAAAATGGCAGTCTTTGTTCTTCAGCATAGAAATCACCAATAGAAATACCGAATTTATTCCCTTTACCCACAAACAGTGCACAGAGTTCTCTGAAACTTTAAAAAATTGAAAGCTAAAAAGTGAATATATATGTTATTTAGAATACTTTTGTCAGAAAAATTGAAATAAATTATAAAATTAATTTTTCCTATATAGGTCCAACTTTATTCAGGTCCAAATAAACTAGCAAGCACTTTAAAACCTTTACAGGCACTCAGATGCTCAAGGGGAAAGACTGCCATAAAAGCAGAGTCTTGGTGTTCATACCTCTGTTTCCCTAACCATTATGTAAGTGTCTTCCTTCCTCTGGGAATCCATTTCCCAGTACCTCATCTGCAGAACTCAGTGGCAGTCTCCAAACTTGAAATTTATATCCCATGAATATGCAGATTCCTGACACAAGGGAAAACTAAATGGAGTCTCAATGGCCTGTCTAAATACCTTACCAACTACTCAACTGAAGCTTTATAATGACTTTGCCTGTCAATCATTCCTGCACCCAATAGTACATGTACATTGTAAGAACACCAGCAAGTTGGAAAGAAAGTGAAGGTTAATGGATACCCACTTTGGGCCACAGATCCATATATTCCAACAAATTTTATCCATGTATTCTAACAAATTCACTAGTCTCTAATTCACTCTTGCATAACAAGGATGCAAACAGAAAAAATACAAGCTATCAAACATCCTCTAAATATTGTATTAAAATGCCTTTATAGAGAGCTTTTAATATTAATTCCTGTTTTGTGTGCATCAAACAGATCATAAACCCCAAGATTTTAGACTGTTTTCTAAAACCCTTATTCCTATGCAACACAGTATTGTTACTCTTCAAAATAGTCCCTTTCTTCATTAATTAAATTTGATCCTCTATTACTGTGGTCACTTAATAGTTCTAGTCTTGTCCTCTTTATTTGGGGTCCTATAGTCAGTCCTCATTCTATTATGAAAAAAAAATTCACCTTAAAAATTATAACCAGGGGCTGGGGATGTGGTTCAAGTGGTAGGCGCTCCCTGGCATGTGCAGGGCGCTGGATTCGATCCTCAGCACCACATAAAAATAAAATTAAAGATGTGGTGGTATACCAAAAACTGAAAAATAAGTACTAAAAAAATTCTCTCTCTCTCTCTCTCTCTCTCTCTCTCTCTCTCTCTCTAAAGAAAAAATAATAACCAGTAAATGTACTGAGCTTAGAACTAAGGAACTGGAGTTCAAATATCATTGCTGTCATCATTTGTACCCAGAAAAGCCCCTTTAATATTTTTAAGTTTCAGGTTCATTCTCAAAATTATCATTTGGCCAGCATGTCAAATACATGCTGAAAGACTAGATGGTTGCTAAAATTCTTTAAAATTCTGAAATTCTCTGAACTTTTGAATCTGTCAGCAGAAAAAGAAATAATATTCAATTGACAAAATAAAAACACAAAGAGGAAAAAACAGAAAATACAAATAAAAATTAAATCAGAGATTATAGTAATAGAAAAAAAGTATCAAAGTAAAAGTCTTCATAAAATGGATGGGATAGTAATTAAAGGAAACTTATTGGAAAATCAGGAAGTAGAGAAATCAAAATGTCCTCTAAGGATTAATATAATTAATACAACATTGTCTAAACAATGTTATTCTTCACTTCCAGAAAAATAATTTTTCTATAGCACTTGTCTGATCTTGTTTATTAGAAAACCATGTGGCCATAGATCTGTGAGATTTTACATAAAAGATTTGGTGTATTAAAAAAAACAAACAAACCAAAAAAAACTGGTTACCAGTAAACTGTCAAAGTCAGGACAAAATCTTTGACTATAACCCAGCTTCTCAGGTAAAATATAAATCAGAATTAACACATAATTGCCTTTAACTTTCTAAACTGATGATATAGAATGGATGATACATCTTGGTATCAATCTGTACATTGTGACAACACAATGGAGTTGTCAGCCAGGTAAGGCTACAGTCTAACCACAGGCCCAACACTTATTAAATAGGCAAATATGGGACAAATAGTCATCTCTATGAATGACTGCTGCTTTATTAGTAATTAACAGGTTATAATAGCACAGACACTTTCAAAGTGTTTGTAAGAAAACTTTAGGAAAAAAGTGTTAACTGAATGTGGTGTCTGTCCCAGACTAGAGTACTCAACAAATCCTTATATCTTCACTCTCCACTTAGTTAGTAGATATTTTTCATTTAAAATCTATAAATTCATACCTTCTTAATGGGTCATCTTTAGAACTTTCTTTTACTATTAAAGAAAACAGTAAAATATACATTTAATCAAAAACAGAAATGTAAAATATTAAACGTTGATGACTCATGTTTTATTATAAAATATTCCTTTAGGCCCATACTTAGAGAAGTTTTAAAATTAACATTAATTATATTTCTGACAGGCAAGCAATGATTAACAACTCTTATGTCTCCTACTATGTACTTATCAAATGCAAGGAAGATACAAGAAAATTGCAAAAATTTGATAATTAAAAGTAAATAATTACCATAACCATAATCCTTACTAAAAGCTTCAAGAGGAAAGAAAACCTTATCATTGTCACATAAAATAGCATAAAGATATCAGTATCAAACAAGGGGAGACATGATGGTTGATTAGCAGGAAGTGGCTTTTCTCACAGCTCCACCACATGGGACTCAGAGAGTGAGAAAACTGCTTCTCTGTGAGGTGGGTGATAAAAGCATGCCACTGGTACTCAATATTGGCCAGAGAGCCTTGAAAACTGGGGAATTTAGGGTGCATTAGACAAAGATGAAAAACAGAAATAGAGCTTAGGTTCTATGGGAGTTGGGGAAATCAGTACATGAGGACAGGAAAGTCTGAAAAATGCTGCAGACAAGGGGCTAGGGTTGTGGTTCAGTGGTAGAGTGTTTGCCTAGCATGCATGAAGCACTGGGTTCAATCCTCAGCACCACATAAAAATAAAATAAAAACACTGTGTCCACCTAAAACTAAAAAAGATAATAATAATAATAATAATAATAATAATAATAAGAAGAAGAAGAAGAAGAAGAAGAAGAAGAAGAAGAAGAAGAAGAAGAAAAGTGCTACAGACAGTCTTGGAATGCAGAACCTTGGACCAGAGGGTCAAGCCTAACCTGGGCAGACTCAGAAGCTATTCTAATCAATAAACTGTGACATAAAAGTCACCCCTGGTCTACCTGCTATGTTTGGGGAGCTGAAGTTGGAGACATGTTTGAACATCTGCATTGCTGTGGCACCAACTCAGACTGGGAACTTAGAACCATGAGTTGGGGCTCAGTCCAATACATAAATCTGGCAGACACCAGTCACAAGATCTAAACTGAGCCTAGCAAATCAGGAGAATATCTGGTATGGAAAGAAGTTTTCCTGGGGGTAATGCAAGTCAGATAGGCCAAAGAAAGCCTTCCTACTCTCTTCTCTTGATAGACCAATGCCTAAGACCAGTGGCAGTGGCTTCAAAATCTGAACGAGCAGGAGTGATGGAGCTTGGTGCTTGGGAGCAGACCTCAGGAGGTCAGAAAGAATAGTATCTCTGAAAAACAGAACTGGTGAAGAACTGGCTTTTCTGTGACATGAGTGTAGCTTTGGGGAGAAGAGTGGGGTATAGTCCTAGGGGTGAATTGATTTATTTATGCCCAGTAACTCTTCATGCAATGAAACACCTGGGGCAAAGACTAGACCTCATTGCCTCCCATGAGAACATCTTGTAGAACCCAGCATAACCTATACCCTTGGGGTAGAGCTGACAGCACCTCTCACAGCTCTTCATACCATCCCATGGAGAATGAAAACTGAGAGATGGAAAGACACCCAAGACAGCAAGCACATACTCTCAGTGACAATCTTATGGGTTTTTTTTCCTTTTTAGTTTTCCATCGTGTATTGATGAATACATGGTAGACATTTATACAGTTGTACATGTACATATTTTTTTCTGATTTCTCATTTGTAGCATTCTTAAACATGATTATTTTTCCTTATTCTGTTTTTTGAGGTTAGGCTTGACCCTCTGGTCAATTAGCATATTTTGGATTGACTTTATATTCTGTTTCAAAACTTTTATTTCCCTTTGTTTCTATTTCTCTTTTTTCTCTTATAAACAGTCAAATTCCATTGTTCTCTCTTTACTCTATATTTTTACTTCTTTTTTCTCCTTCTTCCTCATAAACAACACATCCTATATCAACTATGCATCTGCCCTATTCACACCTGGAAACTACAAATCGTTTTCTATCCTCACTGCACCTTTCCTCATAAGGAAGTCTATTTTTAATTTCTCCTAACACTAATTTGTTTATAAAACTCCACAGACACCACCACTAATGCTGAAACAACAATTAATACAGTTGAAGCCATAAGAAACATCTATTCTTTGATTTTATGAAAGATATAATTCATGGTTACTTACTGTCTTTGCTGACAGAAATCAATACAGTTCTGTTTATTGTAACAACTTTGTGTGAAAACAAAAATTAAGTACTCAATTTAGTTTTATATATTGTACATACAGTTGGTTGCAATTATTTGACTCCCCCTCCCCCAAATATGTGAGCCACAGGATATCTTCAAGATCACTAGAAATGCACGGACTAGAAGTTCTGTGGAGGCAGATTCATTTAGATAAATGAGTGGACACACAAACAATATGAACAAGCAAGGGAACAAATCATTCCAAACAAACCAGAATGACTCAACAGCATATTCCACAAAAACCACAGTGAAGAGAACATCAGAGAAGGAATTTTGAAAGTTTATACTTCAACTGACCTATGAGATAAAAGATAATGTAAGGAGTAAAATCAGAGAAGACACAAGAAGTGAAAAATCACCTCAATAAGGAAATAGAAGTTCTAAAAAAATCAATCAGAAATTCTCCAAATGCATAAATCAATAAACCAAATTAAAAATTCAATACAAAGCATCACCAATAAAAGAGGTGACTTGAAGGACAGATGTTCAGGTAATAAAGTAGTAGTACATAATCTTGAAAATAAAGTTCATCATGGAGAAAAGATGTTACCAGACCATGAACAAAATTTTCAAAAAATATGCGATAATATGAAAAGGCTAAATTTAAGATTAATTGGGGTAGATGAAGGCATTGAGTTTCAAACCAAAAAAATGAACAATTTATTCAATGAAATAAGAGAAAATTTCCAAAATCTTAAGAATGAAATAGAAAAGCAAACACAGGAGGTATATAGAACTCAAAATATATAAAATTGCAACAGGCCCAATTCTAGCCACATTATTATGAAAATGTCTAACAAACAGAGTAAATATAGAATTTTAAAACCTGCTAGAGAAAAATGATTGGTCACATTGAAAGGCAAGGAAAACCAATCCAGATCTCAGCTGACTTATCAACCCAGATAGTAAAAGCTAGGTGGTGTTTGAATATTATATACCAAGCTCTGGAAGAAAATGGATACCACACCAAGAATACCAAATTATGTCAGATTTAAATATGAGTTAAAAGCATCCATAAAAATTTTTTAAAAAATCACAACTAGAAATCTGGCATTATAAAACATACTCGATAAAATATTTCATGAAGAAAATATAAAATATTCAAATAAAAACAGAGTAAAACTACAACTAAAATAATAGTTAATCAAAGTAGAATCTAATTCAACTTGATAATTAGAAATAAATCAAAATAAAAGGAAATACAAATCATATCTCAATAATAACACTGAATGTTAATGGACTCAACTCATCAAAAGGTATACGCTGGCAGATTGAATTAAAAAACAAAACCCAACACTATGCTGTCTCTAAGAGACTAACCTCATAGGCAAAGATATTCACAAGATATCCAAAGATATACACTGTGAAAGGGAAAGAAAACCACATCAATCACATGGATCTCATAAACAAGCAGGTGTTTCTATTCTTAAAATAATGGATTTTAAGCATAAGTTACTTAGAACAGATAAAAAAGGCCATTTCATATTGCTTAAGGGAGTAATATAAAAGAAAGAAATAACAACAGAATATATATGCTCCAAACTATGAAACATCTATGTAAATTCTTCTCAATATTGAGAATCAAACAGATCACAACACAATAATTTTGGGAACTTTAACATGCCTCTCTCATCACTAGACAGATCAAACAAACAAAAATTAAACATAGAAGGTACAGAACTAAAGTTACAATTAATAATTTAGATCTAACAGAAATATATAGAACAGTTTACTCATCAATGACTGAATACATTTTCTTCTTAGCTACACAGGGAACATTTTCCAAAAATAGAACATATTTTAGTACATAAAGCAACATTTTGCAAATACTAAAAATAGAGATATCTTGCACTCTATCAGATCATAATGGAATAAAACTAGAAATCAACAAGATTAAAAAAGCTAACACTAGTAGACTAAATTCACTACTGAATGATGAATGGATAGATGAACAAATCAAGGTTAAAATAAAGAAAATATGAACGAAAATGAGAATTGTGATATAATATATAAAAATCTTTGGGACACTGCCAAGGCAGTTTTAAGATAAATGTTTATATCATTGAGCCCATAAATTAAAAGAATAGAAAGTTATTGAGTAAATAACATTACCTCTCAAGGCCCTAGAGAAAAACACTGAAATCAGCAAAAGACAGGAAAGAATAAAATTTAAAAATGAAATTGATAAAATAAACATGTAAAAATTGAAAAAAAATGAATCAAAATGTTGTGTTTTTTTTAAAAAAATAAACAAAACTGACAAACTTTAGCCAAGGTAACTAAGAGAAAAAAATGCAAAGTACCAAAATATCAGTGCAAATATCACCACAGACACGACTGAAACAGAGCATATATAGAAGCTATTTAAAATATATATATACCCCAATAAGCTAGAAAATCTTAAAGACATCAGTAATTTCTGGAGATATGAGCTACCCAAATCAAACCAGAAGGATCTAGAAAATTTAAACAGATCAATTACAAATAATGAGAATAAAGAAGTCACTAAGAGCCTACCAACAAAGAAAAGCTCAGGACCAGATAGATGCTCAGCCAATTTCTACCAAACCTCTAAAGAAAAACTGATACCAATCCTCCTCAAATTATTTCATGAAATTGAAAAAGAGGGAACTCTTCAAACTCATTCAATGAAGCTTATCTCACACTGATACAAATCTAGACAAAGAAACATCAAAAAAAGAAAAATTCAGATTAATATCCTTGATGAACATAGATGCAAAAATCTTCAATAAAATACTGCTAAATCTCATACAAAAATATATTAAAAAGATGGTGCAGTAGGGGATAGGAAAGGTAGCAGAATACAACAATTACTAATAGGGCATTATGTAAAATTGTGGATGTGTAACCGACGTGATTCTTCAGTCTGCATTTGGGGTAAAATTGGGGGTTCATAACCCACTTCAATCTAATGTATGAAATATGATATGTCAAGAGCTTTGTAATGTTGTGAACAACCAATAAAAAAAAAGAAAAAAAAATAGTGCACCATGACCAAGTGGGTTTCATCCCAGGAATGCAACATTGATTCAACAAATGGAAATCAGTAAATTTAATTCATCACACAAATAGACACAGAGATAAGAACACATAATTATCCAAATAATTGCAGCATCTCTTTTTGAAAAAATACTACATCCATTCATGCTTTAAACACCAGAAATAACAGAAATGAAAGAATCATACCAACACTGTAAAAGCTATATATGACAAACCCAAGGCCAACCTAATACTAAAGGAGTACTACTACAGCATTCTTTCTAAAAACTGGAATGAGAAAGGGGAGCCCACTTTCACTACTTCTATTAGTACACAAACCAACTTGTAGCAAGTACAAAATGTAGAGATAATACCCTGCAATCTATCAAATCATAGTGTAATAAAATCCCAGAAGATAAAATTCACTACTGAATGAATAGAGAGCTGAACAAATCAAGTCTGTTAATCTCTAGCCAGAGCAATTTGGCAAAGAAAGGTAATTAAAGGGATGTGAATAGGGGAAAAAAGGGCTAAAACTAGGTCCACTTGAAGAGGACATAATTATATATTTAGAAGACCCCAAAAGAAGTCCATCAGAAAACTCCTAGAACTCAAATTAATTCACCAAATTGAAGGATACAAAAATAATACTCATAAATAAATTGTGTTTCTATACTCCAATAATGAATAAGCTAAAAAATAAATTAGGAAAACTATCTCATTAAAAAAACTTGTGAATCAACCTAACAAAAGAGGTAAAAGATCTCTACATTGAAAATTACAGAATACTAAAGAAATAAATTGTGGAAGACCATAGGAGATGGAAAGACTTCTCTGTTCTTGGATATCCAGAATTAATTGTCAAAATGGCCATCATACTGAAAGTGTAAAAAGATTAATGCAATTCCCTTCAATAGTCCAAAGATTTTCTTCACACAAACAGAATTAGCAATCATGAAATTCACTTGGATAAACAAAAGACACAGAATATCCAAAACAACCCCTAGCAAGAAAAATGAAGCAGGAGGCATCACAATATCAGACCTCAAATTACACTACAGAGCTATAAAAAGAAAATCAGTATGGTATTGGCAACAAAATAAGTAAGACCACCAATGGAACAGATGATATAGAAACAAATCCATATAAATACAGTTACCTCATACTATACACAAAGGCACCAATACTATACATTGGAGAAAAGATAGCTTCTTCAACAAATGGTGCTCAGAAAATTGGTAATCCTTACGTAGCAGAATTAAATTAAACTCTCATTCTCTCACCATGCACAAAACTCAACTCAAAGTGGATCAATGACCTAAGTATTAGACCAGAATCCCTGCACCTGCTAGAAGAAAATGTAGGCCCCAAACTCCACCATATCTGCTTAGAATCTGATTTCTTAATAAGATCCCTAAAGCACAAGGAGTTGTTGGTGGGCCTGACCTTGGATCTATGTGGAGGAATGCTTATCTTGCTAATGATTGTGCAGCAGGGAAATGCTAACTACAGCTCTATGTTTTGAGACAGAGTGTTGTCAGAACACTGGCAAGCACCATTTCCCTGTTCCTTTGACAAGAAGTTATTTCCCTGTTAGTACAAGGTTAGCTTACATGGCAGCTCCTAGACTCTTGGTTTCAGGACTCCCATAATATGATATGTTGTGTATCATCTCTGGCCTATCATGACTGTTATATGTAAATTGGCACATACCCACTATAAAAGCTATTTTTTTGCTGCACAATACAGCCAGACACCATTCTCTGAAACTGTTTCTGGAGGGGGTTTCTCTGTGCCCTCAAGCTCCCATCAGTTGATGTTGGAAAGGCAGGCCCCTCAGCAAGAAGTAAAATCAATTATCAATAAAAGGTATGGCATCAAACTAAGAAGCTTCTTCATTGCAAAGAAAAAAACCAAGGATGTGAAAAGAGAACCAACAGAATAGGAAATATACCCTTCCCCCTGCCCCTCAGAAAAAGCATTAACTTCCAGGATAGATAAAGAACTAAAAAATATAAATTAAAACTAATACCACCACCACCCACCACCACTCAATTAACAAATGGGCAAATAAATTGAACAGGAACTTCACAGAAGAAATAAAAATGGTCAACAAGTATATGAAAACATCTATAGAAATTAGAGGAATGCAGTAAACAGTTTTACAAAGACATTCCAGTGTAGGAGACAGCAAATATGCTGATCTCTTACTTCCAGCTACTTTTTCTATCTTATGTGTATTACAAACAGAACTTTACCTCCCCTAGGAATAAAACTGTTGAAAGATGACACCTTTCAGAGTTTATACACTCTTATCCATACCACATTGTCATGGGGAAATGTAGAAAGAAGCACTAGGGAGCAGAAAAGGTAGCAGAAAGTTGTTATGTAGTAATAGTTGGCATGATAAAATATTTAAATAGGCTATTAAGTCACTCATGCTTTCAGAATGAGCCCAACATTGTCTTTCCAAACAACAACAAACAAACAAACAAAAATATGAATTTTGTGGCATTTCCTCGGAGAGAATCTACTGGTAGGACAGAGGAAAGAGCTAAGTGGTAATGTAATGTATTACATAGAATGTATGAGCTCTGGCTTCAATGCCCAACAGTAAAATAAATGATGATAATGACTATAATGATAATGATTATGATGATTTTAAAAGAATTGTACTATTAAAATTATAAAGACTGAGTTTATACTCACCAGGCGCGATGGTGCAGCAGCGGGGCGCGCGGGCCAAGAGGGACGGCGGGCCGCCGACCCCGGGGCCCGGCCGGCCCAGGAAGGGGCGCGCGAGCCTGGCTGGTGCAAGACCCCGAGCGGCCACATCAAGAGGCCGATGAACGCATTCATGGTGTGGTCGCAGCACGAGCGGCGGAAGATCGTGGACCAGTGGCCCGACAGGCACAACGCCGAGACCTCCAAGCGCCTGGGCCGCCGCTAGCAGCTGCTGCAGGACTCCGAGAAGATCCCGTTTGTGCGGGAGGCGGAGCGGCTGCGCCTCAAGCACATGGCGGATTACCCGGACTACAAGTACCGGCCGCGCAAAAAGAGCAAGGGGGCGCCGCCAAGGCGCAGCGGCGGCGGCGGCGGCAGTCGGCTCAAGCCGGGGCCGCAGCTGCCGGGCTGCGGGGGCCGCCGAGCGGCGGGAGGGCCTTTGGGGAGCGGCGCGGCGGCGTCGGAGGACGACGACGAGGACGACGACGAGGACGACGACGAGGAACTGCTGGAAGTGCGCCTGGTCCAGACCCCTGGGCGGGAGCTGTGGAGGATGGTCCCGGCGGGGCGGGCTGCCCGAGGACAAGCTGAACGCGCCCAAGAGCCGTCGGGCGAGGGGACGGCCGCCACCACCACCTCCCAACACCGTCTGAGGACGAGGAGCCAGAGGAAGAGGAGGAGGCGGCGGCAGCGGTGGAGGAAGGCGAAGATGAGACGGTGGCGTCGGGGGAGGAGCCGCTGGGCTTTCTGTCCAGGTTGCCCCCGGGCCCCGCCGGCCTGGACTGCAGCGCCCTGGACCGAGACCCGGACCTGCCTCGGGCACATCACACTTCGAATTCCCCGACTATTGCACCCCCGAGGTTACCGAGATGATCGCAGGGGACTGGCGCCCGTCTAGCATCCCCGACCTGGTTTTCACCTACTGAGCCCACCGTCTGCGGGGCGCGCACGCCCCCAAACCAGCTGTTTACATACAGGAATCAGGTATTGGGGCCCCTCGGAGGCCGAGGCTGGCACCCTATCTCCCGCGCAGCCTCCCCCCTCCTAGACGTGCCCATCCCCCCCATCCAGACATACCCCTACCCCGCAGACACTCCCCAAGGCAACCCAACCCCCCATCCTTCCCCTGACATCCAAGCCCCTCCCCATCTTGTCCCCTCCCGCACAGCCACCAGCAGCCAGCCCCCCTCCAATACACCTCCCATCCCTCTTACAGACCTGAACCCCTCCCCCACTTTGCACACGCCCCTCCAGCCTCCCCACACCCCCTCCGCCCTCACTACCTGTATCTCACCCGTGGGTTCACCCTCCAGGTGCTCACACACTCTCATTCACACACACAAATCTCAGGAACAAACGGTCCCAGAGTCCTCCGGGACCCCTGCCCAGGGTCTCCACAGGTCTCTGCCCCACGCGGTTCCCTTCGCTGACAAAGCCACCAGCTGCCTCCTTTAAGCTTGGTGCTCCAGCTCTGGGCCTTTCTTGCGCTCTTTCTTTCTCTCTTTCTCTCTCTCTCTCTCTCTCTTTAAGAAAACAACAACAACAACAAAGAAGACAATGAAAAAAAAACAAAACGTCATGTGAGTGAAGAGATGTCTCTGTCTGTGGTCTTGGAGAACTAGTCTTGTAGCTGAGGGAGGGGTCCCTCGTCTGGGGAACTGGCACCCACAGCAGGACTTCCGCCAGTCTGATGCCAGGACTGAATAAAGTGTATTTGCCCGGAAAAAAAAAAAAAAAGAATACAAGTAACAATAAATGCTGGAGATGATGTGAGAAAAAAGTTATACTCATGCATTGCTAGTGAGACTGCAAATTGGTACAAGCACTCTGGAAAACAGTACAGAGATTCCTCAGAAAATTTGGAATGGAACCGCCATTCAAACAGTTATCAACCCAGTTGTTTCTTGATTTTATTTTTTGCAATTTAGAAGTCTTGTTGAGGAAGTCAGTTCCTAAGCTGACATGATGGAGAGTTGGGCCTACATATATAACCAAAGGACTTAAAATCAACATACTACAGTGACATGACATAACCAAAGGACTTAAAATCAGCATACTACAGTGTCACAACACAGCCACATAAATGTTTATAACAACATCACAATAGTTAAGCTATAGAACCAACTTAAGTGCCAAGATAGACAGTTGGGCCTACATGTATATCGAAAAGACTTAAAATCAACATACTACAGTGACAAAGCCACATCAATGTCTTACAGCAGCTCAATTCAAAATAGTTCAGCTATAGAAACAACCTGCATGCCCTTCAAAAGATGAAAGGTTAAAGAAAATATGGTACATATACACAATGGAGTATTTCTCATCCATAAAGAAGAATGAAATTTATGGCATTTGCTGGTAAATGGATGGAACTTGAGACTATTATACTAACTGAAATAAGCCAATACCAAAACAAACAAACAAAAAAGGCCAAATGTTCTCTCTGATCCTAAATAGAATAAGTTATAGCCCATGTATGTACAAAATACATTCTACTGTCATATATATCTAAAAAGAACAAATAAAACCTGGTGCTAAAAAAATAAAATAATAACAGAGATAAAATGTTTCCACCTAACATTCCCATTTAGTAATGGATAGAGATGACCAAAATTCAGTAGGGTCTGGACACTCATTCTGAAGCAAGACTAGAAATAAATGAAGCAACTCTTACGGAATTATGCAGGTCCTCAGGCTAGGTCTCTCCCATATCCTTTTAGAGCACATTATTGACAAGTTTGGAGGAACCACCACAGAAAGTGCATTTCAGATACTCTACTGCCTATATCAATATTCCACCAACATGACTTCACTCTCACAATACTGATGCAGAAAATTATTACCTAAGAACTTGACAGTGTAAACTATCACAATTATAAATCACAGGTAAGACATAGGAAACTACAATACAGACACCATTTGGAAAATAATTTAACATTATGCAATAAACCAATAGCACAAGATGCATCATGCAGAGAAGGCTATTTCCTAAGCAGACTCTCACATAAATGTGGAAAAGATATATATACCTGAACATGTAAAAATTTCAATATAGAAATATAAGAAAAATAAAAAGATATGTATGATTGTTTTATAGTTCATAACTCTAGAAACTATTTCCAAAGATACTGCAAGAGACAAAATGATGAAAAAATGTCAAAAAAATGTTAAAATAATGAATTAATTCAATGATAAAGCAAAGAAAAACTGAATAAATTAATGAAAACAATGCAGGACATGAAAGAACAGTTCAATAAAGATTCTGAATAAGAATCAATTAGAAA
Organism: Spermophilus citellus; assembly: GCF_964194105.1. Lineage (NCBI taxonomy): Eukaryota > Metazoa > Chordata > Mammalia > Rodentia > Sciuridae > Spermophilus > Spermophilus citellus. Next base: position 60,499,593 of record NC_138184.1, read on the forward strand.
TCTTGAAAATAAAAAGCCCAATGTCTCAAATAAAAATATCCACTTGAAGTCAGATCCATAGACTAGATAAAGTGAAAGAAAAAATATCAGAGCTTGAAGTTGATGATGAAATATCACATTCAGACAATACCAACAACAATTAAAAGAATTATAAACAACTCACAAATCCAATAGACACAATTCATAGACTATTCTTATGAATCACAATGGAGGAGAGGTACATTCTACAGGCAATGCAAGCTTTCTCGGTGAATAAAAGAAGTTATTTCTTAAATCTTGTGAAACTTATGGACATCCAGGTATAATATGCTTTTAGAACACCAAGTGGACATGACTAGAAAAGAACCTCTCCAAATCATAGTCTATAAAATTACCAAAGGTAAACTGAAATTTATAAGTAGGGCCAAAGCAATTATAAACACATCAGAAAAATTTCAGATTTCTGAGTAGAAATTTTAAGGCCCAGGATATTAGGAAATGATATATTTCAAACGCTGAATAAAAAGGTTGAAAGAAGAAATAAGGATAAAAACTATAAAATGAATGGAAAGGGTGGTCATCACGTTAAGATGAAAAAATCAGAAACAAAAATCCAATTATCACATGCTCTCCCTAACATGTGGAATCTGGGAAGAAAATAAGAATGACTAGAAAATGATGGAGGGATTATTAAGGAAGAGGGAAGGTAACTGGGGATGAAAAAGAAAGAAGGGGAAAAATGAAAGTAAGGAGAGCGGTCAGGATTCAAGTATTGTATTTGTGTATATAGAAATATCACTGTGAAATTCACTAATTTGTGCACACAATAGGAGTTGATATTAATAGTTGACAAGAACACCTGTTTTTATAACAAGTCAAATTTGCTATCATTTCACCATATACAAAACACAAGTACTAATTTAAAAATATCTTTTTCTTATTTCTGCAAGGCATAAAATTTCAGGTTCAAAATTAATGTAAAATTTCTTCAGACAGTATCATTTAGATGATAAAGTTCCTACAATTAATTACTAAATTATCCTGGATTCTATAGGATCAAGAAAGATACTAAGAAAAAATATGAGTGGAATTTGAACATTTACTTTTTTCCACTGTTCTTTTGTGATCAAACTCTCTTACTTTTATTTAACAGGGCATGAACACCAAGAGTAACTCACTTTTGTAAGTCTTACCTGTACTGAAAAATGTTCTAGATTGTGCTTTCATATGTCGAAGAATTAGATTCCTGTTGCTAGGTTTGAAAAAGTAATAAAATTGGTATTTTAATACACACAAGAAAACATTGACAAAATATAATTCAATACTTAATGTTTTAGATCTAGTATCAGAACTTTTTTATATGCTCTCCAAATTTGTAAGCCCTATAGACATTTAATTAACTTGAAAATTATTTGTACAATGTTTGTTCTGTTCTGTTTTTCAGATGGCATTTCATGATGATAGCCAGTCTGATCTTGAATTCCTGGGCTCAAGCAGTTGTCCCACCTCAGGCTCCCAAGTATTTGGGGTAAATGCATGAGCCACTGCACCCATAGCTCGTAATTAAAGAAGAAAAAAAATAAGATGAAATGATCGTGCATTGAGACAAGACAGGTAAATATATTAACTAGTGTAGCTTGAACGCAGAAAATGCCCTGTCTCTGTGAACAATAGCTTCTTGTTCTTGCACAAGTCCTTTCTCTTAGGCGTAAGGCCTTCTAAAAATTAAGGGTTGTATCACTTTAGTTCACCAAGTTGTTATGAAGATTTACTAAGATAATATAGAGTGCTGCTGCTTGGGAAAGATGTCATTGAGTCAAAAAGCATGAGTGCATGTGAACTAAAAAGAGTGTTGTAACTTTTGAGTCTAAGTGTGTGTTACCATGAAGACTCAGGGATTGGGATCAGTCAGAACAGGTTGTAATAAAAGCTATTCACTACCAGTCTGCAGGGTCAGTTCCGGCAGAAACACTGCAGTAACAGAACTGACAGAGACAAAGGAACAATTTTAAATCCCTTTATCCCCCTCCAACTGACTACAGAAATATCTTTCTTAAGTTTCTAAGATATCATTAGGTCCTTGATAAATTGAAGGAGGATGGTAGAATAGCTAACTTCTGCTAAATTGAGCATTTCAAGACTCAAATAGCTAATTAGAAAAATCATAGGTGTGATACTGTTTGTACCCATGAGTAGGGGTTATACTTGAAATGAAATGGATAATGCTGGAAACCCTAAAGATAAAGGTTTAGAAGGTTCTAAAATATTGGTTAGTGGTATATCTCAGTGGTAGAAAAATTCCCTAGTATGCATGAGAAGAAAAGGTAAGGAGAGGGGAGGAAAGAGGAGAGAACAAACTTCAGAGGTGATTCATGTATGCATCATTGCTTTTATAAATTAATTTAATTATGTATATATGACATCAGAAAGCATTTTGATTCCTGTTATACAATTGCAGCACTTTTCATTCTGATTGTACATGATGTAACATTGCACCATATGTGCAGTCATATATGTACCAAGGTAATAATGTCTATCTCATTCCATCTTTCCTGCCCCCATGACCCCTGCCTCCCTTCCTTCCTCTTCACCAAATCAAACTTTCATCACTACTTCTTGGCTAGACTTTTGAAAGGTTTCTGACTGATGAACTGTCCTAACTAACTACTGTTCCATACATAGTTATATTATGAAATCTTACCTCATGTGAGATGCAACAGATATAACTATTGTGGATCTAAATCTAATGCTGATTAGTATTTTAATGTAAATACTTACACAGTATTACCACTAGCAATGGCATAAGACAAGGCAATCTGTCCATAGTTATCTGAAGCAGACACATTAACACCTAGTTGAAGAAGCAGCTCAACTATTCGTGTTGATTTATGCTCCACAGCAAACATGAGGGCTGTTCTAAAATAAGAAAGATAACTTCAACCTTAGGTATTTTAATAAATTTATTTAAACAGACAATTTATTACATTTTACAAATTTGATATATAGCTTTACATACACTAACAGATACAAATATCTTAAAAGATCATTTCATACATACACAAATATTTTGAAAGATTGTTTGTTTACATACACAAACATCTTGAAAGATCAAATCTTTATCTTTGAAAATCATCTGTAAGTCTAAAAGGAAAACAAAAACACAAAAAAGAAATATCTTGTCCCAAAAGGGGAGAGTTACAAACTTAAAAATCCTTCAATGGACAGTAACTATGATAAGGTCATTCATCTTCAACTGGCACAGATTTCAATGAATAAAGCTCAGTTTTCTCCCTAGGGCAATGTAATATATTGTAGCTCACAGTGAGCCAAAGGTCAAGAAGTAAAAAAGGTATTTTCAGGCATACCATAATAACAGTAGCACTGGTGATGATAATAGTCATTGTTGCTTCAGTCATTCACTCTGAGAAGCATTTTCAGGCACTGATATAAATGCTACATGTATAATCTTGCAACCAGCCTTTAAGTGTATGTTATTCTCTTTTTCATTAGAAATGGACAAAATCTGTCAATAGCAATTAACTCTTACTTAGAAAAAAATCTAAAATCAATATTTAAAGCAAACAATTATCCAAAGGACAAAATTATTTTCAATGTCTATTTATGCTCAGCACAGCATTTCCAAAAGAAAACTATACCAGCCAAAGATAAAAATAACAAAGTTTAAAAGTTCAATACTTAATAAAAAAGCAAACTAAAAGTCCATATTTTACATAACTAATATGAAAAGTCTAGCTAACACAAAATCACATAATCAATAAAATCAAATAACAATGATAAGCCAATAATTATCTGGGCATGTGAATCATACTACACACCCTCATTTTTGTTGCTCAATTTGAATAACTGCTTTTCTCCCTAATTATAGTTATCTTTTGTTCATATATTTCATACATGTTCATATATTTCACTCTATTCCAATGATTATGTCATTCTCATTAACTTAATATTTTTAAATTGAGTAATTTTTTACTACAATATTAAGATTTTTCAAAAACTAATAAAGTACTATACCTTCCCTTATCATCAACTGCATGTATGTTTGCTTTATTCTTAATAAAAAATTCTACCATCGTCTGTTTGTTTTTCTTTATGGCGAATAAAAGGGGTGTTTGTCCACTCTGAAAAAAACAACAAAAATAGTTTATTCACAAAATTACTACTTCTCAACTGAACTTAACCTTACAAAATACTGTATGAATATAAGCATATAATAATAATGTAAATTAAGAGTAGCCACTCCATTCTCTTCCCATTCTGCTTCCATATATGCTGCTCTTTCATTTTGAAATGCCTCTAGAGTGGACACATGAACTCCAGTCATTTCTAAAACTGCTTCAAACATTTACTGTTTCCACAGATCTTTGCCTCTGTCACAGCATTCATCATGGCATCTTGGGATTAAGTAACCTGCACCCACCTCAATCAAGAGTGTCTAGAGGACATGAACTGTATCTCGGTAGCCCCATTCCCTAACACATATTAGTAAACGATGTAAGTGTTATATTTAATTAACAAGCCAAATTTTCAACTCACTAATAGGGTGAATCAATCATTTTCTAAAGAATATCTACTTTTCCAGAAATACCAACCCTCATCTGAAATATTCCTTGTTTTACAGAAACTGTGCACTGTTATGTCCAGTATTACATAAATAGCTTTCCCATTTCTTAATACCTATTTGACATTGATTTTTTTATAGTACATATTCACATGTGAAGAATTCAAGTTTCAGGGATATAGTCCTGAGAGCTTTCCAATGACATGGAAGTGTCCTCCATGTTATACAAGTCCTCTTGATTCTCTTCTATTTATGGAATCAGAATCCCAGATATCAATGTCAGGCATTCCTGCTTAAAAGCAATAGACTTTGAATAAACTATGTTTCTTTTTCATAATTGGTCCCTGTATCTTCTTTTATTATAAGATGAAAGACATTATTCTTACCTGTTAGAAAGCTTAATATGAAAATATATTCTTCCTACACAATTGGAGAAAATTTTTGCCAGCTAATCCACTGATGGGGAATTTTTTTTTTTAAAGAGAGAGTGAAAGAGGAGAGAGAGAGAGAGAATTTTTTAATATTTATTATTTTTTAGTTCTCGGCGGACACAACATCTTCATTCGTATGTGGTGCTGAGGATCGAACCCGGGCCGCACGCATGCCAGGCGAGCGCGCTACCGCTTGAGCCACATCCTCAGCCCCAACTGATGGGGAATTAACAAACAGAAATAACCAACTCAAAAAAAAAAAAAAACACTGAGCTGAGGTTGTGGCTCAGTGGTAGAACACTCACCTAGCACATGCAAGGCCCTGGTTTGATCCTCAGCACCACATAAAATAATAAAGCTATTGTGTCCAACTAAAACTAAAAAATAAATATTAAAAAGAAACAAACAAACAAAAAGCACCCAGTCAATAACTGGGCAAAAGAACTAAATAGAAATTTCTCAAAAGAAACACAAATGTTATATATATAAGACTCTTCTACACCTCTATCAATTAGGTTAATGCAAATCAAAACCACACTAAGACTTTATCTTACTCCAGCCATAATGGTAGTAATAAAGAACACAAACATAATACATGCTGGTAAGAATGTAAGGGGAAGGCACATTTGTACACTGCTGGTGGGAATGCAGACTAGTACAATCACTCTGGAAAACAGTTTGGAGATTCCCCAGAATCTAAGAAGGGAACCACAACATGAACCAGCTATCCCATGCCTCAGTATTTTCCCAAAATTACTAAAATAAAATTTGCCTAGTATAGTAATACAGCCACGTGTGTTTACAGTAGCACAATTCACAATAGGTAAATTATGAAATCAACCCAGGTGTGTGTCAATATATAAAAGAATAAAGAAATTGTAGTACACATGCATACAATGGAGTATTACTTAGCCATACAGAATAAATTATGCCATTTGCTGGTAAATGTTTGGAAACAAAGAATACCATGCTAAGTGAAATCAGTTAAGCTAAGAAACTCAAAGGTCAAATGTTTCATATGTGGAAGCTGAAATTAAAGAAAAAGAAGGGAAAAACAGAATATCAAAAGATGGGGGCTGGGATTATGGCTCAGCGGTAGTGCACTCGCCTAGCATGGGCAGGATCCGGATTCCATCCTCAGCATCACATAAAAATAAAGGCATTGTGTTGTGTCCATCTACATCTAAAAAATAAATATCTAAAACAAAAAAAGTGCTGGGGATGTGGCTCAAGTGGTAGCGTGCTCACCTGGCATGCATGAGGCCTGGGTTTGATCCTTAGCACCACATACAATCAAAAGATGTTGTGTCTGCCAAAAACTAAAAAATAAATATTAAAAAATTCTCTCTCTCTCTCTCTCTCTCTCTCTCTCTCTCTCTCTCTTAAAAAATAAAATAAAAATAAATAAAGATATTAAAAAGTAGGATATCAAAAGATGTAGGGAAGATCATTAGTGTAGAAAAAGGAGACTGAGAGAAACAGTGGAAATGGGAAAGGGAAGGCAATAAAGAATGAACTCTTCAAAAATCATGTTACATGCATATATAAATATACCTTTATGTATAAGTGCAAATAAACAATCAAATATAAATAAATAGACAAGTGAGAGGAAGTCCAGGAGAATAGAAGCAGAAGGATGGAGGAGGAGGGGTAGGACAGGAGGGAAAAGAGGGGATCATGAACTCAACTGGAATTCCTTGCCTGTATGATTTTGCGGCTGGGATGAACCCAACTACTATGTATAATTATAAACTCTAATTAAAATAATATTGAAAATGTATTCTTACTTGTAATGATAATCCTAGTAACATAATGCTAAGCTACTTTTCAAAATTCTTTTTTACTCTGGTTCCACTCTATTTGCTACTTAAAGTTATTTATAATTTTTGGCAAAATTTAATTCAGAAATTTTGTGTATCAACAAGATTTATGCTGATTTATACAGGTTATTTTTAGCATCATGAAAGACACTAAATCACTTGTATTTTTAAGGAACAAAATTGATAACTCATGTACATAGTACAGCTTGCAAAATCCATGAATTATCTACTTCTAGCAATAATTTATCCACTTCTAGCAATGAGTAACCTAATCAGGCTTACAAAAATTCCAATGGGAACATGATTTTTATAGTGTACAGAAAGAAAACTATTTAAGTGCCAAATTCTAAATTCAAAAATTTAATCCCATTTCAAAGATATTCATAATATATTATGTGGGACATATTCTTGTACATCAGTAGAAACCACCATGAAATCTTTATCAAAATATATTATAAAAGATTAGTTGTAACCTCATTCATAGAGGCAAAGTAGGTGATCTGAGTGAATGCTGCAGTTGCCAGTATGCCAACTGAAGAACATGTATGCCCAGCATGTGAGAGGCAAACCCTGCACACCACACTGTGCAGTACTATGGCTCAAGGGGTACCACATCAGATTCCTTCACAGAAGCTTGAAGTTTAGATTTCTGCATGAGTCTCTTGGATTCTAAATGTGGACACAATTCAAGGAGGCAAACTAAATATACACATGAGCTACAAAAGAAGGAGGAGGAATACGAGAAGAACTTCCATCATTTGCTACTATTCTAATTGAGAAAATTCTGCTTATGATCAGTATTTGTTAACACACATCACTGTTAATTTTAAAGAAACATATTTCAAGTATTTTGGAAATAAGGTGATTAATGTATACCGTATTCTTGGCTTCAATATCTGCGTTGAATGAAAGCAATTTTGTTGCTATTGATGTGTTCCTATAAAACATAGCACAGTGGAGAGGAGTTTCACCCTTGTTGTTGTGAACATTTGGATTGGCACCGTTTTCTAGAAGAATAATTGCACATTCCTCTTCCTCATATTGTACGGCCTGTCGGTTTTAACCAAGAAAGAGATTGTAAATTTGGGGAATTCAAGAAAAATATTTCACATTTTACTAATCAGTTATAACTAAGTGGCATTAATCAAGTTTTCTTCTAAGCATTTAAATCAAAATCATTTACTGCAAAACCATTGGCTACATCTACCTTCATCAACGGTGTGTTGCCATCACTGTCATACAGGTTGACACTGCATTTCCTCTTCACGAGAAGAGCCACCACTGCTGGATTTCCATAGGCACAGGCATAATGTAGAGGGGTTCTATGCAAGTAAGAGGCTTTATTAAAAATTCATAAGGCACCTTTTGAAATATACAACTATTCATGCAATTATAAACATTAAATAGCATATGATTCCTCTATTTTCTTCTGAAGAAGGTACAGTATTTACAAGCTGTTATTACTTATTAAATTAATAAATGATCAACCTATGCCATTGACACTTTTTTAAAATTTCTTGTTTCTGATACTGCTGTGGATTGAACCCCAGGGAACTCAACTACTGAGTCATATCCTAAGCACTTTTTAATTATTTTTTAAAATTGGGATGCAGGGTCTCACTGAATTGCCCTCCCTGGCCTTGAACTTCCAATGCCCATGCATCAATATCATAAGTCACTGGAATTATGGGCTTGTGCCACCATGCCTTATTTCATAGATTTTACTTATTTTTGCTTTGTTTCTGTGGTGCTGGGGATGTAACCCAGGCCTGAGGCATTCTGGGTAAGGAAGGTCTCTACCATAGAACCACATCCCCAGAGCAGAGCAGTCCACTTGCCTAGAAAGAACATGGCCTTGCAATTTCATCTTTGATTTGAGTTCTACTTTAAGCTCTGTGAAATACTATTTATTCCATAATCTTCCTCTCCCTCAGTTTCCTCACTAATAAGGTAAGGATTAAAAACAATAATTACTTCTCAGGATAATACTGGGTTGCTTAGTGGAGAACCCATGTAAAATATCTAAAGAGTTTCTAGCACAAGCAACAGCTCAATAATTAATTACAATAGGAACCAATCAACAGAGTATTTAAATTAATAAATTAGTAGCATTATAGTAATTTTGACAGACATCTTTTAAAAACTATATATTTCAATGAGACTTAGATGCTTTTTCTCCCTATCATTTTAACAATACTGAGATTAAAATGCCACTAATAATTCAGGTTGCATTACAACTATAATTGGCAGCATTTAATTTTTTTCTTCATATACAAAATAAAGGACCATCATAATTCATGGTGTCTTACCTTAAATGAAATGTGAGACAATAGATTTATGGCTGTTTTAGTCACAAGGATGGCATTTAAATTAAGTTTAATTCTTGAAAATACTATAGATAAAATAGGCTGAATAATAACAGCAAAAGACCAAACTGAAAGAAAACTAATCCTTGCTTATCTTATTTATTTCCAAGTAACTTAAAACCAAAGGAAAAAGGACCCAAATAAATTAGTATGGTTAAATTCATTCAGCATTTAAATATATAGGATATATGCAAATCAGATATTTCCAATGTTCAGCATTTAATACGATCTTAACTTTTCAAAAGGAAGTTTATAATTTTCTACCTCCATAAATGCTTGATTGAAAAAAAGAAAGAATTTCATTTGAAATTGAATCCTATCACTTCAGTTTTAGTTAACTGGTCACTTAAAAGGGAGTTTTTATGTAAGAGTTCTGTGAGATAGTAGAATATGTCAACTACAAAATAAATAGCTGTACAATTTATGAGCATAAAAAGCGGTATTCAGTTTATGAGTACAAATGAATAGATTAAAGAATAGATAAGAATAGTTGAGAACTTCCGTATTTTTAAGTAAAATTTTTATAAAGTAGAGCAATACTTTTGCTGTAGTAATGATCTTTTATATTTGCTCTCTTATATTTTCATCAGAATGAAACCAAAACAAAATTATTAACCTATAATTAATTATTTTTTTAAACTGTGATGCAGAGTCTACGTTGCCCTCCCTGCATGTGTGAAATAAAATATGCATATATAAGAAATATATGTGTAGTAATGTCTACAATAGATGAAATGTACTATAGAATGTCTATACAGAAATGTACTAGAAGAAAATACAAATGTTTCTTTTTGTTGGCAAACACTGTTCTAAGAGAGAATGAATTGAAAAAAAAAAGACTTTCTATTTTGTCTACCTCCCTTTTTTAAATCTATTATACTGCTGCTGATGAAGATGATGATGTTGTTGTTGTTGTGCTGGGAATTGTACCCTTACCATTGACCTTGCCATGCAAAAAGTGCTCTAACACTGAGCTACATTTCCAACCCTGGAATTCCAATTTAAATCAGACAAAGTACACTTTTACAGATGCTCAGGTGACAGTGACATATGAACATGAAAAAAATATTTAGTTTCCTTTGTAACAGAAATGATTTAAGTCTAACACATGAAATACATTCCTCAGCTATAATGTTTTTGAGGATGAAGAACAGTGGCGTTGGGCTGTTGATTAAGGTTAAGCTGTTTAATTCTCCTCAAATAGATGATTTGATGGTAACTTCTGTGCAACATTTAAAACTGTGCATGCCACTACTACCAGTTCCATTTTACTGTTCTTCCAGATATTTGGATATTCTATTTATCCTGTTCCAGTCACTTATCTTTTGACCCTTGGAAAACAAGTAATTTGTGAAAGTTAATAATGTATTTTGATACAAAGAATGGCAAGCCTTTTTGTTGTAAACAGTTTCTTAGTGTTATCGCTAAGAAAGGGCTGCATGTGGAACTAAAAAAAAATGTACTGATATTTTTATTTGTTTTTTTTTTTTTGTGAAATTGATAACCACAGAAAGAGCTCACACTCTGGGTCAAAAGTATTTATCAGCACAAATGACCAACAAGGCCTACCTGTTCCCTTCAGAACAGGGTAGGGCAAGGTGCAGTACGGCAGCAGCGGGCAGCTCTATGCAGCCTAGGCACTCTTTGTGTGCTGCTCCCTTGGCCCTGGTGACCGAGAGCCTGCACCGCCTGGATGCTCTCAATCAATGCCCTGCTCTCTGGTTGAACAAATACACAGAAATGGATAACTACAGGAAAGGGCATTAAAACAGTGGAATCAGCAATTTTGTAATTTTGTGCAAGAAGCTTTTAGTAGATGCTTTTTTAGTGTAGTCTGTCTGAAGTGGTGACAAAATTGAAAAAGCATGTTGTGTTTGGTGTTTTGGAAAGTGTAAAAGCTGCCAATAAACTCTATTGTCCTCTCTGGAAAGGTAACTGAAGTTAATGAAGTACTGCAGAAAATTCAGGGCTTGTTGTTATGAAAATGGTTAGATGATCAAGATGACACCAAGTTATCCTTCAGAATTTGATGAACTAGTGAGGAAGCATGATAGAAATAAGTAAAATCTTATTTTTAGGGGTGGAAGACACACCCCTAAATATACTAGTGTGAAATAATTTTAAAAATAAAACAAGAAGAAGGAACATGGAGCCATCTTCCCAATTCAGAGTTCTTGTGAGGCCCTCAGGCCCCAACAGGTAGTAGATTGTATCTGAAAACTTTTCTTTAGCCCTCCTGTTGCTCCATTATGAGAAACTCTTTTCTCATAATTCACTTTTCTGCAATGCTTTTGAAAATGTGTACATTACCAGCTACTATGTATATTCATTTTTTAAAAAATCAGTCACCCTATAGGGATATTGTAAGTGGCTGGGAAACCAGCTGAAGTTTTGTTTCCAAACCTAGTTTGCAGGTTCTGGATATTGAGGATTCCACGGGGTATTTAAGTCAAACATCCTGGTGAAAGGAGAACTGGTTTCCCTTCTGCTCTGCCCCATTGGCAGTGTCTGAAAAGTGCAGGCTTCATTTCCATCAGCCCAGCTTTCCCCATTGGCCCCTTGCCCTTCAGCCTCTATTACCTATTTTTTCGGTCGGTATCATCAATATGATATCCACGTCCCAGATAATGTTCAATTCTTTCCAGTTCACAATTTTTGGCAGCCTGGTGGATCTTCCCAAGGGGTTTATATCCAATAACCTTGATCCCCAGGTTAAAATAAACAAGCTTTCTACAGGCTCTGGCCATTCCTGGAGGCATCGCTAACAACCTCTATCAAGCAGCCTACCGAGGCAGCTCTGAGATTAGCTATCTGACAACCAACTGTTAAAACAATCGTTGCCAAGCGACACTAATAAACAAAAGTGCGTAGGCATGCGCGCACCCTCACGCGCCACAATCTGCCTGGCTGTCGGTGATTGGCTCTTGGAAGGTCCGCCTCCTGAACTGTGGTCAGTGTCTGGCTCTTCTGTCCAGTAGGAGGTGGAAATGCCGGATAAGCTGCACTACCTCAGCCAGCTCCTAAATCTCCAACACCTCTGCATTCAGGGCCTAATCCCCCTCCACACACCCCACCTGCAGCTCTCTGCCCAGTTCCAACCTGGGGCTCCAGGGGGAGCTGACGGTGCTGACCACCGGGAGTACTGTGATGCAGGCCTACCTATTGGCTAAGGTGGGAGACCCCAGTGTCCTGCCTGTACACAGTGCAGAGGTGGAGAGGAGGGCAGCAAGGACGCAGAAGCAGCAGTTGGGGGTAGCCCAGGCAGTCCATTGTAAAGTCCAGGTAGTCCATTGTAAAGGTTCGTCCCTCTCCATTACAATGCAGCCTCTTCCAGTCTCCTCTGAGTTGGCCTGGCAGTGTGAGCTGCTAGGCGCTGGGGGCAGGGCATTGTGGATTGGCGTGGCCTTGAGTGTCTGGGCTTGGATTCCGAGTTGGGGAAAGCAAGAGGATGGATGGTGTAGCTCGACCAACCTAGCTGGACCCACAGTGTGAAAGCAGGTCCCCAGCTACCAAAGGAGCCTTGACGGTGGGTGGCAGGTGAGACCCCTGGAGGCTTGATGGTGGGCGGTGGGTGAGACCACCCCAGCCCCAGCCCCAGGTGGGCCTCAACAGTGAGACCCACCCCCAGAAACCTGGGTGGGCTTTGATGGTGGGCAAGGTAGAACACCACCAAGAACAGGGTGGAGCTCCCAGAGACCCGGTGGGCCTCCATGTCGGCAGTGGGTGAGACCACGTCCCAGACCCGGGTGGGCCTCAAGGCCAGCCATGGGCGAGATCCCCCCACAGACACTGGTGGGCCTCAACAGCAAGAGGCAGGCGAGAGCCCCCCAAACGTGGGTTGGACCCAATAGCAGGCAGTGGGTGAGAACCCCACCCCGAGACATGGCAGGCCCCCAGGTGGGCCTCCATGGCAGGCGGGGTATGAGATCCCCTCACAGACATTATAAAGTAGTCTGGTATTGGTGGGGGTTTGAGGAGGTGACAATTGGAGGGAGCCCCAGATGGATGACAGAGTTTGTGGATGCAGATAAAATGCCTCGTGAGGACCACACTCCAGGCTCTTCACACTGCTGAGGTTTGGGGAGACCTTTCTGTACCACACCCACCCAAGAAGGAAACCCTGCCATCCTGGCCTCTTCAGAACTAAATAAATCAGATGGACCTCATAAACATCTTTGGACTATATGATCCATCAATAATGAATTTATTTGCTTCTCCAAGAAACAATGAACATTCTTTAAAGTAGTTCATATTGCCTAGCACGGTGGAGCACACCTATAATCCCAGCAGCTTGGGAAGCTAAGACAGAAGGACTGTGATTTCAAAGCCACCCTCGGCAACGGCAACTCAGTGAGACCCCATCTTTAAATAAGGCTGGAGATGTGGCTCAATTGTCAAGTTCCTCTGAGTTCAATCACTGGTACCCCAAAAAAAGTCAATACTTTGGGGTACAAGGTAAATACAAGAAATTGAGATAATTTCTTGCATCCAATCAGATAATAAAAGAAGAAGTTAATGACAAGATAAGAAAACAGAAACCATTTAATGCCTGGAGATTAAAGTATACAAATCTGGATTCAGATGAGATCAGGGAAGAAATAATAATTTTTTCAGAAATAAATTAGAACAGAGATACAATACATCAAAATATATTGGGTAATTAACACCAATAAATCAACTATATATCTATATACCAATGGCAAATCAACTAAAACAGAAATTACAAAACACATTCACAATAGAAAACAAAATAGCCATAGAAAACAATAAAATACTTGGGAATAAATTGAACAAAATACGTGAAATACTTTTACAATGAAAACTACAGAGCAATAAAGAGAGAAATTTAAGAAGACCTTAGAAGATGAAAAGATCTTCTATGCCATTGATAGGCAGAATTAATATTGTCAAAATGGCCACATTACTCAAAGTGCTATACAGATTCAATACAATTCCTATTTTAATCCCAATGACTTCCTTTGTAGAACTAGAAAATCAACCATAAAATTCAATTGGAAAAACTAGAGACCCAGAGTAGCCAAAGCAGTCATTTACAAGAAATGTGATGCAGGAGGCATCACAATACCCGACCTTAAACTAAACTACCAAGTCATGTAACAAAAATAGTGTAATATTGGCACCAAAACAGACACACAGAACAATGGTAAAGAACAAAAGAAAAGTCCACATGAAAACATATCTAATACTAGAAAAGGGTGCCAAAAACATACACTTGGAGAAAAGACAGCATCTTCAACAAACGGTGCTGGGAAAACCAGAAATCCACATGTAGCAAAATGAAACTAAACCACTACCTCTCACCTTGCACAAATTCAAAGTGAATCAAGGACTTATACAATAGAACCCTAGAGACCCTGCAACTAACTGAAGAAAAAGTAGGCCCAAATCTCTACCACATCAGCTTAGAAACCTTACTTCTTAACAAGACTCCTAAAGCACAAAAAGTAAAATCAAGAATCAATAAATGGGATGGAATCAAAGATGTATCCTTTTAACTTCTTCTCAGCAAAAGAAAAAGTAACATGAAGAGAAAGCCTATTGAATGGGAGAAGATCTTGACACATGCACCTCAGATACAGGAATCTCCAGAATACATGAAAAACTCAAAAAACTTTACACCAATAATAATGTCAACAACCACCCAATCAATAAGTGGGCTAAGGATCTCGACAGACACTGCATAAAAGAAATACAATCAACAAATATATGAAAAAAAAAGTTCAGAAATGTAAACCAAATTTACACTGATATTTTATCTCACTCTAGTCAGAATGGCAATTATCAAGGATAAAAGCAACAATAAATGTTGGTGAGGATGTAGGAGAAAGGTACACTCAGACCTTGCTGGTGGCGAGAAAAACTGGTGCAACCACTATGGAAAGCAATATGGAGATTCCTCAGAAAACTTGGAATTGACCCAGTTATCCCACTTCTCAGTTTATACCCAAAAGACTTAAAGTCAGCATACAACAGTGATGAAGCCACATTAATGTTATAGGTAAATTATGAAAGCAATCTAGGTGCCTTTCAACAGATAAATGAATAAAGAAAATGTGGTGTGTACAAACAACCGGATATTACTCAGCTTTAAAGAAGAATAAAAGTATGGCATTTGGTTGTAAATGAATGTAGCTGGAGAATACCATGCTAATCAAAATAAGGTAAACTCAAAGAACCAAAGTCCGAATGTTTTCTCTGATTTTTGGATGCAAATTCACAGTAAGGGTGTGGGTGCCTAGGGAAGAACAGAGGTACTTTGGATCAGGCAGAGGGGAGTGAAGGGAGGGCAAGAGGAATGGGGTTAGGAAGGATAGCAGAATGGATCTGACATAATTATCCTCTGTGCATATATGACTAAATGACCAGTGTGAGCCTATATTATGTATAACCAGAAGAATGAGAAGTTATACTCCTTTGTATGTATGATGTGTTAAAAATGCATTCACTGTCATGTATAACTAAATAGAGCAAATAAAAATGCCTCTAGGTGCTCAGAGAAAATAAAATCAAATAACTGGAATTCCCCCCACAGCTGTCTGTTTACTTCCCTGGCTTAGTATCCTTCATCCTTACAGCAAGTCATAGTATTCCACAACAAGGATGAAAGATCACCCACAAAGATCACAGCAAGTACAGAGGAGGAACATCAAAATTGGAGGTGAAGGAGGAAGGATGGCTGTCCTATTACTATCATCAGTATGGTGGACTAGCACTAGCTTCCCTATGTGCCTAACACCAGGAATCCAAAGAGAAGTGAGGTAATACAGAAGTTTATTCAGTCATAAATAAAAATAAAATAATGTCATTTGCAGGAAAATGGATGGAAACCATAATATTAAGCAAAATACATCAAACTCAGAAGATCAAGGGTCATATGTTTTCTCTCATGTGTGCAAGCTAGAGAGGAAAAAGAAAAAAAAGTGTGTGGGGGGGATGATCTCAGGAAAATCAAAGGGAGATTATTTTTTAAAAAGACCAAGGGGTGGGAGGTAGGCAGGTAGGGGAGAAGTGCTGGGGAGCAATATTGGCCAAATTATATTGTTAGATTGTGTGCATGTATGAATATCTAACAAAAAATCTTGTTATGTACAATTATAATGAATAAATTAAAAAATGTGGAAAGAAGAAAAAAAGCTCATTGGAACTGCTTATGTTTCAACTTAAAAATCTACAAATATCTATAATCATTTTATGTCCCTCTGTCTCTTAGAAGCCATATTCCATACATATACAAGTATGTATATGTATTTCTGCATATATGTATATTACTGTACCAAATATATGCATATATAGGTAGATAGATATAGATATATAACAACATTCAAGACTCACAAAAGAACTCAACTTATTTATAAACAGGATGAGCCCCTGGCCTTTTAGACTTAGACATACTTAATTAAAGACAGTATGATTCATGCCCTTTATATAATGGCTTGTGGTTAAGTTCTTTTTGGTTGGTCTGCCAAGGAACCAGCTCTGGCCTCATTAAAGAAGGTTCAATTCATGAGTAAATTCTAGGGAGTTTTAAATTAAAGAGACAAGACTCTAATTACCTTTATTACCAGCTCCAGGACGGCTTCTCCTAGCTCCTGTCTCCAGTTACCTAATTCGTTAGCGAGGTTTAATTGAAGAGGCTACCAAGAGAGAGAGAATACCCCTGAGAGTGGATTTTTATTGGGGAACAAAAAATTCCAGGGAAAATCCCATCCAATGAAGAAGGTTAAGGGGGGCAGCATCCAAAGGTCAGGAAAAAGATTGGGTATTCAGAGCAGTGGCCAGACATGCCTCTGTGTGGACAAGCCCTCAGACCTGGAGAAGGGTGGGGAAAGCTCTGACACAGCTGTGTCTAAGCGCCTCTCACCCAGCCAGGGAGGTAACTCAAATCACGTGTGACGATGGCCTCCCAAAGGTTGGGTCCTATATTTATTTTAACCCCACTTTGAAATCCCTAAAGATACATTCATGACCTGAAATGAAAGGGATAGACAATGTTTCCAATCTTGAAAGTAAAAAATAAAATACCAAAGTCAAAATGCTGTTATATATTTTCCAGTATCCAAAATAGTGCTGAATGCAAAGTAGTTCCTAAAGAATGGCTTTCTGAATAACAAATAAGAATAAAAAATAGAAAACCAAAAAGTAACCTTATTCATATGACTTATAAAGGCAATATAAAACGAGTTACTTACATATCATAATATTAGAAGTTATGGTAGCTGATAGTTATATATCTAATTATATGAGAATTTACTCCCTGCTGAAGAGCACTTATGGTTCAAGGACAGATCCTCTGTTTCTGCAACAATATCAATCATACTGCCAACCACAGGAAAGTTCATTACTTAATTTTCTGTGTAATATGATGAAGTATTAATGGGGGACATTAATGTCATTCAAGTATAATTGAGATGCTCATATAATTATATGGGTTTCATTAAAATCATGTCACTCTACTACAATCATTTTTTAAATTAATGGTTTATAAGTATGAAGAAGGCGTGATTCAAAATCTTCTATTATTTTATTACTCTTCAATAGAAATGTACTTTGATATCTATGATTCAGATACATCATCAAAAGTTTATATATTCTGTTGGTACAGCTATTTAGTTTTCCATAGAAATCCATACAACATTTACTTACTGCACCCTGTCAGAAAGTAGATTTAGAGGAGAAAACATCTGTTATTTAAAAATTGTGTAGTGACTATTGCTGTCAAAATATAAGTGGACTTATGATTTGTCTTGAGAAAAATATCACTAAATGTTAATCCTATAGCTGCAAGATAATAATTGAAACATCTTAGTGAAATTTCCCACAAGTGGTTAATAAGTTACAACACAGCTGAAGAAAATATAAGTTGGTTCAAAAATGCATTTATAACTTGTAGCTTTTAATTTAAATTTTTCTACTCTTTAAATTAAGCTCCCAATCTGCAACAAATGGTGCTGGGAAAACTGAAAATCCATATGCAACAAAATGAAACTGAATCCCTTCCTCTCGCCATGCACAAAAGTCAACTCAAAATGGATCAAGGAGCTTGATATCAAATCAGAGACTATGTGTGTGATAGAAGAAAAGGTTGGCTCTGATCTACATATTGTGGTGTCGGGCTCCAAATTCCTTAATAGGACACCCATAGCACAAGAGTTAATAACAAGAATCAACAAATGGGACTTACTTAAACTAAAAAGTTTTTTTCTCAGCAAGAGAAACAATAAGAGAGGTAAACAGGGAGCCTACATCATGGGAACAAATTTTTACTCCTCACACTTCAGATAGAGCCCTAATATCCAGAGTATACAAAGAACTCAAAAAATTAAACAATAAGAAAACAAATAACCCAATCAACAAATGGGCCAAGGACCTGAACAGACACTTCTCAGAGGAGGACATACAATCAATCAACAAGTACATGAAAAAATGCTCACCAACTCTAGCAGTCAGAGAAATGCAAATCAAAACCACCCTAAGATACCATCTCACTCCAGTAAGATTGGCAGCCATTATGAAGTCAAACAACAACAAGTGCTGGCGAGGATGTGGGGAAAAGGGTACACTTGTACATTGCTGATGGGACTGCAAATTGGTGCGGCCAAATTGGCCGCACCAATTTGCAAAGCAGTATGGAGATTCCTGGGAAAGCTGGGAATGGAACCACCATTTGACCCAGCTATTGCCCTTCTCAAACTATTCCCTGAAGACCTTAAAAGAGCATACTACAGGGATACTGCCACATCGATGTTCATAGCAGCACAATTCACAATAGCTAGACTGTGGAACCAACCCCGATGCCCCTCAATAGATGAATGGATAAAAAAATGTGGCATTTATACGCAATGGAGTACTACGCAGCACTAAGAAATGACAAAATCATGGAATTTGCAGGGAAATGGATGGCATTAGAGCAGATTATGCTAAGTGAAGCTAGCCAATCCCTAAGAAACAAATGCCAAATGTCCTCTTTGATATAATGAGAGCAACTAATAACAGAGCAGGGAGGAAGAGCAGGAGGAAAAGATTAACATTAAACAGAGGCATGATGTGGGAGGGAAAGGGAGAGAAAAGGGAAATTGCATGGAAATGGAAGGAGACCCTCATTGTTATACAAAATTACATATAAGAGGTTGTGAGGGGAATGGGAAAAAATAAGGAGAGAAATGAATTACAGTAGATGGGGTAGAGAGAGAAGATGGGAGGGGAGGGGAGGGGGGATAGTAGAGGATAGGAAAGGTAGCAGAATACAACAGTTACTATTATGGCATTAGGTAAAAATGTGGATGTGTAATCGATGTGATTCTGAAATCTTTGTAATGTTTTGAATAACCAATAAAAATAAATAAATAAATAAATAAAGCAATAAATAAAGCTCCCAGGCATGAAGAACTCTCCAAATTATTTGAGATAAGCTTATGCATATTAAATAAGAACATTCCTGGAGGATCTGATAGAACAAATTTATAGTCTCAATCAATTTTGTACAATTTTACTTTGAAGAGAAACTTACATTGAAGCAAAACTGGTATAAATGAAAATGTAAACCTTAATAAATAAAATTGAGATACATTAACTTCCACTTCAAAATAGCATTAAAACATAGAATAAACTGAAATAAAGCAAAAGCTCAAAATCTTGATAAAAATTATCTCCTTTCCTGTTAATAGTTTTTTATTAATATGACTAATATACCAGAAAACAATTTAAAGGAGGAAAGTTTATTTGTGCTTACATTTTCAAAAGTTTCAGTACATATTGGCAAACACCATTGCTTTGGGCCCAAGATTAAATAGAAAATCTTGGCAAAAGGTAAGAACATAGAGATTTAGGCTAATGACATTAACCTTTTTTGATGAAATAACACTAGAAAAAAAATTTAAAACATTAAAAATAAGATACACATAAACATACATGATCCATACAGAATCCCAAAGAAAAAAGATTAAGAAAGAAAGCAGCTCTGCAAGACATATTATAATCAAGTGACTAACAATGGAAATAAGAAAAAAAAAATAGTAAAACATATACAATAAAAACATGAGGTCACATTTATTTACATTTATATAAATTTATATTTGTTTGTACAAATTTAATTATGTTTATAAAGCCTCACTTCAAACTTCTCACCTCAGACTTTAAAATCAAGGAGAGTTGGAGTGAAATGTTCCAAGCTTTGAAAGGAAACACTTGCCAACCAAGACTGCTATGTACAGCAAAGTGACAAACAAAACTAGAAATGACATGATCAGTGAAATAATCCAGATGCAGAATGAAAATATGCAAAAGCTAGAGAGAAAAAAAATGAAGAAGAATAAACAGGGGATTACAAAAAAATAGAAAGACAATCACAAAGAGATGAGCCACATGACTTGTTACAAAGATGTAAGAGGATAAAGCACTAGCTACAGGATAAAATGTACTTTGGAATAAATAAATATGCCCTGAAACTTCTAAGAATTCTTTCTCAATGAGGAACTGAATTAGAAACAAAAGTATGTGCCCTAAGAAACATCGGATGATTTAAGTGTCAGAGGAAAGGAACATTGCACATGTATCAACTGAGGCTATGGAAACAGTTCATAAGTCCCTGGAGGGCAGTACAGAGTGTAGTGAGTGAGTGGAGAGCTGCTGGAACTCATTCAGAACAATCCCAAAACTCCTCACTTTCTTCACTTCAGTCATGGTTTTCAAATCTGTTAGTAGATTCTTGGGTTTTGACATGTCTACCCCAAGTACAATATCAATATCAATTTTACCATCTTTGCTTTTGGTCAAATTCTGCAGTATATCACAGCTTCCTTCCTCAAGTAACTTCAAGTCCATGGCCAAAGTCTGGTTCTCCAATATAAACACAAGTAGACAGTCTGCTACTGATGCACCAGGATCAACAACATCATGTCTTGACCACAAACAGGATCGCAGGAACTACCAAATCTCCAAACAGGGCTGCCAAATCAGGGACAGATAGATAATGGCCCATGAGCAGAATGAGGATGTCACCAACAGCACAGCTGAAACCATGATATGCAATATACATATACATAAGGTGATCTTCTACCAGGGTTATTATTATAAGGCCTGTTCCTGGAAAATGGAGTGCATGGTGTTAGCCAAAGACCAATCACCAGATAATTCTATTCTTCCAAAAATACAAAGACCCCATCCGTTCACAGCTTCTACTTCCTTGGCCAGAATGAATTCCTGTTCTCTCAACCCCAAACCTCAATATTTGAGTAAGTCAGACTAGCACTTAACAATGATCTGAGATATTGCTCTTTCCTTTTTCTCCTTCTCCTTGTGACTTTGAGAAGGTACACTTCATGGTGCTGATCAATGTACCCACAACCTCACTGCCATCCTAACTTGCTTCAGAGACACACCTAAGGTCCCAGAGAAGCAACTTGTGAAATTTGCTGGAGGCCTTCCCATTGATGCAGGGCCTACTCTGCAGGGACTCTTAGATGGTCCAGACACTATTCCAGTTCCCGCAGTATTTGGCCTCTGAATTGTTGGGCCTCCCTGATTCATCTTGGAAGCCAGCCACCAGTATTGAAGGCTCCTTCTTCCCTTCCACAACGAACATGGAAGAAGCTTCACTCCTGGAGCTATAGGTCTTGCCAAGGTAGGATCCTCCATCTTGGCCTGCTGTGGTTTGTTGAGAGCCACAGCTGAGTCAGGATGGTACCTGGCATTGCCAGAAGGAGTGGTTGAGAGGTAACACCAGCGAGCCATTAAGATGATGATAATTAAGTGAACCTGTGTATAACTGCTGTGACTGGATGATGCTGGATTGAAACAGACTGTGTATTGAGTTGTATATAGACCCCTGCTGTCCAGAAATAGGGCGGTTCCAGCAATAGGGTGGGTCCCACAATAGGCTGGCTCGGTCCGCTACTTTGGAGTTCCCATTGAGTTCTCCGGGAGGGGGTTCCTGGAGAGTTCGCGCAGAGCCCAGAGCAGGGTGAGTGAGTTCCCGGGAAGCGTGCGTGGAGTGTGGGTAAGAGTTCGGGCAATAAAGGAGTTCTTGTTTGAACCTACAAGTGCCTCGTGGTGGCTCAGTTATTTTGTGCCCAGCCAGATTGCGGCATTTGGTGGCCCATGTTGAGGACTCCTGAAGCTTGGGGGTAAGTGAAATTGCTTGCACCTGAGGGAGGGTGAGAGAATGGGTGACCATTTCAAAAAACTATGTGTTCTTCTTTTGATTTGTTTGTTTTTGTTTCAAGCTGCCTGTCCCTAGAACTTTCTCAGGCAGACTGGGGAAAATGGTTGGCTCAGGGTTTGAAGTTGTTCATCCCTGAGGAAGAGATAGAGATAAACCATGGATACACATATGAAGAAAATAAAAAACTGATACAACAAATTTTTGTTCCATTTCATTCTGTTTTGGTTTTGTTTTGTGTTATCTTGTTGGTATGTGTTATCCTTGTAGCAGAAATATGTGGTCAGAAATTAGCAAATAACAAACTGAAAGAATGTTAAGTAAGTTGTTAGAGGAAGGAGGCACCCCAGTAAAACCAAGAACAGTCAGGGCATACATTGATAAAATACAAAAATGTAGCCCATCACTTTTTAAGGAGGTGAAAGTTCCAAGCAAGCAGCTGTGGCACTGTTAAAACCCATCTTCTCTGTGATCAAGATTTCACAAAATCAGGTCACCTAGAGATGTGTCCACGTGGAGTGTCAAATCTGATTACCAACCCATTTTATGCTTTATGAGTTGTACCTAATTACTTTTGGAAACTTCTACAAGGAGCCAATCTTCATGGATGCAAAATTTATTTAGGAAACATGATTTCTTTTAATCAAGAGATTTCACCATCTATTGGACCTGGGAATGAACTACAAATGACCTCTAATTTCCTGAAGCCGGTCACTACCCTTGAAATTCTGGGAATAATTCATGAAGGCACTCCATTGCTGCTCTCATTCATATCACAGATGGTTTGAAGATTCTGTTGACAACAATACCTAGTATATATGTGTGTTCTGTGTGTGTGTGTGTGTGTGTGTGTGTGTGTGTGTACTTAAGTAAAGTAGTAGATGAATTTTTCTTATAGTTTACTGTTTTGGAAAAATTTACCCTTATCTATACAATAAAAAAGTACATTTCTTATTCAGATAATGACAGTAAGTTTTATCCCATTTTCTTTTTTTTAATGCTTTAGCTAATAAGACTTTCCTCCATATGATCCTTATCTGAAGAAATTATGATTAGAATTTTGTTAAAATTATTCATTTTTCCCTCTTTTCTGAAGAATTTGGGGAGGCAAATCTCCTGTAGGAAATTTGGCATAAATTGAATGAATGAATGAATGAATAATAAGGTAAATTTATACCTAAAATGTCCTACCAAATTGGTTTCTCAGAATTCCATGTTTAATATGGGATGGTTTTACCTGATTGTTGCCTATTACAGTTGCCTAAAGAGTCATAGAAAAAGTTTATGTATATTTCAAATTCATTACATCGTAGTTTTCTAACTAGTAAAATGGGACAATATTGGTACTGTCCTTAGTTTATAAGAATATCTTCAGGTTAGTACTGTCCTTAGATTATAAAAAATATCTTTGGATTCAACAAATATGTGTTAGAACTCTCAGAGTACAATTATAATTATGATTTTTATTATACATTTTGCTTCTATAGGATAAAATAAATATCCCTGTTTCCTGAGAAAAGAAACATTATTTTTCATGAAGAGAAATAAGCATGTCCAATGTACAATAAAGTTACACTTCACAGTCTCTGCTATCAACATAAAATTTTGCAAGGCCGGATATGAATTTTATAGTAGCTTTGTGAAAGAAGATGGGTGTCACTTTTGTCAAACAAACCAACCTGTGTACTAAAACATTCTTTGTTTGATAAGCCCTTTGTCACCCACACATCTTGATTAAATTATCGTCATGCAAAACATGGATTTGGCAGCCTCAATGCCAATATTGATATTGACCTCACCTTGGCCACCCAGCACAGAAGAACTTTTCCTTTTATTTGACTTGCTACTTTTGTTCGTAAACATGGTCTTGTACATATTTACTCTCTCACTATCCAGGGCCTCATACCCACAGATTCTGGAACTAATCGGGCTATCATATTTCCTCAACATTCATCCAGCTCTGACTAGCTTTCTTATTTGTCAGATATAGCAGTCAGATGAACAATTCAAATCCACTACTGACAAATCGTGATCATGCAAAAAAATAATTTTCAAAATCATGTCCTATGTCTCACATGAGGGCTTCTAAGACTTAGAGTTTAATTTGATAGATGGTGGGGGACAGACAGCTCACATGCATACTTATGCATGCAAGGTATGCCAGTGGATCTTTTTCTCATTTGGTTGGTCAGTGAAATGATAATGTTGGTAAAAATCTATTAATAAGTTGCAGAGGAAATGGTCTTCTTGCACCAGTTATTTAAAATAATTTCAAATAATTAAAATTATTATATTTGATTACAGCAATTTAAATTTAGAGTAATTATATGTCAAGGTGAATTTTACCCCAGTAAAAGATTGTATTTTTCTCAATATAATTTCAGGATCCAATTAGCCAGAAAATTAAATGTCAACTTCTGTACCTAACACTGGGCACAATTTATAAACCGTGAAGAGCCAGAGATTATACTGTGGGATGCCATGAGGTAGAATGGACGTGAAATAGAAAGGTTCCCATTGTCTTTTGTCCTGTCACCAGGGGGACCACGATAAGACACTGATAAAGCAAAAACTAATTTCAGGACAAAGATTGGCTGAATGTAAGGTTGAAGGAATGAGCCAATCCTAAGTGATCTTGAAGCTAGAAAGCCTCAGCCAGCATCCCAGAATCTCAGGTACCTCCTTTGTAAACTGAGCACATGTAATCTACCATGTTGTTATGAAGAATGTATGCAAAATGCGTGGCGGCATGGTTGGCATGTAAGAGGAGTGAGGTAAATGTTGCTTTCCTTTCCTAATTTAGGGGTAATTAAACCTTAACACCCTTCTCAGCCTGGAAAGAGACAAAAGATCTCTTCCCCAATGAGCTTGGTGCAGAAGACAGTGGGCTGGGAAAATGAGCCTCCGGGCTCTGTTCCCAAACACTCTGTGAGAACTTGGCCACCTCATTTCCTCTCTTTGTGTTTGTTTCACTGTCCATAAAATGTGGCTTTGACCATTTTCCTTTTCTGTGTAGCTTGGTCATCTGGACCATGCTGGGATCCTAAGAGTCTTCCTTAATAAGAGGTGTGACTCAAGTGGATATTCTGCTCTTATCCTGGTCCTGTTAATGTCCCCTGAATGGATTATGTACTACGGAAAGGATTAATAGTCAAACTCTTTATCCCTTCAGAATAGTTTTTTTTTGTTTGTTTTTGAAGAAATCCTACATGGAAAGATGTAAGGCTTGGTGGTGAGACAGCAGAGCCCAGAGACCCAAGTCTATTCATGTACCTGGATCCTTTGCCCGTTATTCTTCTCTGTTCTCTTCCAGGTACACCAGGCCTACACCTGTATGTGATACATTAAACTCCAAGTGACACCCTAAAGGAAGGAGACATTCCTCTCATTCTTCCCATACTATGGCTGATATTCCTTTCTCATCCTCACCTCCTGAGCCTGGCTCTTAATAAGCTTTTAATACATGCATGTTGACAATATGAATGGTATTTTAGCTACTATTCTTTTCAAACAAAGGACTAAAGTGACCGTGGCTCAGTTTAACTCATGTAACTATCGTGTAACTGTTGGATTTGGGGCAGGTAGCCTTCCTTCCACACAGCAACCTGGGGACCAAGATTCCTTCTGTTTATGACTCTGCCATTTCTTTGGGCTTTACAGTCTCTCACTAGATTCTGAGTCAAATGACCAGCCAGAAAAGAGAGACAGCCAAGAATATCATTGGATGATATCGGAGGCAAACTTGAAAATGATGTCACTTTTCCCCAGTGTTTCTTTGGCTGGGGCTGTCTATAAGCTCATAATCGTAAGCAGAGGAGGCTGGGAAATGTAGTCTTTCTTTGTACCCAAGAAGAAACAGGGATTGTGGACCACACAAGCAGTCTTGGCACAAATTATATGCATACTCCACTGTAATTTTCTGTTTATGTATTTATTTTCCCTTCTAGAATAGCAACTCCTTGTGATACGAAACAGTGGCTTCTACACAGTTGTGTCTCTGTCACCAAACACAGGGTGGTTGCTTGAGGCAGATTGGATGATCTAAAAGCTATTCTAGGAGCCCATTTCCTTAAATATCATCCACTCAGTGAGTTAGGCATAATTACCACTTCCTAGCATAGCAATCATATCCTGCTATTTGCATATAATTTATACATAGCATGCCATCTCCCTCATTCAGACAATGCAAGTCAATTCAACCAACACTTAACAGTGCATTTACTATGAGCTGAGCACTCTGCTATTAGCTAGGAGAAATTACTAAACTATCACCTGAGATTTCAGTCCTCAAGTGCTATAGAAAAACCACAGGAAAAGCAGATTAACTGCTCTGTTCGGACTATAGCTGATGAGGCAACCTATGTTTTGAAGGATGAATAGGAGTTTGCCATTCAGAAAAGGAATTGATGCATATCCCAAACAAATGGAGCAATATTGTAGATGCATAAAATTAAATGAACAGTGGTTTGACAATGCTAAAACCTGGAGCACAGAATAGACTAGAAGTAATGACAAAAAGAAGATACAGGTCAGGCAGATTAGGACCATTAGATCATTAGGACAATTAAGACACAAATAGTTTGGAATTTATCTTACAAAGTCATGCACTGCATAACCACATTTGTGTCAATGATGGTCACATATATGATGGTTGCCTCAGGAGATTATAACAGAGCTAAGAACTTCCTGTTGACTAGTAACTCTACAGCCCTTGCAAGGTCATGATGTCATAGCACAAAGCATTACAGTGTTTGTAGTTATGATGTAATAAATCTACCACTCTGCTAGTTGTATAAAAATTATAGAAAATACAAGTATGTATAGTACATAATATTTGGTAATGATAATAAATTATTGTTAGTGGGTTATATATGTACTAGATGATGCTTTTTATTGTTGCTTTAGAGTGCACTTCTACGTCCAAAAGTTTTAACTGTAAAATAGCCTAGGGAAGATCTCAGGAGCATTTCTAGAAGAAGGTACTGTTGTCACAGGAGATGACCACTCCGTTTGTTTGGAATCAGCATCAATTCCTCTTCTGAATGGCAAGGTCTTCCCCTGAAGACCTTCCAGTGGGACAAGATGTGGATGCGGAAGACAGAGATATTGATGATCCCAACACTGTGTGGGCCTAGCCGAAGCTGTGTGTTTGTGTCTGTTTTTAATAAAAAAATGTTAAAAGTGGAAAAAAAAGGATTAAAAATGTTAAAAATAATAGAAAATACCTTATATAATAGGATGTAAGAAACCATTCTTGTATGGCTATCCAATATTTATGTTTTAAGCTAAATGTTATTACAAGGGTCAAAAGTTAAAAAAAAAGACGTTTTTAAAGTAAAAATTTACAGTAAGCTAGGGTTAATTTATGATTGATGAAAGATAAATCTTTGTTAAATAAAAAGTGCAGCCTAAGTGCACAAGTTTATAGTCTACAGTAGGACATGGCAATGTGTGAGGCCTTTACCATTCACTCCATTGATGCCCAAACCAACTCCAGTCGTGCGAGCTCCATGCGTGGGAAGTGACCTGGACTGGTGTACCACATCTTACCGTTTAGACCATATTTTCACCATAACTTTCCTATGCATAGATATACTAAAAAGGTACACAGACACTTAATTCTGCAGAAGTCAGTGCAGAGACGTGCTATATAAATTGTAGCCTAGGAGTGATAGGCTATCCCATACAGCCTTGGTGTGTGATCGGCTGTACCGTCTAGGTTTGTGAAAATACCCTCAGTACTGTTCACCCAATGGTGAAACAACCTAACCCATTTCTCAGAACACTCCTCCATCATTAAGTGACACATAACTCTAGTTACAGAAGTGAATGATTGTCTGCCAGTGGGTGTGTTTGAATTAACCCAACAGCTATTCGAATCCCTACTGCGCCCCAGGCTCTAAGCTAGATGCTGAGGACAAGATGAGCAGTAATGGAGGGAACAGAAAAGCCCCTTGTCCTCAAGAAACTCACCCAGAACGGGGAGCTCGTGAGAATTACACAGAGGGCTTTATTAAACTATGCACACCCAAGCTCTATTGGGGTGCATTTTTCCCTAACAGAGAAATCTTATTTTGGAGAGTCCATTGCTTCTGAGAGCCTGGGAACTCTCTGATGTGCGCTGAAGATAAGTCCAAGAACCACTAACTCAGGGGTTTTGGGCAGGGGAGGGACAAGTTGTAACTCCTCATAAAATTGTTTTTGTGCTGGTGACAAGGAAAACCAGGTGACTGAACCAGGTGGAGTATGAAACTGACATTTGCATCTTCCAAAGTCTGAGAAGAGCTAAGCTTGTGTTCTGTCTTCTCAAGAAGCTAGCATTTGCCCTAAGAGTAAGAAGACATGAGGACTTCTTATTTGCAACTATCCAATCCCTTGCAGATTGCACAAGCTCCAAACTCAGAGCTCTCCTCTATTCTCACTTGTGTGTGGGATGATTAACATTGATGAACAGAGTCTCATCCTAAATTCAAATAGCCGTAGCAGAAAACTTGATCTCTTGCCACATTAGTAGCTCTCTATGGTCCCTAAATATAGGTTTTATTGAAGTTGCATTCTCTAGACCCATATCAAGTTTAAGTTCAAGAGTAACCTTTTATCCACATGTGCCTCTGAGCTACTCAGCATGAGGCAATAAACTGGGTATCCATTGCAGGAAGATCTCTAAACAGACACCATGCACTGGAAATGCCCCATTGGTTTTCATGAAAAGGTCACTGGATCCACACTGGCTTGAATCCCTGCAGAGAAAGAGACCAGGAAAAATGAAGGGTGAAGTTCACCTTGCCCTGTAGTTCCTGCATTATTCTGGAGCCCAATGCCTAGTGTTTTGTTGTTACTGTTTGTTTGTTTATCTCTCTAGAAGAGGAAGCATACAGGTAGAAGACCCTGCCATGCATTAATTTCACATACAGATAACTGAGGCTACTGGCAGATAGGGGAAGGGTTTGAAGAAATATTAAGTTTTCCATTCCACTGTATGTAAACCAATTGAGGAGATTAAGTCAATACACCAAATAATCAAGCATTTATTATTTTTCCACCCACATTTTAGTATTGGGACATTTTTGAAGCATTCATTCTTAATTGACATTTAAATGGTTCTTATTCTTATTGGTCACAATATATTGACCAACCCTGTGAGAAATACCTGCTATTCTTAGTACTTGTGAGTCTCAAAGGATTGCTTATTTCTATGTATAAACAAATCCAATAAATAGTTCATTCCGTGCTATGCAGAATTTACTGTTATTTCTACCTATCTCTGACTCTCTTCTCTCTTGAACAGAAAATGCTTTGTTTTTCAGCTCTTATTCTACCTGTTGGAGTTGCTAAATTGGAGCTGTAGCCAACAGGAAAGAATCAACTGTGGAGGTGGGAGTGCCTTAATTGGCCTGAACGAGGAGGTGAGAGATCGTAGGGATGTGACATGAATTAAAAGAGCTTCCCTTGGGAAGGCAGTGGATGCGTTTGAGGCAGAGGGAAACCATATATGGTGGTTGGGTCATCAAAGAGTATGCCTTGTCCAAGAACAACAAGTAACTTGATATTACTGAAATGTGTACAGGAAACGAGGCTATCCAAGGGGTCATGGATGAGATGAAGAAGAATAAGGACAATTTTCCAAGAAATTTGGGTCCATGGTGGGAGTAGTGGTAGCTCCTAAAGAGTACTAAATGGCTTGAGATAAGGAACATTGTATTTGTACTTTGAAATGATCATGCAGATGGCATTGTGGAAATGAACTGCACTGACCACTATCTGCCCAGGATTCTGCTAAATACTAAGAGTCAAATGTTGATGGGTCTCTCAAGAAGCTCACAGTCTCATAAGAAAACAGGTGTGCTCAGGTAAGGTGGAGGAAAGATATGAAAGAAAAAATGAGAATTCTGCAAGTTTAGAATGAAAACACACACACACACACACACACACACACACACTTTCTGAGAAATCTATTCCTTGGTAATATGCAGTGGTTTTCAAGTCTTTATTTAGCCTTGGACACTTTGCTCAAACAAAAGTTCAAGTGGAAGCAATGAGAACAGGAATCCTTGCCCTGACTATTCCAGAAAACTCTTTCTGGACAGGACAGCTGGATCTACTTCCAGAAATCTCATAGGCCCCTAGAATAGTTCCAGGAGGACTTCTGCAGCTATTCTCCTCTAGACTGAGACTCAGCTCTGTGGACACAGCTGTCCTACTGTCTACACAGTGAATTGATGACTGGAACCCTTAAGTCCACCAGACATGGTGCTGCTCCCGTGATGACCCAGTGTAGGTTGGGCTTGCAGTTGGGTGCAGAGCCAACTCTCTTCTCTAAGCTGCCAATCAAGGCTTTTTCCAAAGCATGTCCTTAACAAAGACATGGTAGACATGGTACATGAACGATCATAAGAAACCTCCCACGATTAAACCTATAAATGGATACAATACTCTGTTCATATTTAATTGGCCAGGTCCTGGGCACATGACTCTGAGGAGACCATGAGATAAGCCTCCCCTGTGCATCCAAGAACAAGAAATGGAATGTTGATCATCTAGATAGATTCATCCTCATGGCACTAACATCTTTTATCTGGTGAGGCTTAGATCAGATTCCTGTTCTTGGCTTCCAGGCAGTCCATGATTGGCTGAGCCAATCTTAGCTTTGGGATGATAAAGACAGTCCTACTGAGTAGGATTTGCTGAATTCAGTGTTAGACTGTGACCGCCTAGATTCTTTGACCAGTCTTGATATTTTCCCACCTTTCTCATTGAAGCTCATTGATTCTCTACCTCAATGGGAAGGCCATTTCTGATTCCCCCTCAAAGGATTTATATCTGTCCCTGTGACAAAAAAAAAAAAAAAAACTGAGATAATCAACTTAAAAGGAATAAAATGTATTGGGCTCATGGTTTCAGAGGTTTTAGTTCATGATCTCTTGGCCTGGTGTTTCTGAGCCTGTGATGAGGCAGAACAGCATGGCAGGGAACATGGGGTGGAACAAAGCCATTTCACCTTATGACAGCCAGCTGTGAAGCACAGGAAGAGAAAGAGGCTGAGGTCCCAACATCTCCTTCTAGTGTACACCCCCAGGGCCTCAACATCTTTCCTGTAGGCCCAGCTCCTCATGGTTCCATATCAATAATGCCACAGGCTGGCAAACTAGCTTTCAGTATCTTTACCTTTGGGGTATGTTTCAGATGTATCCCACAACAGGGTTGCTGTCATTAAGTTGTGGAAATATTATGAGCTGCCCTCTATATATTATATATAATCATCCTCTTGGTTAAATCTCTCATCTTCTGGGAGGCTTTTTGTCACTCCACAAACAATATAAATATCTTGGGTGGTCACAACCCTTTTTCTTGATCCTTCCATCACCTTTATGTTTTCTTATCACTGAATGTTTTTATCTTTCAGGTAGGCAAGAGATGGGGACATGTCTTGAAGATGTATTTCTTTATTCTCAGCACCTAACACACTACCTACAATGTTAAAGGCACTGAAGTGTATTTATTTATTTAAGTTTTTTTTAAATTTATTGAATACTGAATGGATGCCGAATAAATCACAAAGATAAAAAGTGTGTAGCAGTCATTCAGCCTGTTTTAAAACTACCTGGTTAGCTTTGGAAATTAGAAAAAAGAAAAGGAACACTGCATGTCTGATCTCCTTGATTCTCTGCCACAAGTTTGGTGATGACTCTTTTTGTTGCCATTGCATGGGTAAGAACACTGAGGTCAAGGTCACACATTGAGCAAACGGAAGAGCTGACGTTTCAACTTGGATCTCTCAGATGTGAGCCCAAATTCTCTCCCCTCATGGGTCCCAAATACCTCTTTTTTTTGGAGAGTGGACCTTGCCCGCATGTGTAGGTCTTCAGAGTCTCCAAGGCACTTTCACAGCCAGAACCTCCTGGGTGTTGGCATGGCAGCTGTCACTTGGAGGATGCACTGAGCCCTCTGCTTTGTGACAGAGCCAGCTACAGAAGGCACAGCCAAAAGCTTCCAATCAAAGGAAATCCTCAGAAAACAGCCTCAGCAATCTCCTGGGGATTCTCCCCATGGCAGTCCCTGCCAATAAAAGACTACATGAAAGGAGATCTGCCCAAGCTGAGGTGGACTTCTAAGAGGGTGGGGCAACAGTGTTAGAACCCTGCATTTGGCTCTGCATGGTCTGCTCATTCCAGAAGTTAATTTGCAGAGAGAGCAAATGGAGGGAAAGCCTGCTTCCCCAGCAGCTGATTCGTGGGAACTCGAGCCTGCATTAACAGAAGGGAAGAACAGCATGCTAATCTTAAAAGAGCATTTCCCCCCAGCTCTAAGCCTTAGAGCGAAGCCCTTGAACTGCTGTTGTGACATGTGTTCTGAGCTGGTCCCAAACAAGCGCAAACACAACAGACTCCGCTGATCATACAGCAGGACTGAAGGGTGGAATCCAAAGCATGAGCCCTGAGAACAGAAAGTCCCCAGCACTCGCTCTGTGCAAGTGCCATGAGCTCCAGCCACGCATCCTGCAGCCAAGGATGGGTGCCACCTCCCCACCCCACCCCCCCAGCAGGAAACTCTTTGGCAGCCTCCACTGTGTGCTTTGCCTCCTGACAAGAGCACACCCTGGCTTTGGTTATTGCCCTTATAAAACAGCTCAAGGAGAATGCGAGCCAAACGTTTTCAATGTGCCTGGAAGAAAAATGTGAACTATGATTCCACATGGTAGAACAGCGGCGTACAACTCCAACAACACACACCGCTGCACTTCCCTGGGAGAGGCCAAGGAGGAAACCGCGACTGCTGTTCAGGCTTCCTGTGGCTTCTCCTCTTCCCCCTGCAGCAACTCCAGTGGGCCCGGGAAGCCCTGGTGACTGCTTTGCAGCAGAATCTTCGAGATGGGGCTTTTGTGACTGATTAGAGTTATAGATTGTTCTCATGATTTTACTAGCCATCTAGTTTGCATATAAACAAAACCATAGAGATCATTCTGCGAGGTCTAGCTTTTCTTATTAAAATTGATTTTGCATGTTTTCAATCTACATTTTGCAAAAGAAAGCCCATGTATGTGGGACGTCTTCTGTATCCATTACCTATGTGGGCCAGGCAATGTCCTTGATATTTTGTCCATATCATCTTAACTTCCCCATAGAGGAATATTATCATCTACATTTTAAAGATAAATACATGAAAACTGTAGGAATTTGAGCAAATTGTCTACCCAGTAAGTGCTGGAATGAACATTCATTCCTACTTTCCTTAATAGGTGATTAAATGCATTTTTTTTCCTAATAATTCTAGTGAAGAGATTCGCAAGAGGTACAGAAAACAATCTTAGAGCACCTCTAAGAGGAAAACAACTTTTTTTGCCCTTTTTCATGGTGAAATGCCAAAAATATTGTTATTAGAATCCTTAGGCCAGAAGCCCAGGTCTGGTGATTCCAACAAGTCCTGCCCCAAAATTCAAATGCAGAAGTAATGGTGAAAAGCGGGAAAGGAACATTTATCCATCTCATTTTATTGAAACAAAGAGAACCAGCATTTTCAACCCTGTCTTGGTTACTGATTTGTGCTTCCGGTTATATGGATCTGGGGAACCCAAAGTACACAGGGTTGAACAGTTTTGGTCACACCGTGGTCTGGTTGATCACTATCTCAGGACTTGTCAGGCAGGGCCTTGTCAGCGATAAGAAAGTCGACATTGCCTAGGGGGGAGTTTCGGCTCATCAGAAGATGCTTATCCATCAGACCTGTTCCTGGAATCCAAGGTGACTCAGAGCAAAGGAAAAAGATGCAAAATGGAGGCAGAGAGAGCAAGTTTTTTTGTTTGCTTGCTTGTTTTTATCCTGCTTTTGGTTATGCCCTGGGCATGTAGAAAGCTAAGTGAACAGTCCAATTCTATGGAATTAGAATAAAAGGAAAAGGACAAAGACATCCAGCAATGTCGTCGATATTAGTTATTTTTCTAGGAATTTTAGCCAATTTAGAAAGCAAGAATCAGAAAAAATTTTAAAAAAGCAAGAACTATGGGGGAAACTATAAAAATGTTATTTTTTGATGGCGGACTCCATAGCACAAGCTAAAGAAAAATAGCTGTAAAAGCTATTGGGACTAATAGGAGAGTGTAGACAATTAGCCAAATGAAATTTAAAATAACAATAACTTTTCTGCATAATAGCAATATGCAATTAGAAGACATATGGGAAAAGACTGACTATCCTCATGTTAAGATATACCACTGATTTAAAAAGTATTGAAAAATTAATAAAACTAAATGTACACCAGTTACCTTTAATCAAATTGTGTGATCTATTTAAACAAGACCACAGAGTCTCAAAACAAAATTTTACACACTCAAGATAGGCTTTAAGTTCCCAGCTGAAATGGAAGAACAAGGATGCTATAAGCTTATCATGAGAACAGTGAGGTTTTTACATTAAGAAAATGGTTGTAAAGTTATTCAGAAAAGAGTGCATAAATAAATAAAATGGCTAAAACTATTTTTAAAACAAGAGAAATGAGAGGGAGTTCACCAACTAAAAGATATATATAATATTACAACCATTAGAATGGTATTATAAAATGTCACAAGACTGGATAATTATGTCAGTAGAACAAAACAGAAAGTTCTAGAACAATCACAAAATGTCATAAAACTTCATAATGATAATAATGGAAGTAGCAAACTTTAATCTGAAACATATAATATACATCAAGTAATATTGTCCAAAGTGGCTAAAAATATGGAAGAAATAAACATTTACCTGATTGTCATCTCCGATATCTATAGAATAAAAATTGCATGTGCCTTATAGGTCTATGCAAAAACAAAACAACCATTAAAAATAAAAATCATGGTAAACATTTTAGATTATCTTCAAAGTAGAGAATAACTTCTAAATATAAAATAAATGCAAAAAATTAGGTCATTTGACACATAAAGATACACAAGTGTAAGAGAAATATGAAATCAGAAAATCAGATCTAATAAATATGAACAAGGATGTAATACTTTAAGAAAATAAAAATTTTACCTGTAAATCTTTTCAAAAGACTCTCTAACACCAATTATTTTAATCACAACACTAACTACACAGCAGCCCATTGTGAATAAGCATCAAAGTACAACTTTTGCTCTTTTTCCTTATCTCATTTAAACCTCACATTGTAGAGTTGGGTTATTTATGTGTATAAAGGAAGAATAATGAGGAAAATAGTGGTCACATTATTTGCACAAGGTCATATAGGTATAATCTATATATCCATCACAAGACTGGATAATTATATCAGTAAAACAAAACAGAAAGTTCTAGAACAATCATAAAATGCCATAAAACTTCATGATGATAATAATGGAAGTAGCAAAATTCAATAAAAGTGTGATATTGACAAAAATGGATATAGATATATGAATATATCTATGCACGAATATATATCTATAGATATCTATGCTATATGAATAGATCTATGAATGACATGTCTATGAAGCTCTCACTTCTAAACATGACTCTCTATAAAAACTACTAAAACTAATGAGCACCCATTTCAAGAGAAAAAAAATCATTTGGCTAGCGAATATTTGGTATGTTTAGCCTGCCAGTAAGCAAGATCATTAGGGTACAATTTTTAGGTAAGAATTTGGCCAAAGAATTGAGAAAAAAATAGAAGAACAGTCAATTCTGGGGAAAATGGTCTCTGCATAGCTTATAATTTATAAAGCCTTTCTGGAAGGGAATTAAGCAATATGAATTAAAAGGCCTCCTAACACATCAGATAGAGTTCTAATCTCTAGGGTATATAAAGAGCTGAACCAGATAAGCACCAAAAAAACAAATAATCCAATCAATAAATGGGCCAAGGACCTGAATAGACACTTCTCAGAAGAGGATATACAATCAATCAACAAATATACGAAAAAATGCTCATCATCTCTAGCAATCAGAGAAATGCAAATTAAAACTACTCTAAGATACCATCTCACTCCAGTAAGAGTGGCAGCTATTATGAAGACAAACAACAACAAGTGCTGGGGCGGGGAGGTTCACTCATACACTGCTGGTGGGACTGCAAATTGGTGCAGCCAATTTGGAAAGCAGTATGGAGATTCCTTGGAAAACTGGGAATGGAACCACCATTTGACCCAGCTATTCCTCTTTTCAGACTATACCCAAAGGACCTAAAAACAACATATTACAGGGACACAGCCACATCAATGTTTATAGCAGCACAATTCACAATAGCTAAACTGTGGAGCCAACCTAGATGTCCTTCAGTGGATGAATGGATAAAAAAAATGTGGCATTTATACACAATGGAATATTACTCAGCAATAAAAAAGAATAAGATCATGGCATTTGCAGGGAAATGGATGGCATTAGAGAAGATTATGCTAAGTGAAGTTAGCCAATCCTCCCATAAAACAAATGCCGAATGTCTTCTCTGAGATAAGGGGGGTGACTCAAAATGGGGTTGGGAGGGAGAGCATGGGAGGAAGATTACTTCTAGATAGGGAATAGGGGTGGGAGAGAAAGGGAGGGAGAAGGGGAGTAGCATGGAGGGTGAAAGGAGATCCTCGTTACTATACAAAATACATGTATGAAGATGTGAATTTGGTGTCAACATACCTTATATATAATCAGAGATATGATAAATTATTGTATAATGGTGTATTAAGAATTATAATGCAAATAAACAAATAAAAATAAATGCCTCAAAAATATTCTTACTCAGTAACTCAACTTCTAGAATTGCAAGTTGAAGAAATCATTAGAGAGTTGCATACAACTTCATTCACAAGAGAATTCAGTGACACACTGTGTATCATAATTCAATAAAGAATTGAAAGTAAAATTAGTTAAACTATAAAATATCCAGAACATAGTTATGATAAGATGAATAACACACCCCACCCTCCTAGACATGCCGATCCTAATCCCCAGAACCTGTCCCTATGTCCCTTCACAATGAGGACTTCACAGACATGATCAATTACAGTTCTCCAGATGGGGAGATTATTCTGGATTGTCAGGGTGGGCCCTATATCATCACAAAGCTCCTTTTAAGGGGGAACAGGAGGGTGAGCGTCAGAGCAGGCACTCTGATGATAGAATCAGAAGGGGAGGAAATGATGTGGCCACTGAGACACAGGCTGGAGGAATGTGGGGCCACAAGCCAAGGAATGTGGGCCACTGGCCATGACAAAGAAGCAGATGGTGCCGTGGAGCCTTCAGGAGGAGCAGGTACTCACCAGCACTGCAGTGTTAGCCCGCTGACTCTGACTTGGTCCTTCTGCCCTGCAAGAACTGGAAGATGATAATTCATGTACTTTTAACCTGCCAAGTTTGTGGTAGTTCACCCACCAGGTAACCCTGGCAATGGGAAATGAATACACTGAGCTTCAAAACACCTACAAAACCCACATTTTCAGAAATAAATGGTAATGCAGGATCATTATCATGATATGCGCTATTCAAAATCAAGCATCATAGAAAGTGGCATGGATGCTAAACCACAAGTTTCAACCATCACCAAAACTGGACAGATGGGGCAGTCCCGAGAGAGAGAGAGAGAGAGAGGTGCAAGATCAAGATGCACATTTCTGAAGGTCATAGGTGTAAAAAATTTACATGGCTCTTTTGATCCCTGTCCACCTCAGGAATATGGAAAGATCCAGTTTGGGAAATGAATAAAGAGGGAGGGAGAAGGTCAGAGGGGATTTATTTGGAGAGAACAGTTGCTATGATGTGAGTCTCCTTCATGTGTGTCCAAAAAGTGTTAGAGAGAAAGAGAGAGAGAGAGAGAAAGAGAGAGAGAGAGAGAGCGCATTTGTGTGTTGGGAGTGGTGGTGCCTGACCCTATTCTCACACCTACTGAGAACTTTCACTGCGACCACCCACACAAGGAAATCTCAATCTCCACGGCGAGGATCAGCTCGGGTCGTTCTTCTGCTAATGAGCCCCAAACACAAAGTGGTTTGTTGGGAGTCAAGCCCGCCTGGAGGAGTGGAAGAGTGAGAGAGACCTAGCAGGGGGTTTGAGCCCTGTCCAGAGGGAGGACATTGAGGGTGGACAGGCCTCACTGGAGAGAAACCAAAGGTAACATTGGGTGACGAGACAAGAGCTGGAGAGGACAGTGTGTGGCCAGCATCAAGGCAGCTGCAGATAAGTGCTCAAGAGCATCCTGCAACATGCCAAAGACCCAGGAGAGCACTGGTTTTCCACAGTAGGAAGCCTGCAGTGCCTGCCACTCAAGAAGCCTCTAGCTCCTTCCCAACACCACGGGGGGAGGGGGGTGAGAGTTAGACAAAAGGTGGGGGGGAGAGCAACAACAGAATAGGTGGCAACCCACCCCATTGATCCTCTTTGGGTTTCCCGAGGCAGCCCTGCTAGTGGAAGAAGTGGAGAAGACCATTTTTAAATCAAAATCAATGTTTGAATTATATAAAGGGACTGGGAAGTGTAATTTTTGAATTGTGTTTGCAATTTGTTACCAAAGGGACCATCGGATTTCTCATGACTTAGAAGGCACCAGAGAAGTCCAGGGGCTGCCCGGTACCTTCATTAAGGGCAGATCAAGAACTGAACCTCATGATTAATTTATTTTATTTTATTTTATTTTATTTGGTATTGGAGATTTAGCCCAGAGGTGCTTTACCCCTGTGCTACATCCTAAGCTCCCTCTTAATTAATTTCAAAGAGATAGTGGAAAACATGCAAAAATTTTTTGCTCTGTGGTTGTATTCCAAAAGTTATGCTTGTCTGGGACACCAAGTTGCATATTTTCTTTTTTAATTGGTAGAAGGAAAAAAAGAAATGAGAAATTAAAAAAAAAAAGGAAACACACCAAAATGTTAGTAGAGTTATTTTGGGTGGGATAGGTGATGCCCGAGTTCTACTTACTGTTGTGTTTCTTTCCAATATTCCTATACATATTACCATTAAAATCAGACAAGTAATGTTTACAGGCATCACACAAAAGATCTCATCCTCGGTGCCTATGTAACACATGATTTTATTAAATGAGAGTTCTAAAGAATGCTTGCTGGAGAGAGAGAAAAATGAAAGTGTTTTGTCCATTAAGAGACAGAAGAAACTTCTTCGCTTCTAAATATCCTACTTTGAGGCCACTGTGCTTACAGGAGCTTTCTATACCTGACATAATGGACTCCCTGGCATCAGAGTGACGTTCCCTTACAGAAGGACCCACACACAGCAGGCAGGAAAGAATTGGACAATAAATTACTTGGTAACCAAAAAAAAAAAGAGCTGGCAGTTTTTAACTCCAGTTCATAAAACCAGGGTGGTATTTGTTTATGGGACAGAGACAACACCCAAAGAGACAGAGCAGCAGAGATAACAGAAAGGGCAAATTTCCTAAGCAAGCTGGTGTTACAGAAACCATTTCTTATTAGCCCTCTGCAACTACAGCACCCACACTCTGTAGAACACAAACATGTCAAAGTAAAAGTGCAAAGAGGAAAATCAGTTTTGAAACCCCTACTTGCTAAAACATTCTTTGGATGATGTGAAGCGTTATCTCAGATCCACTGTTTATCTTGCTGTAGGTGCTTCCTCAAGTGAGTTCTCTCCTCTTTCCAAGTCCTCTCCTCCCTCCCAGCCCCATCTGTAAACATATGGGCACCTCGCTGGGGTGGGTTTGGCACCAGAAGTCTCCTCATCTCTGCTTTCTTTATTCCATTCCAGACTCTTGGGTGAATTGTCATGCCTGATATGGTTGATTTCAAAGCCAAGTTTAGACGATGTGAATAATTGAAATCATGAAACTTAAACTCTCAAGTGAAACATTTCTGAGTCCTGCACACAGAGGAAACTTGAACACTGAATTGGACAGCAGAAGCCAAACCACAGCCAAACGAGAAAGGCTACAAATCCAGCATTTTAGGTACCACAGAAAATTAAGCACAGCAGGCTGAAAGGCAGCAAAGTTTATCTTGAGCCTAGGCCAAGAGTGAGCCAGGAGGAAAACAAATAGACAAACACAAACCCTGTAGCACAATGTGCTATTCAACTCTGCTTTGGTGGGGTGCGGGTCAACCTTTGAGTTGATCCCAACCAGGTGATGCTCTGTCTTCCAAGGCCACTGAGCAGATGAGCATCTGCAGATCTATCTGTGCAAGGCCACGCATTGTCCTTAAATACAATAGTAAATTAAAGGTCTCTGAGGAGACCCAGAATAGTCTGTGCAGGCCTCTGTGGTTACCCTCATGCTTACACCCTTTAATTCTGCAAATGCATGTGCTGAAAAACTTAACAAAGATCCTTCCTATTAGGCATGTGGCTCTTGTGGCATCTAAGATTCCCTTCCATCCAGCCAGCACTCCCACACAAAAAATACACTCACAATCCACACACTTGTACCCAGACCCACAAGTTGATCTCAGTCGTGCACAGAGACACAAGCACATGTACACATTCTGGCATTCACATACACACCAGCCACACACTGGCTGGCATATGAAACACACAAAAAGGAAGCATGGAAATTCAACACTAAAAATAAAATCCAAGAACTTCTTAATGTGGTTAAAAAAAAATTAAAAATGAGATCTGAGCACACACACACAAAAATCTGATCATCATTTTAGGTGTTTTCCCCTATTTTGTTCTTCCCGTTTCCACTGTAGTTTGCAGAACTGAGCTCAGTGACCTCTGCTGGAACTAGAACAACACAAGCATGCATGATTTGGAGCTACCTTCTCAGAAACAGAGCTCAAGAATGTGCATTGGAGTAGGCTCAGAGGAGTAGGCAGCACTTCCTATATTATTAGTATCCATATCTAGAAGAGCTAATAGGTAGATCTTATTTTTTTTCTCCCTTCCCCAGTAAGTAAAATTATCTTCATTCATGAAGTGCATTATCTCCATTGGTAATGGGGGAAAATCTTAACATAGCTGCCAACAATCTTGCTTCTTTAAGACAGTCAATGTCGATTGTATGGGTTACTACATCAGAAAGTCTATATGACATTTCTGGTGAATTCTCCTCCTCCTCCTCCTCCTCCTCTTCCTCCTCCTCTTCCTCCTCTTCCTCCTCCTCTTCCTCTTCCTCCTCCTCCTCTTCCTCTTCCTCCTCCTTCTTTTTTGGTGCCAGGAATGGAACCCAGGCACTTAACCAATGAGCCATATCCCGGCCCTTTTAAGTTAATGAATTAATATTTTAATTTTGAGACAGGGACAGGGTCTCACTAAGATGCTCAGTGCCTTGTTAAGTTGTTGAGGCTGACTTTGAACTTGCGATCTTCCTGCCTTGGCCTCCCGAGATGCCGGGATTACAGGCGTGCATCACCAGGCCTGGCTGATAACATAAGTTCTTCTTTGAGAACACACTTCTTCAACATCTTGAGGGCCCACTTTCTGCCAATCACCATTTTAGAAGCTGCAGGGTCTTCTCTCTAGAGCTCACGAGCCACACAGTTATACACTCTCCTTCTCTCAGTATTTGTCCTCACAACTTTTGCCAAGACTAAGAAAAAGGGATGGCTATTTCCCCTAGCTGGCAAAAGAGGAAACGGAAGTGAGTCACTGTGGAAGTAAGAAGATTCAAAGGCACATCGGAACAAGTCTAAAAACTGTTGGAACACACTGTGCTGGCACTGATTGGACTGAGCTCTCTGTACTATGTGCAGATTCATTGAGCAGCCCAGAAGGACATGGACTTCTTTGTTAGGATTAACTCTGAAGGTCAGAAGGGAGCTCTGTGTCTTCAGGAATGTATCATTTTAGAACTGTAACCAATCGTGGGGCATGGTGGCACGTGCCTGTTCTCCCAGCGATTAAGGAGGCTGAGGCAGGAGGATGGCAAGTTCAAGGCTGCCCTCGGCAATTTAGCGAGGACCTAAACAACTTAGCCAGACCCTGTCTAAAAATAACAAATAAAAAGGTCTGGCAATGGTTTCTCCTCCCTTTCATCAACTAATATGAGGTGTTCTGTGATTGAGCTGGCAAGACTGCAGAGCGTAACTAGAAGGGATGCTTCTGGTCTAGTTGGCAAGAGGCCTCCCATGAGAACCTGGAAGGGTTGGGCATGCTCAACCAAACAGGTGGAGGTAGTGGGAGGAGTCTGCCTGGGCCTTGCACTCAGTGGGTCCCCTGCCCACAGTCTGGAAGAAGCCCTACTGCATCCCACACACTCGTCCTTCCCGTGAGCTTGCACAGGGCAAATCACTTCTTTAGGGAGACTTCAACGAGTGCTGCACAGAGCACACATGATATCTTTATTTCAGATGCTTAGACACCATGCTGTTTCGACACAAAAGACAAAGCCACAACTTGACCACAATCTACTAAATTCTTTACATTCAGCCATGATTCCACGCCAGAGTCCCAGGCTTGTATCTGCTGAACATCTTCACCGACATATTCTTCAGGCACCACAAACTCGGCATTAACATGATCTGAGGCTATCTGCCCCCCAATATCACTACCCCCTTCCCAAATCTATATTCTGTACAGCAAAATTCAGCCAAGAGTTTTCTATAAAGAGACAAGTAGTCATCACAATTATTTTTTGTCTTTGTGGGCCATATGGTCTTTGTCACAAATACCCAACTCTGTCATTATGGTGGGAAAGCAACAATAGGCAGAGTGTAATTGAATGTGTGTGGCTGTGTTCCAATAAAACTTTACTCACAACAACACAGAATATATTGGATTTGTCCTGTGGGCTGTGAACCATCCACTCACACTCAAACCAAGCACCCTGTCACTTGAGACTCCTCCTTTTCCCAGATCTTCAGGTTTTCCAATTATTCACTAAACTTTGCTGGTTTATCTTTTTTAATCTCTTAAATACATCACAAATACCTTTTCTTTCACTCTCTTATCATTTCCTTTAGATCAGTTATGACCATTTGTGATATTACATTTTTGTATTTATTGAGTCAACAGTTCTGGGCAAAAGCAAATCATAGTGGGGCCAGGTCCTGTGGCCTCCATGGCTTCTATTGAGTTAACTCAGCAAGTATTTGTTGGGTACCATGTACATCTTACCAACCACTGAGGGGTGAGTGGTGCCAAAGAAGTGTTGCTGAAAGCTGGGTCCTGGATGCCAATCCAATGATGAGGACACAGTTTTGAGCTCTAAGGTTCACCTTGGGATGTTCTCCAGCATCTTGTCATTTAGTCAAGTGAAACAGATAAGCCCAGTGGATTGACTTTGGAGTCACACTGAGTTCAAATGCTGCCTCCAGAATTTTCTTGATGTGAGACCTTGAGTAAGTTATTGTCATGGTAGGTTATATTTGTTCAATGTATACACTGGGTCTTCCCTAAAGGAAAATCTTATTATATGTTCTTTGTTCATGACAGACTCAGCCATGTCATTTTCTTTGGGCAGTGTAATCGAGAAGAAATAGCATGTGTCCCTTCTACATCTATAGCTTCAAAAGTTTTGCATGTTCTATCTTCTCAATATTTCTATGTCCACCAGGATACAATTATGACAGAGATAAGTGCAACTATTTCAATGTGGGTCCCAGAATAAAGAACTGACATTAACCCACAATATACAGGTAACATGAGAGGGAAGTACAACTTAAGGAGTTAATTTAAGTCAGTGAGACCTGGGGTTGTTTGTTATTGCAGCATAACTTAGCCTGTGCCACTTAATACACGTCTTTATGAAACTGCTCTCAGTTTACCTTTCTGTAAAAAGAAGGATGATGGAAAAATATGTTTTAGGAAATTTTTGTAATTAATTCATACATGCCAAACACTTGGAAAAAATCTA
Source organism: Spermophilus citellus (assembly GCF_964194105.1). Taxonomy (NCBI): domain Eukaryota; kingdom Metazoa; phylum Chordata; class Mammalia; order Rodentia; family Sciuridae; genus Spermophilus; species Spermophilus citellus. The sequence goes on from NC_138184.1 coordinate 60,543,662, forward strand.
GTACAGACTCAACATTAAATTAATGTTACCATGATAACTGATCTACATGAAAACTATGAAATTAATGCCTACAATTTCTCAATGCATGTGTTGCAATTATTGTCATACTAGTAGCAATTATCGATAATAAGTATGATCCCACTGATAGATTAATTTAGCAAGACTGTCCTGAATCAGCTTTTACAAAAAATGTTTCATCACTAGAACAATGTGTGAAGGCAAGGGATCATACCACAATGCTGGGGGTGAGGAAACTGAGGCGTGATTGCTTCCCAAATCCCTGGGGGTCATGCCAGATGGTTTCTGCCACCCTGGCAATTTGGACATGGCACATCATTCTAGCAGAATATATTTCAGCATGACAAATGACCCATGCAGAGAATGAAACAGTAGAAGGCAGCCCCGGGGTACATTTGCTTATTCCGGTTCCACAGTGGGGGAATTTGAATTCCAGGTGTCCAAGCAAAGTTCTGAAACCCAGAATGACTGTGCCCAGGAGATGCCCTCCTCTCGTGGGCTCCCAAGCCTTGCAGGGGATGGCAGGCAGGAAGCCAGGCCTTTGAATTCCAGCTTTGTTGGCGTTCTGTGGCCAAGTCTTCTGGGAACTCGGACTGACATATTGGACAAACATATTCCACTCATTTGTGTCCCCAAAGCACTGCCATGTAGGGAACAGTCCAACACCTGACACGTAGGGACAGATCAAACTAAACAGGCCCCTGACATCTCCAATTTTATCGCTATGATTTCATCATCGGTCCCCAGGAGTTCACACAAGAGCTGAGCGGTCGGTTGCAGCCATACTTTCACTTAACTGGAGAAATCCTCCTCCCTGAAGAATTTTTATTTAAAAGAAATAAAACACAATATGTTGCTAAGTTTGTAATTTAAAAAAAATGGCTTAGGAAAACAGTGCTGGTGGCAGTGCAGATTGATAACAACTTTTGGAAAACAATTTTGTAAATCTATGAAGAAAAGCAAAATAGTTAATTTCATTAGACCCTATGTGATTAAACTGTGGGAAATTTATTTTAAGGAAATAGTTCCTTAAAAGGGTAAGGTTGGAGTATAATGCAAAACACAATTTGTCACCTTCCATAATAATGAAAAACTAGAAACTACTTTTAAAGCTCCCAATAGGAAATCAGTTCAATAAATTATGCCACAGCTGCTCAATTGAATTTGCTATTGCAAATGAAATTACAATTTAAAATATTACATGTCCACAAGAAAATGTCTATGACACAGGGTTCAGGGGTGGGAAAAAAGCTAGATATACCATATCTCTGTATGAAACATGCTAAGTTTAAAATTGCAAAACAATCCTTTCTTAATTTATTGGTTTCTGGCATTGCTACCCTATTGAATATTCAAGAAATAAATCTTCATAGGTAGAAGGTGTCTGAGAAAAATCACATTGTTCTTGTCTTACGGTTTGTTCTTTTTTCCATCCTCTTTAATACTTGGGCTATTTGTTCATTCTCTCCAGGGAGAAAAGAGAGTTTTTAGTGGAGTATGTAAAGTATTATGGTCCTATGGCATGTTTCATGTGTTTGGTGTTTTGGGAAGAGAATGCATATTGACTTTCATGAATTTTTTTTTGCTTTTTCCAGTTTAATTGCAAAGCAGTTTCAGGATGTTTAAAAATGTAATGCAAAGGCAAAATGGTCATGATCTGCAAAATGCCTATCAATTTTTTCATTTTCTCTTCTGAAGTTAATGCTTGAGGAAAAAAATTAAAGAAGAAAAGAAAGAAAGAAGCCTGGGAAATATCACCAGGCAGAAGGAATCATCAAAAAAAAAAAAAAAAAAAAACAAGGCACATTGTGTCATATTATCCTGGAGTGACCATTGGTTTCCATCTGCTATGACAGTGACTTTGGCCAAAAGCAATCTCACTGACCAAACATCCTCCCAGGGCACTGCTCCTCTGGGGGGTCTTGTTCTGCCAATGCTTGTCTCTTGCAATTCAGGACCCCTTTTTCCTATTTTCTGCCAATTCCCACTTCCTGAAATCAAGCTTCAGTTTCAGTTTGGAGCTGAGGTTCCCTTTTTCCCTGGCAAGAATGCCGTGAGAGCCATGTTTTTATCTTTGAAGGAATGTGCCTGTACAGGAAGTCAACACCCATCAGAATAACATTGACTCAGGTCTATTCAAATGTGCCAGGACTCAGAGGAGGCGGGGCCTGGTAGAAGGACTTCCCGGGTTAAAAAGGCTGGTGAGTAGGATTCCAGATTGGCCCATTACTTACTTAGTTTTACAACCTTGACCAAAGCCACTTATAAGCATTATCTTAGTTTCCTTTCAACATAGAGTGATAATAAACTCCATTTCCATCAAGTTGCCATGATGATGGAGCAAGATAACATATTCAAAGCATCTGACACATAGTAAACACTTAGGAAATAGTTTCTATTATTGCTATCTCAGGTATTTCATTTAGCAAACATAAATAGCGCAATCTCCCTGTTAATACGTGAACTGATTCAGATGATGAAAAAAAGAAATGTCAACTGCAACATTCCTCCATGTTGATTTTTCTTTTTTCTTTGCTTTTTCTTTTCCCTAGTGATGTTCATGGACCAACACTTTGCTCTTTGTATAATGCATAGATGTTGGAAATTGCACAGGCAAATAGATAGAGAATGGGGAGCAAAAAAGAGTAAGAGGGGAGGTATAGGCTAGATCGTTTATAATAAATACAAGAAGATATGGCTTGAGTTCTATTTTTAAACAGTGATTATAAAACTAAACAAATATCATTTTCTTTGAGACTTCAGACATATTTTTGTTTGTTTTGTCTCCTTAATGCTTTAAAAATTCCCTTTATTTTTGGTATTTGAAAGCCCGTCAAGACACATAATTGGTGCATCCATTTGTTTCATAGGGAAATGTATTCTAGCTCCGCTCTGAGGGCTGGGGGTTGGTGTGGTGGGTGAAAGAAGCATTTCCCAAAGCCTGTTTTCTTGATGGTGAATAAAGGGTAGTCTCCCCTTTCCAGGGAGCCGCGGCACAGAAGCATAATCTCAACTGAGTCAAAGACAAATTCTTACCAGGAAATTAGAATCATAAGCAAGATGTCAAAAAGGTGCAAAGTCAGAACTGATAGTGGCAGCATGTCACAGCCATGGTGCCCATGTCTGTATCCAGCAGGGTCAGGGGGACATAGATGTAAGGCAGTGTCTACCAGCACTGCAAGCCAGGCGACATGCTGCAGTAGTGTTGAGCAGTGTCTCTGTGCAGTCCTGATCTGAGGACTTCTTGCTGCTTCTAGATGCTCTTTAAATTCAATCTATGCTCCAAGCCTGCTTCTTCAAGTTTCTATGAATTATAAAAATTCTCTTTATTTCTATAAATCAGTTGGACACTACTGCTTGCAGCCAAGAAAGGTGGCCGGCCCACCACTTTTCTTCCTATGAGCCATCTCAAGATACGCACTGTTGAATTCATCCCTTGTGGGTCTGCAAACATAGATGACTTATGTGAATGCATGTCATCTCCAGCTTGGTCTCAGCTTTCAGTTTTCAGTAGAAATTCCCTTTGGACACAGTCCACGTAAAGTCCCTTGTGTGGGAGGACTCCAATTAGATGGTTAATTTTACATCTTGCTATTTAATGGTGTTCTTGCTTTTTTAGACCTAATAGGCTGTCGGGCCCTATGTCTCTTGACTTGCGTTGCTGTGTTATGTCCCTGCTGATATGCTGACAGTTCCTCATTTGTACTTTTATACATATCACGTTTGGTATGTGCTAGGGTTTAATTGTGTGTGCTAGTGCGGATGCCAAATTCTTTAAGGGCATTCAGTGCACAATTTTATTGTACGTTTGTAAACACATTCCTCATAACTTTGAGGTTAGTTTCTTTCCATTTTTTCAGAATTCAGCCATCATGCAGTACCCACCAAGTGTGGTCGTCCTGCCAGAAATGAGCTGAGGGCTTATCCCAGTCAATAAACATAAAAACCACAATTCAAAATGTCTGACTGACATGAAGATCCACGCAGGACCTTTCAGAAATGCAGCTGGGTTTAATGTAGTAGCCCATGATTCTTACATACTGTTGGGGTTTAGATAAGAGGTGTCCCCCAAATGCTTATGTGTAAGATAATGTAAGAAAGTTTAGAGGCAAAATGATGAGGTCATGAGAGCCTTAACCCAATCAGTGCATTTATGCACCTGAATGGATTCGCTGGGTGGTAGCTGTAGGCAGGTAGGGTAAGGATGGAGGAGGTAGGGGGACATGCCTTTGGGGTGTATATTCTGTCCCTAGTGAGTGGAGCTGTCTCTCTGTTCGCGGGTGCCATGTCCTGACCTGCTTTCCTCCTCCATACCTTTCCTTCATGCTGTTCTGCCTCACCTTGGACCCAAAGCCATGCATTTGGCCATCTGTGGACTGAAACCTCTGAAACCGTGAACCCCAAATAAACTTTTCCTCCTCTAAAATTGTTCTTGTCAGTGATTTAAAATAAATAAATAAATAAAACAGAGACTTTTTCCTTCCTAAATTTTCTACCTTGCTCTATAAACTGAGAAGAGCCACCTATGTACAAATATTAGGAAGGAGTCCCCCTAAGTGTGTTCATACACCGTTCATGCCCACCCCCAGCCCAGGGAATAAAAAACACTTCTCTGAGAAATATCAGCTTTTCTCTCTTTTTTGGTGTGAGTGGAGTTGTTTTCCATCTTCTTCCAAGTGGATGTACATCTTCATCAGAGCCCTGAGGTAGCTCTAGAGAACCACACCTCTGTTCTTCCTCTCCGTATGCTAAGCTGACTGGGTAAGTGAGCCAGCTTATTGCACTACAGAGGCTCATTCCAAAGTCTGGATCTGGGGACAAGAAAGAGGAAGCCTATTTTCTGATCAGCATGTCCAGCAAAAGAACAGTAACTTGGACTCCAAGTCCCTCACTTCTTCCTGTCTCAACTGGTTTCTAACAAAGGGTGTGTGCATGTGTTTCACACATGTCCAGTGAGGTTGGAGGAGTGAAAGATGCAGCAGTTCCCATGTATTAAACCCCACTGTGGGGAGAGCTGTAGTGAACATTCTGAAGTAAGGAAAAATAAATAAAGACAAGTTTACTATGCTCCCTTCCTCTAAAATACCCCAGATTTTATTCTCTTTCCCTGCATCATCTGGGATGCAAGATGGCTTTCCTTGGACAATATGCATTGCATCTTGCAATTGCTATTTATTCAGCACTCATGCTGTGCCAGGCACTAAGAGGGCAGGAGAATAGTCCCTTCGATGAAAAGATTAAAGCAAGAAACAAGTGAAGAGGCTGGGAGGGCGGAGCGGTCACATTAGGGAGACACTCAAGTAAAGTTCTAGGAAATTTTAGCTTGATCTGGATGCTGATAGCTACTTGATACTGAGCTACCTACCTACAGAATCAAGCCTGTGACTTCATGCATGACTCCAAGCCAATCATCAGAGCCCTGGGACTTCACAGATGACACTAGGGCTCAGTCAATATGAGGGAGAGGTCATAGCAGAGCCTTGAGTTCCATTAACTTCACTCAAGACACCTCCTCTTTCACCTGAATGGGTAGATATGTTCCATAAAATTTCTTCCAAAACCAGGTGTGGTAGCGTACACCTGTAATCCCAGCAGTTTGGGAGGCTGAATCAGGAGAATTGGGAGTTCAAAGCCAACCTCAGCAACTGCAAGGCACTAAGAAACTCAGTGAGACCCTGTCTCTAAATAAACTACAAAAAAAAATGGCTGGGGATGTGGCCCAGTGTTTGAGTGCTTCTGAGTTCAATTTCTGGTACCAAAAAGAGAGAGAGAGAGAGAGAGAGAGAGAGAAAAGAAATTCTTTCAAAGAAAGGGCTAAAAATCAAAAACTCACTTTTTTGGTTAAAACTATATATTGATTTACAACCATCTCATTAAGAACCTTTCTATAAATCGTTGTCTTTAAAAACCCAACTTACATACAAAAGTTTGAAAATCAATTTGTAGCTCTTACGTCCAAGAAATTATACATTTCTAACTTCTCTATGCATAAAATTAAATATAAATATGAGCTCTTATCCTAACAGGGTATCAAGAACCCCTAGCGGTGGGCCACAAGGCCACTTTAAAATCTAGGAGGCTTTCAGAGTACTACCCCCCACCCCAAGAAAAGGGCTGTCTCCAATCCATCATGGTCACCAGGAACATCTTCACTGTCTAAGCCTGAAGCAGCTCTCTAAATTCCAGCTGTTTCCATGATGTTGGTGAGGCATGGACTCATTGTCACTCCAGGGCCCAGAAGCCAACCTTCTACACACCAGGAAGCTAACCCTGACAACCTCCATTATTTTCCCAGAGAGCAAAGCAAAGCAAAGAAGGTGCTTGGAAATCTCATTGGCCCCAAAATGTGTCCCTTATCTTTGGGACACCTCACTCACTCTGCTCACATTTTTTTACCTCTTCTGTCCATCAAGTACATTAAACATAATCTTTTTTTTTCTTGCAAAAGGCAAAGCGCCCATACCCCAAACCAAAAAAAAAAAAAAAAAGAAAAAAAAAAGAAAAGAAAAAAGAAAGAAAAAAACTTATGATCTACTAGAGACTTCTATTTGTTTCATTGAAAAAATGTCATGAAGTGTGATATTAATTAGAACCTGCCACCTGCTTGACATGGAGGTGAGGGAAAACATAAGGAGCATAATCAATCACCTGCTGACACTCCAATACTGTAAACTGCAGGGTTTTGTTTTCACACCACCATATAAAGAGTTAGTGTTATTTGCTAATCACAGACTCCTCTTCCCAGAAAATAACAATTTTGAAAAACTGAAGAGATTACTGTGCTCAGTATTTAATCAGCTCAGGGACTCGTGACTTTCTCTTTCTGTTTTAAATAGCGACAGAAGTCATGTGCCAAGGGCAGCCTTCACAGAAGCTGTGCTGGAGGGGGCAGAGCCCTGGGCTGAGCTCTGCAGAGTGGGAAGGGCGTTCTCTCCCCTCCTCACCCAGTGCTCCTGGCCGGCACCACAGGAGAAGAGGCGACATTCCAGCTCCTTGTGACCTTGATGGAAAATCAGCCCCTCAGTTCCTGAGTCCTGCTGGACCACCTGTGCATTGGGAGCTGGGGGAATAGTGGATGGAGAGTGGCCCTTCTGCAAAAGCATCAAGTCAAGGACAGTTTGGAATGGGACAGGGGCCTCCATGTGCACTAGTGGCCTTTGCCTGGCCCCTCACTCCACCTAATGGTGATGGGACCTGTCACCTTGTGGGAGGCTAAGTTATTGGTCTCAAATGGGGTTAATTCTCTCAAATATCATCAAATTATCATGTTAGACCTCTTTCCTTTTGTATCTCCACTGGGGACCTTGGGAAAGTGACAGTCACTTGGGTAGGTGGATCTGCCATGAGCAGGATTGTTATAAAGTCCAGCCAGGGAGTAAAACAGACCCTGTTGGCTCTCACACAAAGCAAACCCCTTAAACTAGCTGTATCAGTGCCAAAAGCAGGATGTGGGTGCTCCAGCCACTGAGACTTCTGTCTCTGATTAATTCGTTTTTTTGTTTGTTTGTTTGTGCTGTTGTTGTTGTTTTAGTACTAGAGATTGAACCCAGGCATACTTTATGCTTTACCACCGAGCTCCATACCCATCCTTTTTTGTTTAAATAAACTGATTATTTTTATTATCTTCACATGACATGATAAAACCAAAATCCAAAGTCTTTTCTGTCTCTGTTTCTTTCTTTTTTTAATTTTTTATTTGTTCTAATTAGTTTTACATGGTGGCAGAATGCATTTCAATTCGTTGTACACAAACAGCACAATTTCTCATTTCTCTGGCTGTAGATGATGCAAATTCACACGGTTGATGCATACATACGTGTATGCAGGGTGATAATGTCCATCTCATTGTACCTCCACTCCCTATATCCCCTCCCCTCCCCTCACTCCTGTCTGCCCAATCCAAATTTCCTCCATTCTTCCCTAGCTGCCCACCCCCCGCCCAATTATGGATCAGTATCTATGTATTAGAGAAGACATTTGGCCTTTTTTTTTTTTTTGAGATTGGCTCATTTCTTTTAACATGATATTCTCCAGCTCCATTCATTTACCTGCAAATGCCACAATTACTTTCTTCTTTAAGGATGAGAAATATTCCATCGTGCATACAAACCACATTTTCTTTATCCATTCATCTGTTGAAGGGCACCTAGATTGGTTCCATAGTTTAGTTATTGTGAATTGAGCCGCTATAAACATTGATGTGGCTGCATCTCTATACTATGTAGATTTTAAGTCCTTGGAGTATAAACCAATGAGTGGGATAACTGAGTCAAAGGGTGGTTCCATTCCAAGTTTCCTAAGGAATCTCTATACTGCTTTCCAGAGTGGTTGCATCAATTTGCAGTCCCACCAGCAATATTTGAGTGTCCCTTTTCTCTGTTTGTTTGTTTGTTTATTTATTTATTTATTTATTTATTTATTTATTTATTTATTTATATTTTGAGACAAGATCTTACTAAGTTGCCAAGATCCTCGATAAATTGCTGAAGCTGACATCCAACTTATGATCCTCCTGCCTCAGCCTTCCAAGCCATTAGGATGACAGGTATAAGCCATGGCATCAGGCTGGATGATTCAAAACTCAGCAGAGAAACCTAATGCTATTCATTATGCACCTTAAAAACCCTCATGATGATGGAAGCTCATCTGAATTGGACCAGATCAGTACTTAGGCCGAGATTCTCAGGGCCTTCAACAGTTAGATACTGCCCCTGGCCAGGCAGACACCTCTTCTCCTTGAAGATGGGAGTCCCAAGAGCACTCGCAACAGGAAAACACTGGGTGGATCACCATGGCTCCCGGGAAATCCCAGAGGCTGATGGAAGGACCCCAGATCTTCAATTAAAAAGAACTCCCATGTTATCATGTCACATATGACCCCGGTGGTCATTTTCAAGGGTGTTCTAAAGTCAGAATTATGAGAAGGAGCACATGATGTCCTAGGAGACCCAAGGCACTCACATGGACTCCCTACCTCCTGTGTGCCAAGAGCTTTGTATCTACTGCCTCGGTTGAACCTTAGGATATTCCTGTGGAGGAAACACTCTCTCCTTTTTTACACATGCTATAGGTAATTTGCCCAGCGTCACTCTTTAGTAAGTGGGGAAGCTGAGAATGGATACCCAGCATTCTGACTCCCAATCAATCAAGTTCAGAGACTGCCTCAAGGGATCTGCCCTTCACTTTGATATCCATGTTCAGGTGTGCTGATTAGAAGAAATCAGTCATACGGATTCATCATCACCATTTATGGAAATATTCTAATTATAGCCAACGGCTGGGAAACATGTGGACCAAGTACCAATCATCAAATCAAAGGGGAGCTTACTATGTGTCTCCCAAAGAAGAAGAGTGTGTGATTATAGAACGGCCTATTTATTCCTCAAACCCATTTTGAAACTTGTCTTTGAAATTGGTGCAGAGTACTTTTAGAAAAACCCCAAATTGCCGAAGCCTTGGTTGAGGTTTCCAGCAGGACATAGACGGGCAGCAAGACAGGTCTCTGTGGCCAGCCTTCCCGCTGCGGGGGTCTGTGCCAAGTAGCTCATGCGTGGCCTGTTAAGTGATTCATGATACAATTGCTTTATTTCAATCTCTGGAACCACAGGAATACATGGTTTCAGAATAGAAAAGATGGGTGACCATTAAAGAGCTCCTCTCTGTACAACTGCATAGATATTCCATCTTACATCAAATTATACACACCCAAATAACTCCAGAGAAGGGTGTCAGAATACCCAATTGTTTTTATTTTTTGTTTTTTTTGTTTTGGTACCAGGGATTGAACCCAGGGGTGCTTAACCACTGAGCCACATACTCAGACCTTTTTTTTATATATTTTATTTAGAGACAGGGTCTTGCAGAGTTGCTTAGAACCTCACTAAGTTGGTGAGGCTGGCTTTGAACTCATGATTCTGCTGCTTCAGCCTCCGAAGCCACTGGTATTACAGGTGTGTACCACCACACCCAGCAGTTACCTGATTTTTTTTTAGACTTTTATTTTATTTATTTATTTTTATGTGATGCTGAGGATTGAACCTAGGACCTCACATGTGCAAGGTGAGCGCACTACCATTGAGCCACAACCCCAGCCCCAGAATACCTGATTTTTTTTATGTTACTGTCAAATCAAGTTTGGGTGGGAACTTTAATGATTTTCATTCTTTCATTCACTCATCTATCCTATCCATTCATAGAGCTTCTGGCAATATTGAGGTCGTAATGAATGATACTGATGAGAGATACATAGTTTCTGTCCCAAGTCCCTGACACACGGTAGGTACTCATTGAATGAGAGAATGTTCTTGAAAGCCACATTTAGAAGAGAACATCCATGCATATTATTTTACTGTTTCTGTAGGACTATATTCAAAGTAATAAAACAAAAGGGATGCAATACTTAATCCCATTTTGGGTTGGTGGTAATGGACTGTGGTGTTTCAGGGAAAGCTATAGAAAGGAAGGGCCATTGGATCTGGTGTTTGAAGGAAGGGGGAGGAGGTTAAATAGTTTATTAGAGGAGAAAAGAAAGCCAGGTAGAAGGAACAGTATGTACACACAGTGGAGGTAGAGAGGATGATGGTGCATTTAGGTGCCAGTCACCAGCATCCCTGTGACACAGAACTGAAGCACAAATGTGGTGTATGAGGTGTGCAGGAACCAGAGCTCTCAGAGAGATCAGCAGGGACGCCCTGCTAAGCCAAAATGTCTGGACTTGTCAAGGCAGTGGGGGTGGGGAGGTGTCTTCCTCAAAACTGTGTTTAAAAAAAAAATGTAGCTTCAGAGCAAATATGTGTGACTCAGCATGATGTATTAGCATCCCCAGGAGCCATGCTCAGCCCTCTCCTCCTGCTGGTGGGTGGGTGCCATGTCTGTGCAGGAAGACCACCCGCTTGGTGTCGTGGTACACATCTGACTTCTCCAAGCCCCAAGGCGTGAGTAAAGCCTATTCAGAAATCTGGAAGGCAAAGTCCTCTCACGGTTTTGCTCACATTCTTGTTTGTTCTTTCCATTTGGTTCACATTCTTGAAATAGTATAGTCACAGAATTAACTTTCTCTGCTGCTTCTTTGAGAAACTGTCACTTTCCACATCTCTTTCCCTGATTGGTGGGTAACTTTATTCACCCTTCAAAGTCCAGCTCAATTGATTTTGTTCAGCAAACATTTAAAAGGAGTGCAGCCTGATACCCCTGTCCCTAAAGTCCTGCAGCAGAAGGCAGCCATTTTTATCTGATCTTCACATTGGACATTCCCACCAGTCTCCCTCCGGCCTACCCCTGACCCCACACTCCAGGTGAATGAATCTCCTCTGCACACCTCCTCCATACCACCCCTAACACTCAACCTGAATGAGCCACACATTGACTGAACTCTGGATTAAAGGTAGAAAGAAAAAGAAAGGATAGAATAAAGTAGAGTAGAGTAGAATAGAATAGAGTAGAGTAGAGTAGAGTAGAGTAGAGTAGAGTAGAGTAGAGTAGAATAGAATAGAATAGAATAGAACAGGTTCAAAGAATAGTAACCATCTGTTCAATGCTAATTTGGAGACTGTCACTGCTCAGGGGATTATTTCCAGATTTATGAACTTCTACTGAGATAGCAATACAAAACTCTAGCCACAGACAGGCTGGGCAGGAGAAGGGAGAAGACAGGCTGCTGCCAAGTGAGGTGCCCTCAACTCTCATCACTAGCACACTCCTGCTCAGGACTCTGACAAGCAGTGATCTGCTGTTGTCTTCCATCCACAAAGATCTCATGCTCAGGGCTTCTATTCTCTTTCCTCTTCTCTAACAGAATCTGGTACAAGGAGGCTCTGACTCAGTCGGGAAGGTTCGTTCTATTGCAAAGGCATCCCGTCCACCTTTTAGCTACTGCGTGAGAAACTTTAAACCAGCCCCACCTTCTGAAATAAATCTCAAAGGCAAGAGAAGCCATGGACGGTGTCAAAAGAGAGCAGTGTAATCCAGGCGGCTTTAGGATTTGCAGCAGAGGGTTTGGGGTTTTTCCTGAACTCCTGCTTCTCCCCTGGCAGAATGTTTTAAAGGAGAGATGAGAAAAGAGTGAAGCTGCTTGGGAGGACAGCTCTGTTCCTAGGGTTGGCATCACCTCTGAGTTCCAGTGAGGCTTGGAAAACCTCCACACACTTGTACCAAAACACCTGCCCCATCTCTTGCCTGCCTACAGCCCTTCAAACTAGGCTGGCAGCCACCTGGGAGAAATTGGCCATTTGCCCAGTTCTTTGGGGACTTGGCATGGAATTGTATCCATTTTCTTGTGCCTTCTCTGGCCTGCGTGGACTTTTCTTCATGATCTAGGGCCATGCTGCTGGCTACTCTGTCCACAATTTTGTGCTGACCCAACCATTGGTCTCCTATTCCCAGAGCCCATTGACTGACCATTTCTTTGCTCCTGTTCTGACTGGTCCTCCCTTCCTGGCCACTCTCTCCTTCTTCTTTCAGGAATTTACGCAACATGCCATTATTTAGCACCTGCTGCATACTGCCAAGAACTGTGAATACAACCGGGAAAGTGGCTTCCAGAGTTTCTGCCCTTGTGGAGCTTGAGAAGACGAGAACAGTAAACAGGAATGAAGGGATTGAAAAGGGGAAGCACAGGAGACACAGAGGCACACAGCCATTCTGGCATGTCATCAGCTTGGGAACAAAAGGATCACCAATACCACAAAGCTTAGGTGAATCAGCAGATACCATGATCGTGGGTCTGAATTTCATAGTCACTTGACTCATTGAAGGGTGAAGCTAAAACTCTATTTTAATAAATGTCACTAAATTCAAGGTAAATTAAATGGCTTCTTTATGTAAATTTCCTCTCCTGGCATAATCTAAGTTGGGGTAAAAATGTGCTGGGGAATTGCCCAGCACTGGTGTGCAGCCATGTCTGAGCCATGATGACCATGGTCATGGTCATGAGGCATGACGCCTCATTCCAGGGCTGCCTTGCCATCACCCACAGCCACCAGCCGCCATGACACTAGGTCCACTCCAGTGTGCCTGAGTCCCTCCTCTGCCCCTGAGAGCCCCACACTCAAGGTTTCTGGATTCTTTACCTCCAGAGCATGTAAAATATTGTTAACACCCAAACACTCTCTCTTTTCAATGAGCCTCCCTTTAATTTCTTATGCAGAGAAATTTATCATGTCTTTATCTTAACATTGCCCCTGCATTCTATGTCCCAGGTCTTACATTTGCATAACCTATAGCCACACGAAATTTATTTTACACTCAATCAGCCATGTTCCTCCAAAGGGGAACTGTATAAAAGTATAGGAATAGGTACAGTTATTTAAAAATGAACAGTTTCCCGTCTTTTGTTCTGCTGCAGGTAAAATGTTGAAGTCCCGAATCCACTCTCTTCCCCGGGGAATCATGCAGTCATCCAAGCATGAAGTGCACTTTTCTACAGGAGGATTTTAGTTTCAGTTGGTGTTTGGTTGCCCCAGGTTCCAAGGTGGAAAAAACTGGCATGAATTATTGGGAGCAAATTTGCCTACAGATCCTTAACAGGGGTTATAAAGCCCTGCATGCCACACAAACTATTTTGCATCTTTCCAGTGGTACATGTTCTACCAGTTTTGCCATTATCATGATTAATTCAAGATGTAAATATCAAGGATTTGGGGGAGTATATGGCCTCTGAGTGACATACCTTCTTTTTTCTTCTTTTAGTACAGGAAATGGAAAGTTAGTTCCCTTTTGACTAAGAGAAGGTGTTTTCAGCTCCCCTTCTCCTTAGGAAGTTCAAGATCAGCCATCAGCATCGAGGAGAACTTGAGATGTCTAGGGTTCATCCTAGAGTAAGTGGGTAAGGGACTGTTCCTTTCCACGTATGTCCTCTCATGGCCACAACCGCCATCAGGCTTCCAAATAGATCCACTGATTAAATTTTCAGAGCAGTGCTCTCCTTGAAACCCCATCAGCTCAATACACATTCAACAGTAGCAGCTCATGCAGATGAAGGGAAATCAAGGTGGACAGCTGTTTGGGAGGAGAGCTCTGGAAGTCAAAGGCCCCAACCATCAAGGTCAAAGCAGGAGGAATATGGTGCAGGGTAGCCTAAGGCAGCTTGGCCAGGTGGTTACGCCTCTCATCAAGGAGTAAGAAGCTCAACTGGGGATCAAGGCAAGGACAAAATGGCAGAGCAGGTAGTGAAATTACCAGCATGTGCAAGGTATGGATTGTTAAGAGGGCGACACCAGGGTCAAGGCACTTTGCTGAGCTCCGTGAAGCACTGGTCCAAAGCTGAACATACTGAATGTTTTCACTTGGGTGCCCACCCTGCAGGAGCTAGGCTGATATGTTGCCTCTCCCAAGTGCACATTTAAAAGCCAGACCAACTCTCCCTTGAAGAAACAGGGACAACACTTCCTACATGGACTGAGCATAAAATCAGTTGCATTCCTTCCACCATGTGGTCCCCATCACTCACCATCCCTCTTTTCCAGGCCTGTTCTGGGCTATAATATTTTTTTTGAAAAAGATTCCAGATAAACACAGGCTTGCTATTGGTATAAGCTCAGAGCCCCTTTAAAGAATGATGAACAAATTATTTCCTTGTTCAGTCACACAAAACTCACTAGTTGGGCTCCCATTTCAGAACTGAAAACTACAATTGAAACGACTCGGATGCATGCCCTCTTAACAATAAAAGTTTATAACCCACCTGCCCTGAGGTAATCCTGGGAATCTGGATGGGGAGCAGAAAGTCCTGAAGCTCTGTTCCCTGAGCCATGGAACCCATGACATTTGGTTGTTCCTCAAACCCACTTGCCCTCCACTACTTAAGCAAAGGAAGTGGGGCAGGCAAGGGGATTGTATAGCTGTCTCACATCCATAATCCTGGTCCTTGCTTTCAAGCCCTGGAATTACAGCATTAAACCCATTTTACATATGATTCCTCCAAGGTCACACAGCTGGCGTTTATGAATTTAGAATTTCATTCCAGATCCCAAATCCAAATATCTGCCGGGCACTATGTCCAAAAAGTCCTGCCAAAAGGAACAGGGGGAGGGAGGGGAACAGGGCTTATTTCCTGAGGCTTAATATCAGGACATCAGGATTTCATAGATTTTGCAAAGATGGTGCTGGAGACTTCAGTAGAAGGCTTGATTCTTTGAAGTAAAGCTGAGATAATGGGAAACACTGAATTTTTTTTTGTAAAAAACCCTTGTTTGGCTCTTCCAAAGTCCAGCTTTTTCCAATAAAATGGCATGTTCATAGCTTTTTTTTTTTTTTTTGCTTTGCTGAGTCTGAATGGCCCTCCTGAAGCAGCAGCCCAGAGCATGCTGGGAAGAGGCAGAGTTGCAGGGCGTGTCCACTGACCCAGTGTCCCCTCTGTCCCCACCAGGACATGTTGCTGGTGAGGCTACAGATGAATCAAGTCTGCTTCCAATCCAAGAATAATCAAGAGAGGATGCAATTTTAGATTGCCGTGGTCTGGAATTCCTCTGATAGCTTTTGAAACTAGAAAAGGTAAAGAGAAGGGACTTGCAGCAGTTGAGTGTCCAGCGAAGTAATCTACATACCTAGTGACCCTCAATCTTAACAGCATCCCTGTAAAATAGGACTTTTTAACCTTGTCTTGGGGGATGATGATGGTGATAAGTCATTGAGAAGATTTGAACTTCTCAAGGTCTCCTAGCTAGGACACAGCTTTTGGAATCTAATCCCAGATCTGCCTGGCTCCAATGCCTTTTATAATTCTACTACACTTTTGGCAGCCAAATTTAACGACCTTGGAATACGCCATGTGCTTTAGCTTCTAATTCCCCAGGAAAAGAGATGGAAACAGCGAGGGCCGGGCACTCCAAATTAACAATGCCAACTCACGTTTGTTCTTCGAAATCCAAAGCATGTCTCTTCTTCTTTAGGGCATTGCTCCTCAACATGATTTGTGGGTGGTGCTTATTGTGCACTGTTACTGATCCATTTTAAGTACAAAAATTGGGAGAAAGCAAACATTTATAGCTATTGACATAGCTATTGTAATGCCTCAAAATAACAAAATACTTGGAATTTTAGTCCATATTTTTTCCTTTTATTTTTCTGGTAATCTATTGTTTATTATGGTTTACAAAAATATCAGTGTGTAACATACTGGAAATTAAAGGAATAAAAATTCATTCTTCCCTCTAAGTTTGAGAAGCACTGATCCCAAGTTTGAGAGATGTTTGAAAGTAGGAACCATCTTTAGTGTCCATTAAACAAACGCTTTGACACAGGCACGGATAATGCCACATTCCACTGAAGGATGACTACTTGTTAGAAACAGTTCCTGGGCTGTAAGACTAGCACCGCAGGCATTCTGATCCATAGCAGTGGTCCTGTGAGCAGTTAAAGGCATGGACACTGGAGGGAAGGGGAACTGGGTTTGAACCCTGTATTTACAACTAAGCAGCTCTGTGATCTTGAGAAAGGCACTTAGTTTTACTGTGACTCAGTTTCTGCCTCTATGGAAAAGACACATGCATTAGGGAAATGGAAATGGAAACTATAACGAGAGGCTACCCAACACCTCTAATTCTGTTGCTGTAATTATAACTATCCTGGTTTTGGCAAGTAGAAAACACTCTCCATACAGTACCATAAGCCAGCTCACCATGGTGGTGTTGGAATACAGGCTGAAGCCAGGATCTGTGGTGAGCACACAAGCTGTTGGAGCCACGGGCAATGTGCAGGACGCTCCACACAGATTGGGCAAAAACTGGGGACCCTGGGCTCTCGGAAGTGGCCTCTGTGGACCTGCAATGATGGTAGCTGCTCTAGACCTGTGGAAATCAAGCACTTCTAGGGAGCAGGTCCATGTTAGGGATGAAAGGCAGACCCAGGACCAGGCTGAGGGAATAGGTCACCTAGGAACTATTTCTAGTTTTTCATCTTTTAAA
This sequence comes from Spermophilus citellus, assembly GCF_964194105.1. Taxonomy (NCBI): domain Eukaryota; kingdom Metazoa; phylum Chordata; class Mammalia; order Rodentia; family Sciuridae; genus Spermophilus; species Spermophilus citellus. The sequence goes on from NC_138184.1 coordinate 60,560,581, forward strand.
AGAAGATTTGGAAACAAATAGTCCTGATGAACTAGGGGCCACCAGAAAAGGAACTTTGAGGTCCTTTAGTTCACTCCTTTCCATTTACAGGTAAGAAGACTGAGACCCAGAGTAGAAATGGACACACAGCAGTTTAGGGGACAGTGGGGTTGAAATGCAGGGTTTGGGTCCTTCTTGGTGGACCTTGAGGCTCTTCTCCATTTCCCATCCCCTAAATCCAACTTCACCTCCCCATTCTCTCCTCCCATGAACCCCTGGCAGCCACCATTCTTCTTTCTGTCTCTGAACTTGACCACTCTGGATACCTCATATAAATAGAATCATATCCTTTGTCTTTTTGTGACTGGCTTAATTCCCTTAGCAAAATGTTTTCATTTTTTAGCATGTATCGGAATTCCCTAATTCCTTCCTTTGCAAGTTTGCATAATATTCCAGTATATGTGTGTGTGTGTGTGTGTGTGTGTGTGTGTGTATACCACATTTTCTTTATTTATCCATCCGTCGGTGTACATTTAGGCTGGTCCTACATTTAGGCTATTGTGAATAATGCAATGAACATGGGTGTATAAATATCTCTTCATGTCCCTGCTTTCATTGTGTGTGCGTGTGTGTGTGTATGCACGTGCTGTGAAGTGGGGTTGGTGGATCCTACAGTGATTCTAATTGTTGAGGAGCTATCCTACTGCTTGCTCAACACGCTGTACCATTTTACTTCCATCATCAGTGCATCCAGGTTCCAATCTCCCAACCTCCTTGTCTACACTTGTCCTTTCCTGGTCTTCTGCTAAGAACCATCCTGATCCGTGTGGGGTCCCTCTGCTCCTGTATTGTACATCAGTGCACATGGCCCAGGCCTGGCACCAGTTACTGGCTCAGCATGTATCCTCCAGTGAATGAAGAAGACAACCAGGTCCCTGATCTTGGCATCCCTACTCCTCCAGTGAAAGAGCCCCAGGCCATCCCTGCTGACTCTGCCTGACCACAAACAGCCATACTCTCTAAGGCATAGAGCAAAAGAAGGGGGCGGGGCGCAAAGGAAAACTGTGCCCACTTCATTCTCTTTGTCAAGCCATAGACTCTCTGAGGGTAAGGTGCTGCAGGAAACAGGATGATCTTTACAACACGTTGCTTTCCACAAACATCTCCCCAGAGGGTGCCCACCGCGTGAACAAGTGACTGAAGTTCTCCTTTGGTGAGATAATATACTGGCACTGGTAGAACTTTTTTTTCTTTTTTTTGTAAAACCTGTATATAGTAAAGTATGTTAACTACATTAATTTTAAACATATAGCGTCACAGATTTGCACATTTGAACACAGAGACAATCACTACACAGATCAAAAATACAGAATTGCTTCTAGCAACCCCTCCTGCCCTACTTCCATCCAAAAGGGAACAGTGTTCTGATTTCTACCCTGATCAATTTTCCCTGCTTATAAATTTTGTAAAAATGGAATCGCACAGTCTTCATCCTCTTGTGTCGTGCTCTTTTGCATAACAATTTCTGAGATATCTGTGCATTTTGTTGCATGTAGCCATATTTCATTGTTCTTAATTATGTAGTGTCTTATCTGTTGGGTTCCTATAACTAAATACCATAAACCAAGTGACTTCTAACAACAGAAGTTTATTGCCCCCAGGTTGGAGGCTGGAAGTTCAAGATGAGGGTGCCAGCAGATTTGGAGTCTGGAAAGGTTCTGCCTCCAGGCTCATAAATGGCCCTTTTCACTGTGTCCTCACATGGTAGAAGGGGTGACAGAGAACTCTGGGACCTCTTTTACGAGGGCACTAATCCCAAAGGCCCTACCTCCCAACACAATCACATTGGTGATTAAGTTTCAATACATGAATTTGGTTAGGGAACCCTAACACTCAGAACTCAATGTGGTATATTATTCTGTGAATAGGCCTCAACTTATTTATTTAGTTTTCTATTGATAAATTATTGACAAATCAGGTTGTTCCAGTTTAAAAACATGATTGTCCTTATCTTGTGTGCACGTGTATGTACAGGGAATTGAACCCAGGGCCTGGTGCAAGCTAGACAAGCCCTCTACACTGATCTGCACCCCCAGCCCTATGTACATTCTCATACCCTCTTTCTGAGGACATGGACAATAATTTCTTGAGTATAGACCTATGAGGGAGATTGCTAGTTGAAGGGTAAGCTCGTGCTAATTGAGCAGACGCCAGCAGCCTTCCAAACCCATTGTACCAACTTACACTCCCCGATGACCTATTGCAGCAGTCCGGCTGCAGCAAAATAACTGGGGGGGGGGGGGGGGTGACAAGCAACTTGTGTACATTGATACAGCAGGAGTGGGAGCCGTTTATTGTAGGACAGGAGCGGTATTTATACATTCCACACAGCTTATCTTAATTAACATAAACTAGATACAGCAGTTAACCAATAAGGAATCTCCACACTTAATGGCTCACTGGCATTACTTCACAAACCACTCCCTCTGGCAAAATGCCAGGCGCCATCTTGACTTGTTTACAGACCCTAACAACCTATATTTTGAAGATCATATACTGAACATACAGACATATATTGTTATAGAAATAGATTCTCCTTTTCTTATGGGGACAGTTTGAAACTCACACAAAAACTTGTATTGAAAATGTCCACCATGTTTAGAGGCAGAGTCGTAAAAATTTAGAAATGCCAAACCACTTAAAAATTATTTTAAAAATTATCCATCCAGAGAATTGGATTGGGTTGTTGTTATCATCCACTTACAAAAAAGGTTTTGAGATTGGGGGGTGGAATATTTCTGATGTGAAATTACATGAAAATAATTTTTCAGGATGCAACCCTGACTTCCCAGCAAGATCTCACCTATATTGATTTGCCTAGAAAATAGGTTTTTGAAATTCATGTACAGCATGAACAGTCTTTATCTCTTGGAGATGGGATATAGGTGACAGACACTTCTTTCTTATCAGTTCCAAAATTAAAACATATTTCTTTCATAATCAGATAAAATTAAAAGCATATGCAAAAAGGCCAGGCCCTACTTTGATACCTCATTGTATACAAAATAACCAGTAAAAAGACTGTGTTTCCCCTCTGCACTTACTCCCCACTCTGCTGTCAGCAGGAGCAGCATTGAGAGGCTGGAAGGAAGTACGCCAAAGCATTTTTAGGAGGGTCTTTGCAATTTTCTGTACTTTTCCAAATGTTCTGTAGCAAGCCAGTATCCCCTTCATGCTTGGAAGACAAAGAATAGGCTTAAATTTTTTTAAAAAGAAGGATTAAAAGGTTACCCCCTTCCCCCAACCGCACTGAAGGGGCTTTGTCCTCCTTATGGGATCAGGCCATTGAGGGGCTATTTTTATCCAGTGGCATCACCACAAATATCTAGACTCAGCCACATCGTGTGCATATTTAATGTCTCCCGGACTGTTTTTCAGATGTTTAGATGACTGGGGAAACCCACTGGTGATTGACTGGTAGATGGATGCCCTTAATTTCTAAGGTAAATGTAATGCACATGTATCAACTGACTCCTTCAGCCTTCTGCCTTTGGAGTGGGCTTGCCAGTGTGCTGAACTTTGAGGTTCCCTCTGCCGCTGCCTCAGTTTCCCCAAGTTGCTTACTGCGGTTGGTGGTGGAGACACAAGCTGCAGTTGGAGGGAGTATCTCATTGGATTCCATGCAGAAGCTATTCTCCCCAGGCTCAGGATCCCCGGAGCATTCACTTAGGGTTTCTGCTGATGAGGGGCTCACAGTGCCCAGGAGAGACAGATGAGTAAACAAATGCATAACAACTGGCATTTGACAGGCTTCATTAGAAAGCTGAATGAGTGTTGTGAGATCGCAGATTGAACGACTCAGGAAAACCCTGTGGCCGCTCTATCTCCAGTGGAAATGCCCACAGCCTGGCCCTATCTTCCCAACCTCTCTGTCCCTCTATGTCACATTGCCTTTTACAATGTCTTTCCTTGTCAAAGCTCATGCTACACTGTTTATTCACTAGTCACACTGTAATGGAAGCTCTAGGAGTGGGGATGCCTTGTCCTTCTCTGTCACCATTGTATATCTACCTTGCAAAAACCAAGCTTCAGCTATGAGCTGGGGTCTCTTCAGAATTTCCTCAGGAGCTGTCAAGGCATGGCAACCTGTGTGGAATGAAAGTGGATGGAAGCTCCCGTTTCATAGCAAGCCCTACACTGCTTTACCTTGATGATTGCAAGCTTATGTGTCAGGGTTTTGCTCAGAAGACTGTCAAGAAACCACACACACACACACACACACACACACACACACACACACACACACACAAAATAGCTCAAAACACCTCCCATCCCCTCCCCAATGATTCCATAGACACTTAGAAGTGCAGAGGGGCTCATATTCATTTACTTTAAACTTCTAGTATAGTTTAAAAATGAACCAAAGCAAGAGATTACAAAAGTTATGCTGTGTTTTAAATGTTTGCATATAACAAATTAATGCATCAAGAGTAGAATGTTATGTTATCCTATTAGTCACAGGACTGAATTACAGTTAGTGTAACTTGGACACTAGTAATGGGACATCACCTGAAAATTGTATGATAAATGACTTCCCTTAATGCTGAGGATGACCTCACGTGAAGGTAATACCTCAAGGCTCTATCTATCTAGTGAGGTTCAGGTCAAGCGGTCCTCATGCCCCCCCCCTTACCTCATTATGTTTTCTATGAACTCTTCCTGGCACATAGAAATCTCTCACTGAGTGGCTTATACATAAATGCTAAATGAATGCATGGATAATGAGATGAATGAAGTCAAGAGAGGAGGGCTCAGGGTGGAGTCTTGGAGGACAAGAAACATACCCAGAAGCTTGGTGGTGGGCAGACATACAGCCTTTCAGGCTGTAAGGGCAGGTGCACCGAGGTATGGAATTGACAAGTAGAACTGGGTGAACTGGGAACTGCATCAGGATAGAGATGCAGATGACAAGGGTCCACAGACCAGATCCCACAGGGTGGAGGTAGATGGGGATGGGAACAGGAAGCCTTAAAGCCAAAAATCAGATAGGATTGGATTTGTCTTTTAAGAAATTCGCTTTGACCCCAAGGTAGATCAGGAGCCAGCAAACCATGGCCTATGGGACATCTCTGGCCTGAACCTGTTCTTGCAAGTGCAAGTCTTATTGGAACCCAGCCCCGCTCACTCACCTGTGTGCTGTCTGTGCTGCAGGAGAGTTAGGTAGTGGTGATGGAGATTGTCTCTGAAAAGCTGCCGGCATTCTCCAGCTGCTGCTTCACAGGAAAACTGTTGGCCCCTGCTCTCAGGGAGATGGTAAAGGTGAGTCCAGAGCCAGGGACACCAGTCACAGTTACCAGTGGCCGATTTGCAGAGGCTGGGGGAAAGAGATAGAGGAAGGATGTTGGGAATGACTCCCTGCTTCTCTCTCTTGGGTGACCAGGCAGATGTTGTCACATTGACTGAGAAAGGACAATAGGTTTGGGAATTGGAAAAGAAAAAGATAGGAACTTTAGTTTTCAAACTGTTAAGTTCAAGGCTCCTCAGGGACATCCAGGTAGAGGTGTCCTCCAGGCAACAGGGTAATGGATTCTGGAGGAGCCAGAGGTCCAGCCCTCGGAGTGCTCATATGGTATAGGATGTGGAGTGGGGGGCACACAACGAGAACAGGCTTTGGCTGAGGATGGGGCTCTGGGAATTCTCCAGAGCTCCTTCAGTTTCAGACAGAAGCTCAAGAAGCCCTGGGCCCTGCTTCCTGCTTCCGCCACCAAGACAGAGAGGAACTGGGGGCCAGAGGGATCCCTACTCTGCTTCCTGTCTCTAAGGACAGCATCAATTTTGGATTAAAACGGCCCATTCCTAACATCTGCAGGAGTTCAATCATTTTCTATATTCACCCAGGCATCGCTCATCAGGCCACATCAAGATGATACCAAATGCAGGATGAGAAGTAGATGCTCAGTGAGATGTTTAGAAGCCTGAGTGGCAAACAGACTTCCATCAGTGGGGTTTGGCTCTCCCAATGATCAACTAGAGAAGCGTCTTCCCTTCCAGAGACATTTCAGCTGGACCCCTCTCGCCAAGAACATCATCTTAGTTATGGGCTTAGAGGATTCATATATATGAGACATATACATCTATATGATGGTATATATCATATGTTATGTAAAGAAATATGGCAATGTATGATATACATGATACATGCATATTTTTCATTATTTTGGTCCAGTTGACAAACCCAAGCCCAAAAGAAGGAGTTTACAAGAACCTCAAGTTGATGGCAAAGCTAAAAATATCCCACATCTTTCCACTATCATCCTGGGGCTCACTCTTACCTCCGCCATCTTTATGTGGCTCTTGAAGGCTGTTTCTCTCCTCTTCTCACCTCTTGAGCTCAAGCCATCTCTCACTCAGGATGTTGTCACGTAGGCACACGTGCAGATATGGTATTATGGTTTTAAGGAGTAGAAAGCTTTGTCTCCATGTCTCTGGATTTCCTCGAGCACTTTGGCCTCCTGCCTGCCCTGACTCCTCCCTTCTGAGGCACAATGGTGGAGAAAGCTGTGGTTCCCAGGCACCTGGTGGGCATCACCATCTAGAATCTAAAACCTGGGGATTTGTTTGCATTCTTTCCTCCAACTCCAAACTGGAGTGTGGTAGTGTTTCCTCCTTAGACAATCTGCTCTGCAAACTAACTCTCTTGCAATTTAACTGTCCCAGGTCAGATGCATTTGGCACTCACACGAACCCATGCACACTGGCAAGGTTTTATCACCTTCAAAGTTATCTTTCAATAGCATCTTGCTGACTCCTGAATTCTGCCTTTCGATTCATTCCAAGTGTAGGCGGAGAGCAGGGGGTTATCCACTTTTCAGAACAAACAGGGAAGCAGGACTTTCTAAAAAGAAAATCTTCCCAGTGTCTGTGCAACGTATGGCTAGGAGGGAAGTCAGCTCTGATGTTGTCTTTGTAGTAATTTATGTGAGACTCATGCTTTTGCCTCCAAGGAAAAGGAAGTCCAAAGCTGAGGATATTGTGTTTGGCTTGGGAATGGACCCCATCACCGTCTGGCCCAGTCTGCCTCTCAAGCCTCATTCACCATGGCTGGCTGTGCCTTTAGCCAAATTCACTTTTCCCTCCAACGTGATCCAAACCTTCCAGCCTCCATCTCACACAGGTCTTCCCACGTTTCTACTTTCAATCTTAGTTTAAGCCTGGGTATGATAGTACCGCAAACTTGGTGGTTAAACCACAGAAATATATTCCCTCCCTGTTCTGGAAGTAAGAAGTCTGACATCTAGGTATCACCAAGACCATGCTTCCCCTGAAAGCTAGGATCCCTGTCTTCTGTTTCCTGATTTCTGGCGATAGTGGCAATTCTTGGTGTTCCTGGACTTGCAATCTCTCCAATCTCTGTCCTGTTGTCTCAAGGACTCTTCCATTGCGTGTCTGTGTGTCTCTGAGTCTTCATGGAGCATTCTCTTCTTGCTATAGGGACAATATTAAGGACCCACTCTAATAACCTCTTCTTGACTTGATTATATCTGCAAAGACCCTATTTCCAAATAAGGCCATATTCACAGATGCCAAGGGTTAGGACTTCACTATATCTTTTCGGAAGACACAATTCATTTCATAACAGATTCCATTGATGTTCACATCATATCTTTAGGGAGTGATCCCTATTGTCTCAAGTAGATGGGGCCATTCCTCCCCAGCTCCCTCAGGAACCAATGTCTGTGTGTGCCCATGTCTTATTCTCCTTCCTAAATGTGACACTTGGGAGAAAAATCACCAAAGATTGTGAGCTGGGGATATAACTCAGTTGGTACAGTACTTGCCTTGCACATACAAGGCCATGGGTTCAATCCCAAGCACCACCAAAAAAAAAAAATAGAAACAGGTGAAACAGGTGGTGCCAAGAGGAGAAGATGTTAACTTGGGCCCATTGATGCTACTTTATGCTCTATAGAACCCTTCACAGAATCCAGGATTGAATGGAGCCACTGGCAAAAACTCAGAATGACTGGCCAGGAAAGCCCTGGCTCAGGATGCCCCAGGGGCTCCTCTGTAGTATATGTCAGTCTGCCTGCCAATCTCTCTGGATAATGCCAAATCCGGAGCGCAGGCTCTCAGCAGTGGCATGTGGCTTGGCCGAGTGAGGCCCACTTCCTCTTCCCACCCTGGTGTTCATGGATCCTTACAGTGGCCCACTTGGCAGGCCCAGGCTGCCTCTCCACCTGCATTCCTAGGCCACACCACAGGGCTGAGATGGCTACCTGCTGCCTTACCTCTGGTACTGGGTCCTGTTAGAGAGAAGCTGATGCCCCTTCAGAGATCAGCACTAGGTGGCCTGGGGGTGAGTTCTAGATACCCCAAAGCCTCAAGTTGTAGCCATTCTCTTAGTCCAGGCCACCAGGCAAGAGGACTTGATCACCTGGAATGCATTAAAAGGAGACACACCTGCCACCTTCCAAGTCCCAGCTCCATCCTCTAGGCAAGGTTTCCATCTCAAAGTCATAAGTCTTTTTTTGTATCTTTTGTCTCTTCAAATCTCTCTGCTTCCATCACCACATGACATTCAGCCTTTTGAGTCAGATTCCTCTACCTCCCTCCTATGAGGATGCCAGAGATTATACTTAAGGCCCACTGAGATAATCCAGGATAACCTCCGCATCTCCACATTCTTTATTTTGCCACATCTCTTAAGTCCCTTTGTCATATAGGTAACAATCACAGATTCCAGGGATTAGACCCTTGCTGTCTTTGAAAACCATTACTGGGTCTACCACCACAACGTTAATTTGACCCCAATGCTGCAAGAAAATAAAGTGATCTGGAAAGACATATACTAAGCTGTGAATGGTGGTGATTTCCTTGTGGTGGAATTCTTGTGGGAATACAATGTTTCTCTTGACTTATTTATTATTATCATTTTTATTAGTTTCTAATTTTCTATAATGAGCATATATAGTTTTTTATAAAAATAAAAGAGTATTTCTAATTTTAAAAATATGTATTGCTTTCCTGCCTCACGAGAGGGTCAGAGGCCACTCAGGCAGATCAGGTTAGTCGGGTTCAAACTAAACACGTCTGAACTTCTTGTAAACACCCCGGCATGCTAGCTAAATAGTACATACCTCAGAGAGCAGTTCTCATGATTATATTATGCAACCCATCTCAGAAGCCCTAAGCACCATGCCTGGCATCCAGTAAGTGCTCAATAAATGCCATCTATTAACATTGGTATTAATAGTGAGATGGTGCTTCCCAGCGACCTGACCTCTGTCCAAATAGACTAGTTCCACCAAATGATTACAGCTCCCAAGCCCTCAGGCTGCCTCTGTGATGCCCTTTCAGGCAGCATAGATACCCCAGCATTCCTGGGTCCTTGCCCTCTTGGGGACAAGTCCTCCCCATTTTTCTCAACTTGCTCCACAATTCTCCCAGGAAATGCTTTCTCTTATGTCTTCCCCAGATTTAGGACTCCAGTCATCTCCTTCAGCTGGCACTTCATCAAAAAGTTGGGTCAACATACCTACTCATCAGCCCCCAGTTTGCCCAAAGAATAAATCATGCTTCCCACTGCCTTATCTACCTATGGTGTGCTGTTGCCAAGAATGCACTGGGTGCCTCCACCTGCCTGGGAGGTGGTCCAGCATCCTGAGCCTGGAGTGTGTGTCCTGCAGCCAGCCTCTGGCTGCTGCAAGAAGTTGTTTGCTGGAAGATCCGTTACTCTGAACTGATTGGCCTGGCCTGGATGAGGACCCCAGACCACTGCATCCATGTGATCTGACCGTGACCATATGCACTCCAAGGCAGCAGCCTCCTCATGAAGCCACGTAAATATAGCTCTATTGGATCTTCTGTTTAAGAAGAGAGGCTCTAGGCTTCCCTTGGTGCTGATGGCCAGTTAATCTGGTCAGTGTAGCAGTGTAGCTCTCCTATCATCCTGTCAATTTTCTTTTTCCATCTGATCATTCAGAGTGCCAGTCCTGGGCCAGAAACCCAGACCAGGCTCTAGACATCCACGCTCAGCGATAATAGCTACTGCTTATTAAGTGCTTATTCTGTTCCAGCAAAGGAGCTTAACTCAACCTTTCCATTGTAATCAGAAGCAGAAACTGAGGCTTCCTCAGGCTAAGTAACTTGTAAATGGTGCTGCCAACTCTTCAACTGGAGATGTCAACGTTTTATTGTTTTCCCCACGATGCCATGGTGCCTGTGAATGAAAACAAGCCCTGCTCTCAAGAGGTCCAATCCAGTGAGTGCATATTCCAGAAGGAAATAACTGCAGCCTCCTTCAGGCTGAGCAAGGGGGTAAGAACATGGGAAATAGCAGATTTCTCTCTTATGCCCAAAAAAGAGTGTCCGTGAAGTCCTTAAAGCTAAGAGCTTCAGCCCCTCACTGCTCAAATGGAGTCACCAAGAAGGACACAGTCCTCTCAAAGAGTTCACAGAAGACCTAGGACACAACCCCCTTACTACTGTCTCTTCCTACTGCTTGTGGTCTGGGAGAGAGGAGAGTTAGTTTGAGGGTTGCCATATTTAGCAAAAACCAGCACAGGGTGCCCAACCAAATTTGAATTTCAGTTAAACTACAAATAAAATTTTGCATATGTATATCCCAAGCAATCTAGGGGACATATTTAAACCAAGATACATATTCACTGTGCATCTGAAATTCAAATTTAACTAAGTCTTCTTTATTTTATTTGTCAGCTCTGGTTGGAATAGGTCCCCCGGGGCCAGTCAGGGCTTTGGGAAGGGACTTAAGCTGAGAGGGTGAGGCTGAGGCTGAGCAGCCTCCACCCTTTGGTTGACTTCCAGCTGATTGTGTGAAATTCAGAGAAATGTTCTGAGGAGCTAGGGTAAGAGGAAGAGGAGGGGGAGACTTGGGCTGTGCACAGCAGGAATCCGCAGACTCCAGGGAGTGAGGGGCCTCTCCTTATGACAGCCATTATGGGAAGGGGTGAGGAAGAGAGTGGGAGTCACTGATGGATGCAGCCCCAGGAGCTGGAGGCGCTGCTGGAGAAGGGAGCTCTGAGGAAGAAGGGACTCTGTTAAGAGGGAGTGGTCACAGGAGGATGGCATAGTGGCAGCAGGAGCATTGCAGGCAGGAGGAACATTTATAAATGCCTTCCCCACTCTTGTTATTCCCCATGCTAGTTATTATAGTTCCAGTAGTTTCGTATAATAAAAAAAATCAAGATTTGCCTTCAGAATGTCTCATCACACCTCTGTGACCTGGACATGTTTACCGAGCATTTCTGACTGCAGTTCTTTCCTTTATAAAATGGGATGCACAGAGCTGTCATTCAAAACAGATAAGAAAGCAATAGCATAGCTTTCTGAAGGGCTGGTGTAAAGGCCATCTCTTTCTGCAGTAAATGCTCAGAAAGTGGGTATGGAACGAACGCTGTTTTTGTGTTTCCTCTCTCTCCACATCAGAAGCAGGTCAGGAGCTTTGGTTATATTTATGAATGCAGCTCTCTGTTGCCTTATCATTCCTTGTTCTACTTGGAGAAGAAGCTGACTGAATGATTTGAGGCTGTTCAGGGGCCAGATTCCCCCGGAGTCTGGTTTCCCTGGTCATCTGGGGGAGTCCTTTGGCTCTCAGCAGCAGGCTGGGCACTGCTAGCTGATTTCCTACAGCAGGGGGTTGTATGAGATGGTCCCTCAGCGCATGATAGTTTTGAGGATGAAGTCCGGTAAAGATTATTGGTGTTAAAAAGTAATTATATGGAGAGTCAGAGGTGGGGGTTGAGACAATGGGGAGCCACGAAGGGAGGAGGGAGGAGAGGGAATGGGAGAAAAGAAGGGAGAAAAGACAGGCAGTCCAAGAATCTCACTACTCTCTGCTTGCAACTTGGCACCTTTGGGAACTAAAGCAAATGATTTGAGCTTCCCAAGTTATTTTCCTGATCTACTACAGAAGACACTATTTACAGATGGGCTGAGCTGATGATAGAAAAAATTAGACATTTTACTCTTATTTACGTAACGCTTCAAGTATGCAGGGAGGGTTCTGATCCTTCATCCTACTTGAGTTTCCAATGACTCCAAAGTGATCAAGATAGTGATTATTATCCACATATTAAACTGAGATTCTATCAGATCAGTGATTTTTTTTCCAGTAGAATTGGCCCTCCACGTCTAGAGTTCTGCATCCACTGATTGAAATAACAGCAGATCAAGAAAAAAAAATTTAAGAAATCTCTATTGATCATGTACAGATGTATTTTTCATTATCCACTAAGTGGTACAACTATTTACAGAGCATTGCATTAGGCAATACAAATAATCTAGAGCGGATTTAAAGGATACAGAAGGATTGTATAGGTCATATGCAAATACTGTGCATATCATGTGAGCATCCATGGATCCTGGAACCAAACCCTCTGTAATACTGAAGGATGACTTACCAACTGGCTCATAGGTGGCAGAGTTAATTGCTATTGGCTCAATTGCTCTCCTCCTAAACTCTGCTGTTCACAGAGTGCCCGCTGTAGGCTAGGCCTTGGAGTATGTGCTAAGAGAGTGGAGTCAGCCAACCATAGCCTTCAAGGAGTCTATTGGTTATTGGGAAAAACAGATATTAAATAAATAGCCATGCAACAAAATATGCAATTGCACATTATGCTCAATGACCCAATGAAATAAAATAACTAAGCGCTAAGAGATTAAAACAGAAAGGAGGTGGGGAACAGTGGACAGAAGGCCTGCCTGTGGAAGGAGCCCCTAGAGAGAGACTTAAACTCTGAGTGGGGCATCCCAGGCAGAGGGAAGAGCATATCTGAAAACCTTGCAGTGCAAGACCCCAGGACTCAGGCACAGGAAAAGTGGACTTTTTTCAAGAGGGAGAGTAATTTGAGGTTGGGTGGAGACCCTGGCTTCAACCCTGGCTTCACCCAAGGATGACAACGGGAGAGGGTATGAAAAAGTACCGGTGCCTGCTCCCCTGGGTAGAGATCAGAAGAGCTGGTCTTGAAGTAGGCGCTGAACCAAAGAATCTTTTAAAAGCTCTCTAGATGATTCCAAAGTGCAACCAGGGCTGAGAACCACTGGAATACATTTTTGAGCAGAATAAGCTGTTCCAGTTTTCTTCTAATGGGAAGACAGCAAACGACGATGTTTTTAAGCAAGAGATGAGGCAACACCAGATTTGCGTTTTTGCATATCAATTAGGATGCCCTATGGAGATCAAGAGTGGGGAGGCCAATGAGCAGACCTGTAATCAGCCAGGTGAGAGGTGAGGAGGAAGGACTAACTGGGGGCTTGCAGAGGGACTGGGAGGGATATGAAAAGAAAGTGCTGGCTCCTTGGGAGAGCTGACAGTGACTCCCACTGTGGGAACAGAAATGCATTTCAGAGACCCCCAGGGCCAGCGAAGTCCTGAGCCCAAGCTCACCTCTGGTCTGTGGCTTTCAGAAGTGTACTTCTGATTCTTCAGGTATGAATAGTTTGGCTTTTGCAAGTAGGAAACTTTCTAAAATACCATGGACAAGTCATTTTCTTCCGGGACCCCGGAATTTGCTTTGTCACCGAGAAAGGACTCTGACAAAGTCACGGCTTCCTATTTTTTTGGAGAAAGGTCCCCTATCGGGCACTGCACATAGCCTCACTAGACACTGTCTAGGTGCTAAGAAACTTGTTTTGCCTGTAACTGCCCTTTAAAGAAAAAGTCTGTGTTTATGTTTTCTAAGTAAAATAATTAGTTAGAAAGGCTTCACATGGTATAATTCCATAAATATTATGTTGCTTGCTAGTTACTAAAATAATGGAGTATGCCTCATAAAGATGACTTAATTTCACAAACGACTTGTACCCAAGTAAATATTTACTTCTAAATGCAATTTTGTTGAAAAACGTTTCAGAACACTTTCATTAAGCCTGCATGATACATAGAGTGTGTAGTTATTAAGTCATTATTCAAGAGATGATCATTTTTAAATAAAGAGAAACACATGCTTTCAATGCATCCAACACGTATTTAGAGCTACTTACAAGCCAAGACTTGAGATTACCGCAATTCCCTTGATTACTGGCAATAGTATCTCTCTCTCTCTCTCTCTCTCTCTCTCTCTCTCACACACACACACACACACACACACACACACAAACACATACACACATACACACACACACACAAACACATACACACATACACACATACACACACACACAAACACATACACACATACACACATACACACACACACAAACACATACACACATACACACACACACACACACACACACACCATAAATAAGTTCAAACAGAGCTGTAGTTTCTTTCCTTCTCTCTACTGCTCCAATCCTGGTCAATTACCCCTTAAAAGGGGGTTTTCAGCAGATTTGAACATCTAACTCCATTTTTATCATCTTTCAATCCATTTTCTGCATAACAGGCTAAGTAAACTTTGTAAAAATTAAAACATCACAGCACTCACTTGCTTCATACCTTCCAATGACTTCTTTTTTTTAATTGGCAGGGGGGAGTACTGGGAATGGAACTCAGGGGCATTCAGGAATTGAGCCAAGTCCTCAGACCTATTTTGTATTTTATTTAGAGACAGAGTCTCATTGAGTTGTTTAGCGCCTTGCTGTTGCTGAGGCTGGCTTTGAACTCACGATCCTCCTGCTTCAGTCTCCTGAGCCGCTGGAATCATAGGCTTGCACCACTGCACCCAGCCCAGTGACTTCTTAAAATACTTTAGTGCATCAACAAATATGGTGTATTAAATCCCATAGTTACGTGTAATCTGGAAAGAGAGAGAGAGAGAGAGAGAGAGAGAGAGAGAGAGAGAGAGAGAGAAAGAGAGACTTCAAAAGAGTCCAAATGTCTTACCATGGACAAGAAAGCCCCTGAGATAGCCCAGCTCATTCCCTCCTAATCTGTCACTGTCCCCTGAAACTCCCTCTGCCCCAACTGCGTTGGACATTTCTCTCTGCCCTCATCTCCCAGGTCCATTCTTGCACCAGCCAGGAATTCGGCCCTCATTCTTCCTTCTCCTTGGACTCCTCTTCTCCCACATCTTTGCAGGGCTGGCTTGGACATTTAGACCTCATCCAGCATGGCTTCTTCTAAAGAATTCCCCTTCCCACCTCTCAGTCTCTCCATCCTATATCCCTGCTGTGTTTTTTTTTTTTTCCAGAGCACCCACCTCTCAATGTTTAAAATCAGCTTGCTTCATTTTTAACTTTTGCATTATTTGACTCCCTGCCTCCATCCCTTTGAACAAACATGGCCATGAGCAGAAGGCTCTCAGGACTAAGAATGGTCACTGGCCCATCATAGATGTTCAATCAAGTTTATTGAATGGATAAATTAAGACATTCCCTTCCTGAAAGATCAGTCACCTGTTAAATGGAGCTGAATACAAGGCAATCTGGGATGAGTGCCGTCAAGGGGTGGAAGAGTCCCACAGCCTCCCCTCTCAACCGCCCCACCTTGCCCTCTATCCCCTTGATGATTATGGGGTCCTCCCACAGCCTCTCTGCCTCCCTCCAGTTCATTCTCTGTGATGCTGTGAGGGTTCAATCCTGTACACATGGCATTTAAGGATAAAAAAAAAATCAACTTATTCAGTGCTCACAGAAGGCATCTCAAGTTCTGGATCCAGCTGATCTCTGCAGCTTGATTTCCTACCCTCCCTCTGCATGCATCCTTTATCCTCTGAAAGCCAAATGCTAGCGGATGCCAATCACCCTTTCCTTTGTGTGGGTCACATGCGGTTCCCCCTTCCTTCAATTCCACTCTCCATTTCCCAGCCTGGATAACCCCAATCCTTGTCTGAGGCTCTGCTCAGATGAAAATCTTCCCTTGTTTTCTCCTCTTGGCTTCCAGAGCTCTCTGTGCTCCTCCAGGGCCATCCTAGGACTCAGACCTTTTGACTGCTTATGCCTTTTTGTGACTCTGTTTTCCCTTCAGATGTCTGAAATCATCCAAAGAGAAGTTGCTTAAATTTATAGGGAGATAATAAGATAAAGATGTTCTGGGCCTGATGGGGTTCTGAATGCCAGGCTAAGGAGACAAAACTTTATTCTATGGGCAATGGGAAGCCAGCCACAGATCTGTAGTAGACAAGGGAGGCAGATAAAGCAGTTGTGATGTTCTGGAAGCAATCTGTACTCATTTTCTTAGTCATGTGACATTTAACTCCATGCTCTGTGACATCTGAAAAGTAGGCATAATTTGAAGTGAACATCAAGAATGCATATGAACATGTTTTCCAAAATGTAAAGATCTTTCAAGGCACAGGTAAAATTAGTGACTGATAATGAAAACTGAAGGGAGGAGAATGGGGCAGTGTTTAGGAGTTGAATGATTGTCCCTTGCTAAGTTTGCAGGACATCAAAGAGGCAATGTACAATACCCAGGTGGAAATGTGGTTCTGAAAATAGCTTGAGAGATTGGAATTGGCAACTCTCTGCAGAGAGGTGAGAGAGGGAGGCACAGGAGTCCATGCATTGTGTCTTCACAATGTGGACTTATTATAAAAATGCCCACCTGATCAGCAAAAGGATGAAGTGTTGCCTATTTCATTTTCAAGAACTATGACAATTGTGTTTCCAATTTTTTTTGTCTTTTTTGTGAAAGGAATAAAGAAATAATTATTGGAAAATATGCAATCTTTGAGAAAATATGTTATTAAGAAGCTGAAACACTGAGGAGGGCAGTTCCTTCATCAGAGGGCCTATTGCTAAGACATTTGCATTTTATTTTTTTAATGATATTATGGGAAGTCACTGAATAATAAAAACACTATTGGAATTTATGTCTGCATTTCTTTGTCCTGAATGAAAGTACTGAGGATCTGTGTTTGCTTCTGAACTAGCTTTCATTTCATATTCTTGTTTAAATTTTTTTTCCTTCCAAATCACATCCTTGAGAACATATTGAAATTTAATAGAGAGAAATAACTGGGAGGACCATTATATAAAAAGCCCCAATCATGTTATAAAGGTCCAGATATGGTATAAAGGGCAGAATAACCTGCCCATCAAGACACCATTAGTCAGTATAAGAATATGGTCAAGAAGCCAACTATTCACAACAGGGACAGAATCTCTTTTGTGTTACAGAAGACAGCATGAGCCTGACAGAAGGAAGTGTTCAAAGCCCCTTTCCCCAAACTCATGAGTGGGCAGGTATTTCTGTCCATTTCCCAGCATCTTTTCAGCTCATCTGGCACCTCACATGATTGTGCTTCTAGTTGATTTCTTCTAGCCTCAATGTAACTTTCTTCTCCACAACATGTCCCTGACCAGGTGTCACCCTTCTGAGATCCAGACCAAACACCTGATGATGCCCTTGTTGGGTGCTTGGGAAATTCCTAGAGCAATCTCATCTTCTATCATTACAGTCTGTGTCCTTAATTGTGACCCATAATGTCCCATAACACTTTGAGGAACATGTTGGATGGTCAGGGATGCAATAGAATTTAGGTTGTCCAGGAAGATGAATGAATCTAATCCAGTTGGGAGAGACCCAGCCCAGTGGGAG
Organism: Spermophilus citellus; assembly: GCF_964194105.1. NCBI lineage: Eukaryota > Metazoa > Chordata > Mammalia > Rodentia > Sciuridae > Spermophilus > Spermophilus citellus. Next base: position 60,578,066 of record NC_138184.1, read on the forward strand.
AGTTTGGGCTGAACTCAAACATGGCAGCCACAGAGAGCAAGTCTGCAGTCATGGGAGGCAATCCTAAGATCTACAGTCAAATGCTACACCAAGAAGAGAGCACATCTCTTCTGGATGGATAAATGGATAGATGGGCAAAACTCCTAAAATTACCTCCAAGGTGGCCACCAAGCCATTTATAGCATATCCAGAAGGACTCTGGAGAAACACAGGGGACCCTGGGCAGGGGCCAAAGGAACACAGAGAAGCAGGCATTTGAGGATGACTTAGAACCTGAGCTGCTGGCTTTGATTTGCTCCTTGAGTGTTTCCCTCTCTTGGGCCCTGGGATTGTTCTTCATGCAGGAGGTCATCATGAAAGAAGGTGAACGGAAACCCATTAATGTGATTCTTTTCTCCCACCAGATCTTCTTTTTTCTCCCACCACAGGTGGCCAGGACTGGTTGACTGTTCTCTCCAGGTTACACAGAATCAGTGCTGAGGCCAAGAGGTTCTAGCATTGTGCTTCCAACTGCTGGGCCAATTAGAGCCACCTCTCTTCACCAGTATGTTCATTTGCACATGTCACACACATGCCACCTGACCCACACACTTTCTGCATTTGTTCACACAGGTATTTTCAACTTGTGTAATAAATCATTAATCCATTCCCTCCATCAAGAGGCATTTAGTGAGATTTGCTATATGTTCAGAATACAAAGATGAAAAATTGTGGTGGAACATTTACTACCCTGTATTTCCATTTTAAGGAATGTTAGAGGGTTTTTGTTGGTGTTTGTTGTTTTGTTTTGTTTTCAATCACCTTGATGCAATAATGGAAATGAGAAACTAGATATTTTCTGGTCTTTATTTCTTATCTAGAAATATTATTAGACCTATTTCAAAATTAGGTCCCTCCCTGTGCCCAAGGATAGGTTAGTTTAGTCTTGCTTTTTCCAAATTATTTTGTCAGTACTATAATCAATCTACTTTCCTTCTTAGAAATAGCAGACTCCTGCAACACTCTTCCTGTCCTTCCTTTCTCAGTATTAATTGTTAATAATTTATTCGTTTGTGCCCCATAAAACCCCCATCATCCTATTTCTATCATTAGATTGAGATGTGTTTGCTTCCATGTCAGTTTTGATATTTAATTCCCCTCTGAGCGTCCGCATTGATTTCAGGACCTGGTTCATGGTGGGTGCTCAGTAAATGTGATCCTGAATGAATTTCATCTGACACAAATGTGTTTGCTTTATGGAACTCATTCTAATTTAAAAGAGCAATCAGTCTATAAGACAGAAATGTCATGCCAGCTTGGGGATCACCTCAGAGTGTGAGAAAATCTCTTGCATTAGTACAAGGACCTCATGGAGATGTGTGACCTAGCTAGCAGCAGTTGATGTCTTGAGCCTCTCCTGGTCACCATGGGAAGGACCCCAAATGAGCTCCAGATCAGAGTAAATAGGATGATGTTAATAAGGGGCCTGGATGAGTTAGACAAGCCTGGTTTGCTTCAGATTCAGCCTGATCCAGTTTCCATGCATCTTAGAAAAATAAGGACAAATATTTAGGCAATGTTGCCATCCAAATAAAACAAAAATGTTTTGTGATGTATGTGGAGGTCAGTGAAGGAGCATATAGAGCACATACCAAGTGCCCATCTGGGGAATCGTTCAAGGGAGCAGCTCGATGTCTTGGAACACTTGGCAAGAAGACAGCGGAGAGCAGCAGCGTGCAGCACACAGCCAAGTGTGTGTGGAAATGAGGCTTCCCCCACAGAGGACGGCAAGGCTGACCAGCATGCTTCAGGGACCATTCAGAAATGGCTTCCATTCTGGATCCTGTCATTGCTTACTGCTGCTAATAACATCACAGCCTGGCAATTTGTTTACCACCTCACAAAAGGAGGACCCCCTGGGGAGAGCTGCTCACAGTCCACCTAACACGTCCAAAGCTTCAACCCCGATCATGGGAGGGACCTGAAAGACATCAGAGGAGCAGCAGCTGAATTAGACACATATTGTCCCTTCAACCCATTGTTTATTCAATGTGGCTCATTTAAATACTGAAAGGCAAGCTTGTGCTGTGCGGGTGATCCCTCGGCCATTCTGGTGTGCTCTGGGAGTGGAGTGTGGATGGGGGGTGACTGGAAGCAAATGCTTTGGCTGCATTTGATTGCTGCCCTCAGAGTTGGGTTGGGTTGGAGCAGTAGCTACATGGTAATGTTTTTTCTCCTAACCACTATTTCTTTTTAACAGATTTTTGTGTGTGTGTGAGTTGACATATGTATAGAAATAAATAGGTATCAACCTAGAGACTTGAAACCTAGAGTTCTGAAATTATTGTAGAACGAATAATTGCCTCTCCCACAGACAGTGTGACCTTCACACTTCACTGACCTCCACACACATTACCATCAGCTCAGAAGACACCTTTCTAACCAGGATGCCTCAAAGACCCACCCTGGGCATGCCCGTGTCATAATTCTGTTTATCTTCACTGTTCCATCACTTTTCTGTGCCTCCAAGAACAATATACTCTTTGTTCTAAACTTTATATAAATGGATTCCAGTTGCATATAATGCTAGGGGTCTGGCTTCTTTTGTCCAATGCTGTTTTCAAGATAGTTTTGTGGTGTCGTATGTATCTGTAGTTGATTTACTTTTATTGTCATAGGATATCCCATCGTATATTATCCCATGACACATCAGTCCATTCTGCTAGGGAAGAACATTTGCATTATTTCCTGTTTTTGCTTCTTGGACCGATGCTGATAACAATATCTGTGTTAGAACCTCCTCGAACATGTGTACACATTTCTTTAAGGTACATACTTAAGAGTGAGATTGCTGAGTGAATGGTTATGCCTGTCTTTAACTTTGATATATGTGAAAAAAAATGATTTCCAGCAGCCAGGAAGGCCGAGGCAAGAGGATCACAATTCAAAGCCAGCCTCAGCAACTTAGCAAGGCCCTAACCAACATAGTGAGAACTTGTATAAAAATTTAAAGAAAATAAAAAGGGCTGGGGATGTTGCTCAGTGGTTAAGCACCCTTAAGCTCAATACCCAGTATCAAAAAAAGTAATATGTAGCATTATACAATATTTAATAATAAAAAGTTTACTTTAAATGTACCAGAAATATACCAAGTTTTAATGGAAAGATAACCCAAATTTTATTTGGGCATTTATCACAAATAGCAGAGAGGTCTTCCTAATACTGGGCCTGTTTTACTATGAAAACAGTGGATTTCCTGTATTCGAATGCTTCTCATTGCTTTGTGACCAGGGGGACTGTTTCCCTCTTCCACCATTCGACCTCCTGAATCGCTCACCTGCTCATTGCATCTGTGAAAATTTTACAACAGGTTTACTGCCTGCCTGAAGATATCCTGCTATTTGAAATTAAGGTCTAGGTGATAGTATCCATAGTTCCTCTTGGCAAAACTCTTTTAGAAAGTAATTTGACAAAAGTTGTAAAAATGTTAACAACAAATGTTCAAGATTCTTACTCCCCCCACCCCACCAAGGTCAAAATAAAAGCAAAGGTCCAGGGATAAAAATGGTCATTTCAGCTTTGTCTATGACTGATTATATTGGAAACTACTTCCTTAGGCAAAAAAATGGGGTAAAACATAAATACCCTTTCTGTTAATTACTTTGGAGACCTAAAAAATGAGAATCAGGACTTCACCAAATTCAATGAAATTTGAAAGGAAGAATTCAAAATGACTGCATCAAGGTAAACTGAAAACTATAAAATAGCATGACATTTTACTTAGAGGAATTATTCATGATTTTGTTTCATGTTTTAAAAATTTTTTTATTGTAGTTTGCAGTGTGTGTGGGTCTGTGTGTGTGTGTGTGTATGTGTGTGCGTGCGCGCGCACTTTTCCACCCCAAATGGAGCAAGTTTATTATCTTCCCCATCATCTATTTTAGAAAACTAAGAATCAGGCTTTACTCATCTGCAGTCCTCCATTTCTGGACAAGGCTAAAGTGAGAGGAAGTGGTAAGAGAAACAGGTAAACCTTATAACATCATTGAGAAAAACAAGAAAGATCATGAACGTGTAAATTGCATTCAAAAAGAGCCCTAACCCTCCGCATCTCTTGGATTCTTTCTTAAAGCATGCTTTTCTTGGCATCTGCATTTATCAGCATATGTGAAAATATTATCCAGAGTGAATTCTATATTTTCAGAAATGTAACATGATAACATCCCTTACAGAAAGGGATTTGGTGGTGAACATCCATCAATTTTCACTTGTTGGACTCCCTGGGGCTAGACCTTCTGTGTCATGTCAACATTTTTTCCTTCCTCCAGCAAAAATTGGAAGATACAAGGAAAGATAGCATCTCAACATCCTGTCAGCATTACCTTCCTCCCCCCTTCCACCAGCCTCCTCCCCTTTGGTCAGGCCAAAATGACAGGAGGGGAAACAGGGCTGTTATTTGCTTTCTTTTTTTTTTCTTTTAGGGAAATAATGTCAAGATAAACAGTGTTTATAGATTTAACCCAAATGTTAGTCATAAAATGATCTTCCAATGCTCGGATGTGTAATAAGGCATCTAGCGCCAAGTTAATACTGTCCACAGAAACCACATCCAACTTTCTAAACTCTCCTCCTCTGAGGGGCAACTCTCAGTAGCCTGTGAGGGGTAATCTCATAGAACAAGTCAAAAGCACATTTCCCTAGATATTAGTCTTTTGGGTCCTAATTTGTATTCGTCCTATGACAAGATAGTTTTTGGGGGAATGGTGTGGGGTGAAGTGAAGACATGTTTGAAGTCTTCCTTTCCGGAAAGAGTCAAGGATTTTCACTGGACCATCCTTTTGAAGAGTAGCACTCTCCTACTTGAATGGCATGTGACACTCTCTGTCTTTAACCTCTAAAACCTATGACTTACTGGGTAGTTGTGTCCCCCAGAGTTACAGTACAGGGAGAAGATACACACTGAGAACTGTGTCATGAGCCACAGCCATGACACCCCTGGTCTCAATATTTCTGAACCTAAACTAGACCAAGCTTTGCTTAATTATCTTGAGGCGGTAGGCTGAACTGAAGTGACCACCTTCCCTAATTAACCTAGTACTTACATTTCCATCCCCACAAAGAGGATGTGATTTCAGTTTACCACCATTCAGTAGGAAGCATCTCAATGGCTCAACGTACCCCCAACACATCTCAGAAGCAGCAGGTCTCCCGTCTAGCCCAGTGATCTTTCTAATATGTCCAGGAGCAGAGCTGGCTTCTCTCAAAGAACAATGGGACAGTCTTCATAGCTGATGTAGAAATGGTTCAATTTAAACACTCTTTCTTCCTAGAGCATCTATGGATCTATGTGGAATTTTGTGGTTCTGCAAACTCAACTCCCCCTAAATCCTCTTTCTTATAGGGAAATGGTTCTGTGGGTCTACAGGATGCTTGGAGAGCTTGGAGAATGAATTGTGCTCCACACCCTCCCCAGCACCCTGTGGGGCTCTTTATCCCTTTGTTACGCTGCTTTCACTCAAGAAAGGGAGCAGGACTCGGTTCCCACTGGAGTGGTGTGGGACAAGTACCAAATTTCTTAAAGCAATTATAATAATCACATACTGGCTGCTTTTTGTCTTATCTGGGTCTAGTAGAATAACAACAATTCAGCTGTGAAAGCCAGTGTTTCAGTGCGCTCTGCTATCCTGATACTATAACAGATAAACCTGATAGCCACCTAGACCTACAGGAGACTTTGATTTCAGACGATTTTATGGTAATTTCCATAGTTTCAGCAGCTTGACCAGAGAAGAATAGCATTTTCCTCTATTCATGAGAGTTCCGTATCTGGCTATGCCCCAATCAAGAAAGAAGATCAATTGGGAAGCTAGAAGCAAAGAGGTAGTCCCAGGACAAGAGTTTAACCGCACACGGAGGAAACCCAATGACGAGATGCTCGTAGCTTCAGCTCTTGATTCTCCCCTGGGGCTGTCGTATCAATCAACCTGAAATAATTTAACAGAACATCATTTAACATAACATCATAACAGCAGCTCACCTGACATGAGGAAAAAAGGTGAATAGTGGGGCAAACGGAGTCAGTCACTCACCTGTGTTCAAGGGCAAATGAGAAGTAAAGGTCATCCATTCACGTCCCTTCAAGGCCAAATAGATATTGAGAACATTCTCAGTGAAACAATAAAAAAATAGTGATAACCACACATAATGTAGCACTGCAGAGGCAAAGAGAGAGCCTGTATTTGAAAACAAGATGTTTTACATATAAAGAGGAGTTATGTCGACTTGGTATTCTCAGTACACTTCAGGGAAAACTGGGCTATGAAGCCCAAGATAAAATTTGAGATAAGAAAATAGTCCAGTACTGTATACCATGCCAAATTGGGAAAAATGGATCACCTACCAGGATCCTGCCCAACCCTCTTAATTGCCTTTTCAGATGTAAGTTTTAGAGTTAGTCATAAATAAATGGGGGCTGGATAAAATAAGAAGATTCTAGAAGGAAATTAAAATGCTATCACAGATTTTCAATTTGCTTTGGCAGCTGTAAAGGACAAAATCGACACTGTGTAAATTCCAGGCTATAATTTGGAAGACTGAGAAAAAAATTCTTCAAAAATGCAGAGAAAAAAGGGTGCGGGGGGAGGAAAGCGAGAAAAGAATGAGGGAAAGGAGATCAAAAGTGAATGAGACAGAGAACACTGATGCTTCATTGATGCTTGTGAATAAAAACTTGGATCAAACACAAGAGAATAAACATGCGAAATTACAACCAAAGAACTGGAGATCAACAACATGTCTGCTATGAAAACACCGTAGACCCTCTATTAAAGTAAAAATCAAGACAAAGGTACACATCTTATGGCTTTTTCTTTATTTATTTTATGTATTTTTTTGTTCCCTTTTCTTACACCCAAGTCTCATTCCTCTCCCTCCAGAGAAGTACCATTCACATGGGGTTTTTAAAAATGAGTGTTTACACAAAAATAGGTATTAAACACAGCAAAATTTACTGTTTTGAAATATATAAGCCAATGAGTAGACAAAATGCACAAAATCAGATAGCTACTAACAAAATCAAGATAAAGTATATTTCAATTACCCCCAAATTCCCTCCTTCCAATTCTCCCCACTAGCTTGGTAACTGAAAACGTGTTCTTTGTCTTGCTCTTCTTGCCTTTTCTGTATTAAATATAAATGAACTCACATTTATTATGTAATGTTTTGTGTCTGACTCTCTTCCTTTAACATAACACTTTGGAGGTTGGTACAGGCTATTGGCTGTATTATGAGGTTATTTTGCATTTCTATAACAAAATACCTGAGGACAGATACTTAATTTAAAAAAAAAAACAACCTTATTTAACTCACAGTTTTGGAGATAAAAAGTTTGATATTGGGTAGCTCCAACTGTTCAGCCTCTGGAGAGACCCTTTAGATGGCATCATTTTATAGTGGATGCATCATAGCAGGAGCACGTGTGAGAATGGCAATCGACAGTGCCGAAGAGACCAAGCACTTGGCATAGCCCCACTGTTGTGGTAAGTACCATTACTTTGAGGCCAAGTTTCCATCATGTGAAACTTTGAGAGACAAATTATATCCAGAACACAGAAGAAGGTGACCCATTGTCACTCATCATGCTGTTGGTGCTTTCTTGATCCTTAGACTCTTTTCCCCAGAGCCTGGGCCTTCACCCTGGGTCATAGGCAAGCATCCACCCTGGGTGGTTGAGCCTATTTATCTTCTACCCCAGCCCCTTACCCTTTATGGATAAGCCCATATCCTTCCTTCACCACTCAACTAAAAAGTCTTTCCCTTTGATTAAGATTCACCACATTCTCACAGGCACCCCAGGATGCTTTGTGTGGTTCATGAGTGTTCACTCTGCCATCTGGTCATAAATCTGTGCAGGCTTGTCAGACAGTTGAAGAACCCGAAGCCCTTGAGTGTCAGAGAGGAGGACACGTCCTCAAGGTACTTGATTTGGATGGAGAACCAAGGGCATTCTCCAAGAGCACAGCTTGGCTCATCTCACTTGTCCTTCCAGGCTGGGGTTGGTGGGTGGGAACTGAGATGGAGCCGTGGAGGAGCGAGAAGGAAAACAGGGAACAAGAGTGAAGAGATCCCCCTGTTTTGTTGGTAGCAGGTAGTGAAGCCCCAGGTCTTGAGTTTATAACTTTTCTTAACCAAGATTTAGCAAGAGAACTAAGCCCAATTTGAAGGTATCTGTTGTTTGTGGTGAGCAGACTTTTCCCAGTGACTCTAGAGCACAGGAGTTGCATCCCTGGGACAGGTAAGATAACAGTATAATGGTCATTCAAATTATTTTCTATGGTTCAGATGAGGAACCCCAGTTAGGAAAAAAGCCATCAGAGAAATAAGTTAATATCAGGGAACCAAGCTAATTCTATAAAAAAAAAAAAGCCAAAAAGACCCAGGGTGAGTCCCAGTGTCAACATTCTATGACATGAACTTCTCTAAGCCTCATTTTCCTCCTCTGTTAAATCTGATCATTATACTTCTGACCTTACAAGGTCAGATCCAAATGAGACAACTTTTTTTTTTCTTTTCTTTTTTTTATTGATTTTTTAAAATAAATGACAGCAGTGGAATGCATTACAATTCTTATTACACATATAGAACACAATTTTTCATATCTCTGGTGGTATATAAAGTAGGTTCACACCAATTGGTGTCTTCATACATGTGCTTAGGATAATAACATCTATCACGTTCCACCATCCTTGCTAACCCCCTGCCTCTTCTCTTTCCCTCCCCCTGCCCTATCTAGAGTTCGCCAAATGAGACAATATTACTGAAAGTGGTTTGTAATTTGCCTAGGAGTCAAGCGTCAGCCTAATCCCTGAGATCATTTCTAGTTTTTAAAAAAGGATCACATCTGTACAATAAGAGACAGATTATAAACCTTCCTTTAAGAGGCAGATGAGATCTGAGATGTATTAAGAGCCTCTGGTGTGGTCCCTTCCATGCATGCAAACTTGTGATAGAATTATTATTACCTGGCTTTTGGGAGCAAGTTTCTCAGTCTTAGAGACGTCAAATGACATGCTTCAGGTCTCACCCAGACAGAGAAAAGCAGAACTGGGGCTTAAATCCAGCTTTGCCTGGCTGACTCTGAAGCCTGTGGTCTTTCCATCACATTATGTGGTTTTGCTGAAATTCAAAGTCCGTGTTGCTGAGATGGCTCACCGACAGCGCTCGCTTATCACATTAATTCTCCTTAGCGTTTTTATTTCCCCCAGTGACAGACAGACACTTTAAAGGCCCCTTCAGCACTTCCAGCCTGCTCATCAGGCCTGCTCCCATGGCTCCGGAGTCAGCCTCCCCATTAAGATCCTTCTTCAAAGAAGCCATTGGAAAGAGGAGCAGGCCAGAATTCAATAACCACTCTGTGCTTTCTGACATTGAGAAGATATATTACTGTACTCCGGTGACTGCAGTATTTAGAACAGCTTTGGAAGAGTATTGCATCAATTATATTATCCCTCTGGGAACTCCACTAACATTAAAATGTCTTAAGAGACTAACTAAAGACTTGAACAAAGAAAAAGTCTCACATGAAGGCGTCCTCAAATTTATAGTTAAGGAAAAAAAATCCACCTTGCCTCTCCTTTTGTACATGATGCAAGGATTCATGACTCTTCTTGGACTATTTTAAGAAAATTATCTTAGGAGGACAGCGGCCGCCATCTTGGAGAGCTGATGGAATCATCCCTGTTTTCTACTGATCTCAGCTCATTCAGCTATGGAACAGGTGATTTCAGGCTGGCATTTGCCTGCGTCTCGCAGACAGATCGCTCAGGCTCAGGGCTAGAGAACCTGTGGGGAATACTCCTTGGGGCTCGCTCCTAGCAAAGCGTGAGCGGCAGGGTTCTGGTTCCCACAGCTGCTTTGGCCCAGGGCTGGGGAACCCGCGGAGACTGCGTATTGAAGCCAGCTCCTAGTGGAGCGTGCATCGAGCTCGAAGCGGCTGGGTTCTGACCCCGGGAACAGTTTTGGCCCAGGGCTGGGGAACACGCGGGGACTGCATCTTTGAGCCTGCTCCCAGCAGGAGAGCTTGGAGCGGCCGGGCTCTGGCTCCCGGAGCTGCTTTGGCCTAGGGCTGGGGAACCCGCAGAGATCGCTCCTTGGAGCCTGCTCCTAGTGGAGCGTGCACCGGGCTCAGAGAGGCCGGGTTCTGGCTCCCGGAGCGGCTTTGGCCAAGGGACGGGGACCCCACGGTAACTGCTTCTCGGTCCAGGTCCTGCTGGGTGCAGTGGGGGCCAGAGGGGCAGAGTGGAGCTGCCGCCTGCGCCCAGAACAGGCCAAGTGACCCGCCGGCGTGGTATCACAACACCCCAACTGCAGCTGGGGCCGAAGAGAGTAGCCGCCTACGCCTGGAACAGGACCAGCGACCCGACGGCGCGGTAGCCAGGTCACCCCATTTGGAGTAGGGGCTGTGTAGAACCGCCGTCTGAGCCTGCAAGGTAGGCGGACCTGTGACCCACTTGCAGGACAGGCCCGGTAGCCTGCCAGCGTGGTGGACACGTAGCACCGAGGCAGTCACGTCACACTGGTTGGAGTGGGGGTGGAGCAGAGCCGCCGCCCGTGTCCGGAAAAGGCCCAGCGAGCTGTTGGAGAGGCAGTCAGGTAGCTCCATTTGGAGTGGGGGCTGAGCAGAATTGCCGACCGAGCCCGCAAGGTAGGCAGACCTGCGACCCACCGGCGGAACAGGCCTAGAGGCGTGCCAGCGTGGTAGACACGTCACACCAATTGGAGTAGGGGCCGAGCAGAGCCGCCGCCCACACCCGGATCAGAACCAACGACCCGAGGGCGTGGTAGTTACGTCACCACAATTGGAGTGGGGGCAGAGCAGAGCCGCCACCCGCGCCCGCAGGGTGGGCAGACCTGCGACCGACCAGCGTGGTAGACAGATCACCCTAATTAGAGGAGGAGCACAGCCACTACCCGACCTGCAAGGGAGATTTTCCAACTATACAAGAGCAATATAAATAAATAGGGGGAAATTTTCAAAAACACAACAGTTTCACCAAGCAGAAAGAAACGCGAGCAGTATGAAAAGACAAGGATAGAAAAGACCACAAGCAATGCAGGTCAACTCAACTTTAGAAGAGGTAATAGCTGCAACAGATGGAATGTCAGATAAAGAGTTCAGGATATACATGCTTCAGATGATCTGGAGTCTCAAGGAAGACATGAGACAGCAAAATCAGACAATGAAAGATCACTTTGACAAGGAACTACATAAACAAATCCAGGAAGCAAAAGATCAATTACACAGGGAGATAGAGGTAATAAAAAACAAACAAATAGAAATCCTAGAAATGCAGGAAGCAATAAACCAACTTAAAAACTCAATTGAGAATACTATCAGCAGAGTAGATCAGTTAGAAGATAGAACATCAGACAATGAAGACAAAGTATTTCAACTTGAAAAGAACATAGACAGCTCAGCAAGACTGCTAAGAAACCATGAGCAGAACATCCAAGAAATATGGGATAACATTAAAAGACCAAACTTAAGAGTCATTGGGATACAGGAAGGCACAGAGCTCCAAACCAAAGGAATAAACAATGTATTCAATGAAATAATACGAGAAAACTTCCCAGACTTGAAGAATGAGACAGACTCCCAAATCCTAGAAGCCTACAGGACGCCGAATGTGCAAAATCATAAGAGAGCCACACCTAGACACATTATAATGAAGATGCCCAACATACAGAATAAGGAGAGAATTTTAAAAGCTACAAGAGAAAGGAAGCAGATTACATTTAGGGGTAAACCAATCAGGATAACAGCTGATCTTTCAACACAGACTCTGAAAGCTAGAAGATCCTGGAATAACATATTTCAAACACTGAAAGAAAATGGGTTCCAACCAAGAATCGTGTATCCGGTGAAATTAAGCTTCAGGATGGAAGATGAAATTAAAACCTTCCACGATAAACAAAAGTTAAAAGAATTTGCAGCTAGAAAACCATCTCTTCAAAAAATCCTTGGCAAAACATTACAGGAAGAGGAAATGGAAAATAACAATGAAAACCAACAGTGGGAGGTAGGACAGTAAAGGGGGGAAGCAATCAAAGAGGAAAACTAATCAGGTTTAGTAACATTAATAAACAAATATGGATGGAAGAACAAACCATATCTCAATAATAACCCTAAATGTTAATGGCTTAAACTCACCAATTAAGAGACACAGGCTAGTTGAATGGATCACAAAACAAGACCCAACAATATGCTGCCTACAGGAGACGCATTTGATAGGAAAAGATATACATAGACTGAAGGTGAAAGGTTGGGAAAAATCATATCACTCATATGGACTGCGGAAACAAGCAGGAGTGTCCATACTCATATCTAATAAAATAGATTTCAAGCCAAAGTTAATCAAAAGGGATAAAGAGGGACACTACATACTGCTCAAGGGAACAATATACCAACAAGACATAATAATCATAAATATATATGCCCCAAACAATGGTGCAGCTATGTTCATCATGCAAACTCTTCTCAAGTTCAAGAGTCTAATAGACCACCATACAATAATCATGGGAGACTTCAACACACCTCTCTCACCACTGGACAGATCTTCCAAACAAAAGTTAAATAAGGAAACTATAGAACTCAATAACACAATTAATAACCTAGACTTAATTGACATATATAGAATATACCACCCAACATCAAGCAGTTACACTTTTTTCTCAGCAGCACATGGATCCTTCTCAAAAATATATCATATATTATGTCACAGGGCAACTCTTAGACAATATAAAGGAGTAGAGATAATACCATGCATCTTATCTGATCATAATGGAATGAAACTAAAAATCAACGATAAAAGAAGGAAGGAAAAATCATGCATCACTTGGAGAATGAACAATAGGTTACTGAATGATCAATGGGTTTTAGAAGACATCAAGGAGGAAATTAAAAACTTCTTAGAGTTAAATGAAAACACAGACACAACATATCGGAATCTATGGGACACATTGAAAGCAGTTCTAAGAGGAAAATTCATTGCTTGGAGTTCATTCCTTAAAAAAAGAAAAAAACCAACAAATAAATGATCTCATACTTCATCTCAAAATCCTAGAAAAAGAAGAGCAAAACAACAGCAAAAGAAGTAGAAGGCAAGAAATAATTAAAATCAGAGCTGAAATTAATGAATTCGAAACAAAAGAAACAATTGAAAAAATTGACAAAACTAAAAGTTGGTTCTTTGAAAAAATAAACAAAATCGACAGAACCTTAGCTATGCTAATGAAGAGAAGAAGAGAGAGAACCCAAATTACTAGCATATGGGATGAAAAAGGCAATATCACAACAGACACTTCAGAAATACAGAAGATAATCAGAAATTATTTTGAATCCTTATACTCCAATAAAATAGAAGATAGTGAAGGCATAGATAAATTTCTTAAGTCATATGATCTGCCCAGATTGAGTCAGGAGGATATAGACAACCTAAACAGACCAATAACAATAGAGGAAATAGAAGAAACCATCAAAAGACTACCAACTAAGAAAAGCCCAGGACCGGATGGGTATACAGCAGAGTTTTACAAAACCTTTAAAGAGGAACTAACACCAATACTTTTCAAGCTATTTCAGGAAATAGAAAAAGAGGGAGAACTTCCAAATACATTCTATGAGGCCAACATCACCCTGATGCCTAAACCAAAGACACTTCAAAGAAAGAAAACTACAGACCAATATCTCTAATGCACCTAGATGCAAAAATCCTCAATAAAATTCTGGCGAATCGGATTCAAAAACATATCAAAAAAATTATACACCATGATCAAGTAGGATTCATCCCTGGGATGCAAGGCTGGTTCAATATACGGAAATCAATAAATGTTATTCACCACATCAATAGACTTAAAAATAAGAACCATATGATCATCTCGATAGATGCACAAAAAGCATTTGACAAAGTACAGCATCCCTTTATGTTCAAAACTCTAGAAAAATTAGGGATAACAGAATCATACCTCAACATTGTAAAAGCAATCTATGATAAGCCACAGGCCAGCATCATTCTGAATGGAGAAAAATTGAAGGCATTCCCTCTAAGATCTGGTACAAGACAGGGATGCCCTCTCTTACCACTTCTGTTCAACATAGTCCTCGAAACACTGGCCAGAGCAATTAGACAGACGAAAGAAATTAAAGGAATAAAAATAGGAAAAGAAGAACTTAAATTATCACTATTTGCAGATGATATGATTCTATACCTAACAGACCCAAAAGGGTCTACAAAGAAACTATTAGAGCTAATAAATGAATTCAGCAAAGTGGCAGGATATAAAATCAACACGCATAAATCAAATGCATTCCTGTATATCAGCGACAAATCCTCTGAAACGGAAATGAGGACAACTACTCCATTCACAATATCCCCCCAAAAAATAAAATACTTGGGAATCAACCTAACAAAAGAGGTGAAAGATTTATACAATGAAAACTACAGAACCCTAAAGAGAGATATAGAAGAAGACCTTAGAAGATGGAAAAATATACCCTGTTCATGGATAGGCAGAACTAACATCATCAAAATGGCGATATTACCAAAAGTTCTCTATAAGTTCAATGCAATGCCAATCAAAATCCCAACAGCATTTCTTGTAGAAATAGATAAAACAATCATGAAATTCATATGGAATAATAAAAGACCCAGAATAGCAAAAACAATGCTAAGCAGGAAGTGTGAATCAGGCGGTATAGCGATACCAGACTTCAAACTATACTACAGAGCAATAGTAACAAAAACAGCATGGTACTGGTACCAAAACAGGCGGGTGGACCAATGGTACAGAATAGAGGACACAGTAACCAATCCACAAAACTACAACTATCTTATATTTGATAAAGGGGCTAAAAGCATGCAATGGAGGAAGGATAGCATCTTCAACAAATGGTGCTGGGAAAACTGGAAATCCATTTGCATCAAAATGAAACTGAATCCCTTTCTCTCGCCATGCACAAAAGTTAACTCAAAATGGATCAAGGAGCTTGATATTAAATCAGAGACACGGCATCTTATAGAAGAAAAAGTTGGCTACGATCTACATACTGTGGGGTCGGGCTCCAAATTCCTCAATAGGACACCCATAGCGCAAGAGTTAACAACTAGAATAAACAAATGGGACTTACTCAAACTAAAAAGTTTTTTCTCAGCAAAAGAAACAATAAGAGAGGTAAACAGGGAGCCTACATCCTGGGAACAAATCTTTACTCCACACACTTCAGATAGAGCCCTAATATTCAGAGTATACAAAGAACTCAAAAAATTAGACAATAAGATAACAAATAACCCAATCAACAAATGGGCCAAGGACCTGAACAGACACTTCTCAGAGGAGGACATACAATCAATTAATAAGTACATGAAAAAATGTTCAGAGAAATGCAAATCAAAACCACCCTAAGATACCATCTCACTCCAGTAAGATTGGCAGCCATTATGAAGTCCAACAACAACAAGTGCTGGAGAGGATGCGGGGGAAAAGGGTACACTTGTTCATTGTTGGTGGGACTGAAAATTGGTGCAGCCAATTTAGAAAGCAGTATGGATATTTCTTGGAAAGCTGGGAATGGAACCACCATTTGACCCAGCTATTCCCCTTCTCGGTCTATTCCCTGAAGACCTAAAAAGAGCATGCTACAGGGACACTGCTACATCGATGTTCATAGCAGCACAATTCACGATAGCAAGATTGTGGAACCAACCTAGATGCCCTTCAATAGATGAATGGATAAAAAAATGTGGCATTTATACACAATGGAGTATTACTCTGCATTAAAAGTGACAAAATCATAGAATTTGGAGGGAAATGGATGGCATTAGAGCAGATTATGCTAAGTGAAGCTAGCCAATCCTTAAAAAACAAATGCCAAATGACTGCTTTGATATAAGGGGAGTAACCAAGGACAGGGTAGGGACGAAGAGCTTGAGAAGAAGATTAACATTAAACAGGGATGAGAGGTGGGAGGGAAAGGGAGTGAGAAGGGAAATCGCGTGGAAATGGAAGGTGATCCTCAGGGTTTTACAAAATTACATATAAGAGGAAATGAGGGGTAAGAGAAGAATAATACAAGTGGAAGAAATGATTTACAGTAGAGGGGGTAGAGAGAGAAATGGGGAGGGGAGGGAAGGGGAGGGGAGGGGGGATAGTAGAGAATAGGATAGACAGCAGAATACATCAGACACTAGAATGGCAATATGTAAATCAATGGAAGTGTAACTGATGTGATACAGCAATCTGTATACGGGGTAAAAATGGGAGTTCATAACCCACTTGAATCAAACTGTGAAATATGATATATTAAGAACTATGTAATGTTTTGAACGACCAACAATAAAAAAAAAAGAATGAAGACACTGTTCTTCCAAGTTATTGGAAATAACTTATTATCAGAGATGTTACCAATCAGTAAAGTTTGGGATAGATGTGGCCTGTCCAGTTGATAACTGGAACTGAATTTTTATCTCTATACCACTGACCATTCTTGTGACAGGGGTGGCTTTATGCACATCAGGTTTCTATTAATATTGATTTTTTTAAAATTATTAGTTGTTTTTCATTCATTTTCTTTTGTAATTTGTTTTCACTATAACATGTTTGGATTTATCCCAATTAAATTTTTATAATAATTTCTTGCAATTAAATTTGTGATAGCTCTATGTTACTGCATATAATCAATAATCATGGAATGCATTTCCCATTTGAATCTATTAGAAATCCTTTTGTATTAACACAAGTTCCATGTAGCTTCATGTTCTTACATAGATAAGCCCAGATAATAATCTCAGCAGGGATTTCTAGTGCATTCTTTGTAATTTTATTTAAAAGTGTACTCTCCTACACTATCTTTTTTGTGATATTACATTTTCCATTTTTAGCACTATTGGGACACAGATACAGACTTCAGATGGAGTCCAGCACCAATGCTGCCCTCCCATAGGCAGCCTAATTTCAGGTCTGACACCTTTAAGTCAGGTTCCACATACCTGATAGCCATCAATATTTCTGCCCCATCAAGTAGTGAGACAACTGTCCTGCTTCCCAGAGCCCCCTAAATCCTTCAGGCCACCCTTTCACACTGGCAGCAATTGTCAAAGAAAAAGAATGCAAACCCTAAGCCTGCAGAAAAGAGACAGAATGACCACAGGGCCCAGAGTCTCAAGGGCAAACATACTGGATTGGGCAGATAAGCACTACAGAGGGAACTGGAAGAGCTTCTGCCATGGTGTTCTGCTAGTGACACCACAGAAGTCAGATTACAGGTTCTGCAGTTCTGTGCAAGAAAAAAGGATGAACAATTTTGTCTATTTTCTATGTTGTAAGCAGCACTGCCTAGAGACCAAGCTTTGTTACATCACCTAGTCTCTACACACCTGAGCATTACATCTAATTAGACTTCTTTTTTTAAAAACATTCTGCATTGACAGCATAAAGGAAATAATTTATGAATGTAGATATTTGAGAGTGAATAGAGCATTTTACAGTAATAATTGCTAATAGCTTTACTTGTTAGTTCTGGTCATTATATTAGAGTTTAAACCACCTCTAATTATCAGATGTGCTTACTAAAGCACTGAAAATTTACAGTGACTCTATTATCTTTAAGATACTTAAAGAATAAGAAAATATTGCAACTCACTTGTAGCCCTTTGAAAAGATGCTTGATGTCATCTACCTAAAATAATTTGCACACATCACTGGATCATATGCCACAGTTGAAAAATTATTCTTGGTGACCACATTGGGATAAAATATCTGGGTCTAAGGGTTGGGCACATTTCAAAATCTTTGTTCATGCATGTGCACTGGTGCATGAATGTAACCCCAGCAATTTGGTAGTCTGAGGAAAGAAGATTGCAAGTTTGAAGCCAGTCTTGGCAACATAGACCCATCTCAAAATGAAAAATAAAAAGGCTGGGGGGAACAGAACAGTTTAGAAAACTCCTGGGTTCAATTTCCAATACCATACATACAACATACCAATATGATACAAATTTTAAAATCCCATTTTCTCTTAATTACTTATCAAAATTTACACATTTTTTACTCTATTTCTATGTGACCATCAGTCCATCTATCCATCTATCCATCCATCCATCCATCCAAAGGATTCTTTACTAGTTTTCTTTTTCCTGAGAGCTCTACCTGAACTTCATCTTCCACTCCCGGCATTCTTATACCTAGGCAAAGAGTTCAACATAATGTATTCACTGAACTTCTGCTTTCTATCACTGCTCCTCTCCAAATACGAGATACATATGAGATGAACATTGAAGTGTGTTTGAGCAGTGGTGGGAACAGGGAACTGAGTTTTGGTGTATTATCTATTCCTGGTTCTCTCTCTGCCTGAGGTGTGATCTGCATTTTTTAGTATCTTGCATCTTCTCTAATCATGTAAAGGCTTCCTCAGTATAATTATTTGGAAATCAAGGCATCTCTGCCTTGAACTTACATAGGTACCTCTATCTCAGGACAGAGAAAATATTGTATTCAAAATGCACAGGTCTCAGGGTGTTGTACTGCAGGAATAAATTAACCACATTGGCACAACAGTGTAGGTGTCCTCATGTCTTTTCCATGAAGAAGTTGTTCTCATGATGATCATCACTGGGATCAAAGTGCACAGCCCTCTACCAGAAGAAAGTGTTAACTGAGATGGAGATGCTCATTCCATGATGAGGACCCTGAGAAAAGGAAGTTGAGAGATGATAGTTACTATTGGGTCGCCTTAAGCAACCTATTTTTTTTTCCTCTGGGTCTTAGTTATACTTTTTGTGCAGTGACTGATCATAATTTTCAGAACCTTTTCAGTGACAGGAGACCCCAAATTTTATTTGTACTGAAGGTGAATGAATAAATAATGTAATCCCTGTGGTGAAGATAAAAGTGGTTATGACAAGCAAGTAGAATTTAGGATTTCATAAGGTTTAGGACTTAAGGATTATCTTCTACTTTTCATTAGTACTGAAAGTGCATAGTTGGGTACCTGTGATATCTGGGGATTACTCTGTTTTTATTTATGTAATTAATTAATAGAGTTTTAAAAAGGCATGCATTTAACACTAATGTCACCTTTCTCCACAATCCTCTCAAGACCATCTCCCTGCTTTAAACCTAAATATTGATGTGGTTTACATGCTTCAAACATTTTCCCTTCCATTTATATTCATCTCTGCATATAAATATAGAATGTATAGTGCACGAGGAGAGTCACATTTTGTGTAGATTTGTGTTTGTCAGCAAAAAAATATATAAAATATTAGATTTGAAACTTGAAGTAAATTAGTGTGGACATGATTAACTCATAATCAGTATTAATCATGCTTTAACTAATTAGATAAACTGCTTCATCAAGATATAATTTGCTCACCCTGAAACTCAATGATTAAAGCTCTATAGTACAATAGTTTTAATATACTCACAGATTTGTGCAACCATCACCTATATATTTTAAAATAATTTTATCATTTTAAAATAAACTGCCTTTAGTTTTCTTCTCCCTATCAACAACCATCCCAATTTTAAGAAATTATTATGTGTGTGTGTGTGTATTTTTTTTTTTTTAGTGGGTTATGGGGTCAAGGTGTTCTCAACAGCATCATGCCCAGGTATGCCAATCTCCATGGCAGTAGTGGGGTCTGGGTCTTACTTCTCCTATGCATGGACACATAGTTCTAGCAACAGGAACTCAGGGTCATGAGATATCATCTTGTCAGGGCAGGGAAATTAGTTCTCCCACAGGCAGGTGGCAGGAGAGGGTGCCCAGTGCCTTTGGAGGCCCCAGTGTGGACTCTTCCCATCACAATGAGTTAGCAAATCAAGAGATAAAGCAGGCCTAAATTTTAATATCACTTAATTTCAATGTTCTTACTGAATTATAGTAAATCTCCTTCATTTAACATTTCTTCATTTGCCATAAGTTTTTGAACTATTTCCAGGAAATTACTCTTCTGTTTATTTTTTGTTTGTTTATTTATTTATTCTGTTCTTCTGGGGATTGAGGCCATGGCCTTCAGCATGCTATGCAAACCCTTTGACACTGAGCTGTGCTCCAAGCCTCTTCAGGGACTTTAAAGGGTTGTTTTTGTTTCAAAATATTTTTCATAAATTTTGCCAGTGTGAGGGTTTGTGAAACTACTTAAGATGTAAAATCAGAAGTCTCTCAAGAAAATGTACAATTGTAATGCCTGCATTCTCAGTGAAATTAAAATTGTTATTTTTAATTAGTAGTATTGACACATTAGAAAGAATTAAATTCTAGCATCAGTGTCCTTTTAACAAGGAACACTATTATTCATGTACATTAGAGGCTTTGAAGATGTTAACATTAATTGTGCAATTATCATTTTTTAAAAATTTTAAAATTATGTAAGAGTTACACACATGTTAATTAAATATATAAAGTTATGCAAGTACTTAAAAATTAGCACCAACAAAAATTAGAAAAAGTATTAGAAATTACAAAAGATGGATATGAGAGTGGGAAGAAAACACCATGATTCTCTATAGAGCTAATTTAGTAGATAACAATAAAAATATAAACATTAAATAAAATAGCTAATGCACTGTTGATAGATTTATGTTTTCTGGAAATCTGTCTTTCCTTTATGTCACACAGTCCTGAGTACAGTTTAGAGATACATTAATATAAAATTTGCAAAAATTTTAGCAAAACAAAACTCATGTTGACAGGTCTGTATTGCTATGAGTTTTGTTTTGGCTTCTCGTTTTTGATGGTTTATCTTTAAAAAAAATAAAAATATTAGATATCACACAAAATCTTATGGAAGTGCATTCTTTTGTTTCATGATGACAATTTAGAAACTATAAAATCCCTCTTTTTTCTATCATAATTTTTAATGTTTTCTGGTTTTCATGTATGGATTCCTGACCTGACTGATTATTGATTTTGCCTGTATACTACACTCAGACAATTCCATTCTTGATTTTGTGTGTGTATTCATGCATTTGTGTGCACATACATGTGGTTGCACATGTATACTTTGAGGAACTTCCTAATTTCAAGAACTAAGTTCTTCTCAAAGATGACTGCCTAGATAACACACACAAAAACTCTTTCTCCTTTTATGGACATAGTTGTGTCTCTCCAAAATTAATCTCTTGAAGTCCTTACCAGCAACGTGTAGAAATTTGGAGATGATGTCTTTAGGAATGTAAATGAAGTCACATGAGATCATAAGGATGGACCCATGATCCAAATTCCTGGGTTCTTATAAGAAATAGAGACACCAGGAATGCATATGGACAGAAGAAATATCATGTCAGAATGGAACAAGATGTCTGGGAGCCAGGAAGAGAGGCCTCGGGGGCAAACTAAAACTGCTAACACTTTGACCTCAGACTCCCACCTTCTAAATATGTAAGAAACAAATTTCTGTGGTTTACATCACCCTGTCTGTTTTATTATGGTAATTCTATCCAACTTCCATGTTGCATACATACATTTCCTACAGCTACCTAGATGACTCAAACCAAGAATTATCAGAAAAAAATAAAAAAACTAAAAACTGGCTTCAGGTGATAAAAGTACTAAAAGAGAAAAAAAGAAAAATATTTGAGGCCATTAAAAACTCAGATACACAAATAAGGAAAAAAAAATATATATATATATATATCATATTATATATATTTTTAAAGGTCTATAAATTTCCCTGAAGGTACAGCACTTGCTTAGTACATGTGAAACCCTGGGTTCAAGGCCTAGTACCACAAAGTAAATAATTTTGTTAAAAAAATACCTTTAAACTTATGTGAGAAAGTGACAAAAGAGAACTAATTTAACTTTATGGCAGCACAGAATAAATTTAAAAATATGTGTGTGTGTGTGTGTGTGTGTGTGTGTGTGTGTGTTAAAATGCACTAAGCTTTATAGTTATAGTAAAAATATACCTCTAATAATAATAATACAATGTGTCCCACTGTTGATCCAGCTGCTCCAGGTTGCAGCAAATGAGTAGAATATGGTCTCTGAGGAAGGATTGCTCCAGTCCATGAAGCAGCATACTGGGATGAGAGAAGAGGGCAAGGCAGGAATCTGGTGAGTGCCTTGGGTGAGTGGTTGTGGTCCCTGGTAAGTCACAGACATTGCATGCATACAGGACTATAGCTGCTGGTCAGGCATTGGTGGAGAAACCTGGGATGTACTTCTAGGTTGACTTGTAGATGCCACTGTGTCTTGCAACTGTAGGACAAGGTAAGGTGTCCTGCAGTACCTGTTGGAAACCCCATGCCACAAGCCACCCTCAGGGCCAAGGTAACAGGTCACTTAAATGCCAGGGACAATTGTTTTCCTGCTCCAGAAAGGTTAAAGGGTCTCAAGGATCAGTATATTTGGGAATAAATGTGAAGTCTGGAAGTACACAAGGGGCACTTGGTTTCCATCTCCACCACTGACTATCATGGTGACTGGAATGAATTACCTCACTCCTATATTACTTAATGCCTAATGGTTATAAATTTATTTCTCTCTGAAAATTGTCTTGTCTTTTTACGCATCTTTATTTTTAATTACTACATACTACTGGTTTCTGTCAGTATTTATTTCATTGAAATTTATATATAGATAATCACATATGTACATGTGTGTGTATATGTGTGTGTATGTGTGAATGTGTGTGTGTATACATGTTTTTAATCTGTGTGATTTTTTCACCAAAGGTCATATTTAGAGATACTTCTCTATTAACATATTTAGATCATCTTTTTGTACTCAAGTTTGAGAGTGTGTTTCAATAACGTGTCCAGGCCACAGTTCTGCAACATTCTAGTTGGTGATAGTTATGATCCCTCTGAGCTGAAGCCAGGTGCATTGAGCTTCACATGCCTTTGTAGATATGTTTTTAAGTGATGTTTCCACATGTAAGTTTTGGTGGGTCAGGTCTCACTATATGATATCCTAATATTTTCTTATTAAGTGCTTCAAAATCTCCATTTTTAGCATTGCTGTGACAAAGATGCATCTTCTCTTTGCAGTTTCTGTAGTGTGCTTTTTTATCACCATGCCTGTGGATGCATTACACCTGTTTTCAAGTTCCTCCTGTGATGAACAAATAACATGTTGTTGTTTCTGGGTTTCCTAAATTTATTCCTCCATCAGTTCTCCAAAATTTTCCAAGAACTTCCTAGAAGCTCCAGAAGCATTCACTTGAGGATATTCTTCCCACTGGAGAAGAGCACTATATGTTGATGTAATGCTGATTTTCTGAATAAGTGTCACCACTCAAGACCTAAGAGAAGAAAAGATGAATCCTATGGTTTAGTGGAGGCATTTTGACTTTGCATTTAGGCAGAGTGGATTCTAATTCAGCACAAGTGTTTAATACTCATGGAACTTTGAAACATTCCTTTACATTAAATAGCTACATAAGCCTCATTTATAAGATAATGCAGAATGATAACAAGTGTCACAATGTAGGTAATTCTTCACTCTCACCTTTGCTGACAATCTTGATGGTGTGCTTTTACTCCTACACCTGTCAACATGCAGAATCTCTTTCCCAAACCTTGAATCTGCACTTTTCTTACTTGCCATGGTCCATATAAAGCTGTGATTATGACAGTGTGTTAGTTGGGTCCCTAGGAACAAAATTCCCTGAAAGATTTTGCTTTTACTTTCATAACCCTGTCATAGGAACAATCCACGTAAGCTTTTTGGAGGATGAGATATCATGGGAAGAGAATCCAACTGCTCAGTTGACAGCCAGCTCACTCTCTGAATCAGCTACCTTAGCAGCCATGAGTTAATCACACACAGAATTAGGACCTCAGCTGAGCCAGTCTGAATTTATCACCAACTTAATCATGAGCAAATAAATTTGAGTATTTTTATGCAATGATCAATAATAAATCATTCATTTTAGGCAGGATGCCAAGATTCAATCACTTTTAGCTTGGAAGTTATAGCGCAAACAAGAGGTGCCTGACAGGTGCTGATTTTTTTCTCTCCTAATTAAATTTAAATGCAGACCTCTTATTAGATGGTGATGAATTACACAGAAATACATGCAGACATATAAGCATATGATTGGTACTATAGCTTTCACAGTAACCCTCACCACAGGAGGAAACAGACATCACAGCTGGGCCGTTACGTCCAAGTCCAAATTACAAAATAAGATTTATTTTAATCTGTTTAAAATATAATTTAAACTGTTGAGAGAATTAAGTACATGTGGTCCCTGCCTCCATGGACACCCACCTTCATTCGGGGATGGCTCTGTGCCCAGCATGGGTGAGAAACACTAGTTGACTTCTGGACACCTCCAGGTTGGAGTTCCTGCTCACTCTAGGTAGGCAGCATCTCTCCTGGTCTTTTGACCTGGGTAGAACTAGTAGAGAAGAAGTGCCCCCACCATCTCCTGTCAGCACGAAAAGGAGGGCTTTAGGTCTGCCTTCTCCTGAAAGTCAGGATAGTCAGAGCTCTTCAAGCTGGAGTATCTGCTGTGACCTGAGTTGTGTTGGAGGCTTAGAACAAAGTGAGTTTTCAAGATATACCTCCAAAAATATACATACTTCATTAGGGAGTTTATATTGGTAATGTAATAAATAATATTTTGGATGTTTGGGTTAAGTTATTGCAATTGATTTCATGGTTCTTTTTAATATTTATTGTGAATGTTTGAAAATTTTAAATTATACTTGTGACACATTTTATCAGTATTGAAAGTTGCTGCCTTAGGCGGTTGTTTCCCTGTTCAAAGCTCAAAATCCATCCTGATAAGACCAGAAAGCAGAAAATTTAAATTAATTTTAAAATAATGGTCATTGTGTCATTTATATTCATGAATAATATATACACATGTAATAAAGAAATTTACATAACCAAGGTTTATATGATACAAGGTTAATGCAAATATCCTCCTGGATGGGCCAGATCTCACTAGTCCGAGTAAGACATGCCTTAACTGTCAAAAGCCTAAAGCTTTGTGTTCATTTTTCAGAACCTCAGAAAATAAAAATAAATATAAAAATAAAAAGACAGTGGGGTATGACTGACAATCCAGAGACTCCAGAGGCAGCTGCATAAGGATTTCAAGTTGGTGGCCAGCCTGGGAAAACTAGAAAAAATCTGTCTCATAATTTTAAAAAATGAAAAGAACTGGGGCTGTTTATCAGGGACAGACTTCCCAGGATTCAATCCCAAGTATTGAAAAAAGGGAAAAAAAGAAACAATAAACAAAAAGAAAAATCAGGGATCAAGAACCACTGTCACTCAGTCCTCATTCACTCTTTGGTTGTATATACTCTACTGTCCTTAATACTTTGGCTCATTAGGCTGAGATTCAGGGGGCCTGGCTGAAGCCCTGTTAAGTAAGAGTCACATGGGTGAGATCTGTCCATTTCAGCACATACCTAGTGAGGAGGGGGTGTGCTTTGCCGTCTGCTGTGACTTTTGTCTCTGGAGCCTGCTGTTCTTCTGACTCATGTCTAGACTCGCCTATGCTCAGGTCTTTTGGGTTGCTCTGCCACGTAGGTGCTAGAAAATTCACAGAAAGAATGTTAGCACCCTGACAAATAGGAAATGCCGAGTGTTGGTTGGCATTTTGAGACTTAGGAGGCTATTTGGAACTGGAAGGACCCACAACGGTGGAAACTGGAGATGATGGACAGGGACTGCACACTTCATCTTCAGAGTTCGCCAACCTGAACACTCCTCTGGGCAGCTCAGCTCCCAGGCCACTCTGCCTGATAACTGGGTGTGGGTCTGCATTTGGGACTCTGCACACCCTGTCCAATTACTGCATGATTGTTTCAGTCCCCGCCTAAAGTCCTGTCTGGGATCAACATGCCCATAGAGATGCTGAGGCATCTCTACAGGTTGTGTGGTGAAAATTGGGCTGTTCATCCAAAGAGGATCCCAGCTCTGTGTGTGGGGTTTTTGCATGAGAATAGCTGTTGTCTTTAGGGACCCCAATTCCTCCTTTCTTCTGAGCTTTCTATATGTATAAGAAGCAGTGTTCAGGTCCAGAAGAAGTCAGTCCTGTAGTCTAGCTCTACATTGTCTATGAATAAATTCCTCAATTTCCAGCTTCCTGTCCATATTGTCTATGCAAAATTCCCCTCTCCACAATATCTACTCTTTGTTTCCCATACTGCATTACAAATAGATGCAGTATTTTTCAATGTTTTCTTCCAAGTACTGGGTGGCACTTTTTAAATATTTCATTTTCTGTTTTGAGCATTTTGCATGAGAGGAAACCAGAGATTACTTGACCATTTGGGGAAAAAAGTGTGTGCCTTCTGTTTTTCTTCTATAGGCACAGAAAACTCACTACAATGACTTTGAGATTCCCCTGCAGACTTCACTATGTGACATAACCTCAGTTCATTCTCCCATCTTTTCCTGCCTCTGGATTTCATAACTGCCTGACACAGGTGTCCAAAGTTTATGTCTCAAGCCTCTTGGAGTGTCTAGTGAGTGCCATTCCTGGGTCTTGTCCTCCTAGAGAGCAGTTGGAAGTGTGGGGCGGGAGCCTCTCAGGGGAGTAGCTGGAGGCCCTGCCGAGATTTTCCTTTCATCCAAAAGGCATTTCCACTGTTTGTTTGGTTTTTATAAGCTACTGTGAATAGCAAAAACGATGTCAGGTGTGTAGCCATTTGTTTGACACACCGATTCCAATCTCTTTAGCTGTATACCCAGAATTATTACTACTGGATCAAGCAGTAGTTTTGTTTTGACTTTTATGAAGAACCTTTATACTAATTTTTAAAAATCAGTACAAAAGCAAGCCTCAACTCCAAATGTTTCTCAATAGTGGGTGTGGGTGCCTAGTGATGGGGCTTTCTTCCTGATGTTGTGGGGACATGAAGAAACCCCAGACCCAATTCATCTCATTCCCACTTTGGAACATGGTGCCCAGCTGACTGGAGAGAGAGAGAGGGATGTGGAAACCTCCTCTCTTCAGGCTGATGTCCTGTGTGGTAATTGTGGGATCATAACTGCCTTTTTGAATTTAGGTCACTTCTTATATTTTTTCAGTTTTTTTATTAGAGGATGAGAGGTGAGTAGAAGAGAATGAAAAAGGCCCTGTTGTGAATCTCATGCTACCCTCTGGTTGTTATGGTTACTGCCTAGTTGTACCAGTGCCATTGGTCACTAAGCCAGTGACTCCCTCCAGCTCTGGGTCTCAGTGCTCTATTGTTGGCATTTCATCTGGTTACTGAGCTCATGTAAAGTGTCTGAAGAAGGCAGTTTCTGAGGTTGTAGGTCATGGTGGCTGCTGAAGCTTCTGCTCCTCATTTGAAGTGAAGGCGTGCTCAGGAGACCCTCAACACTCCAGTCCTGAGTAACATCAAGGAAGGGTGTGAAGGCTTTACACCAGAACCACAAGCTCATAGGAAAAAGCTAAGGTTGATGTGAAATCTGCTGGACAGGTTACTGCAAAAATAGTGAAGAGATCACAGGAAAACAAAGTGAGAAAGAAGAAGACAAAGAGACAAGAAGAAATATTACCAGTTAGATGAAGCAGCCTGCACATAGTAATTGACAAAGAAACTGACTTTCTACAGGAAACTGGCTCATTGTGCTTGGAGAGCAAGCAGGGCCCCACCTCCAGGAGTTTAGATTCAGAGGAAGGTATGGGTGTCCTGCAGTAGAAGCTGAGCCTCCCTTGGATGAAGTGATGAATGGACCCCAGACCCCACTCACCTCAATCCCACTCTCATACTAGGTGCTCTATTGACTTGAGAAGAAGAGAGTTGTGAGACCCTCCTGGCCCAAGGCAGTGTGATATCCTGTGATTATTGAAATCCAGCGATCCTAAAGACCTGTGTCACTTTTTATTTTCACATTTGCACTCAGAGGATTGGAGGTCAGTAAAAGAAAGAAAGGTCCTCTTGAGAAACCCACTGTACTTTCTGGTGGTTATAATCACTCCCAGTTGTACCAGTGCCATTGGTCACTGAGCCACTGCTTCCTTCCAGGTTTGGGGTTCTTTGCTTCACTGTTGGTTAAGGGAGGAGATGGGGGACCTTCAAGTATGGTGTCCTGGGCCAGGGTGTCCTGGGACCATGTCAGCAGTTTGGACTCATTAGAGGGTGTGGGCAGAGTTCTCTCATTTCTTGAGTGTGAGCCTAGCTCCTGTAGTTGATACACTTTCACAGGTGGTGTCCTGAAAAGCGAATGCCTTTTGCTTTCAGAGAAAGGAAAAGGAACAAAGAAGAGGCCTATCTAGAGGCTTTTCTGGGGTAGAGGACTAACCTGTGCATCACACTTGCCATAGAAACCTGATGACATTATGGCAACCATGGAAAATATGGTGCCATTCTTTAGGAGGAGTTGTTGTGGTGAGGGCAGCAGGGCCCTGCCTCCAGGAGTTTGGACTCAGCAGGGTGTGAGTGTCCCACTGTGGGGGCTGAGCCTCCCTTGGTGTTGGAAGAGAAAGGGACACTAGACCCATGTCACACAATTTCTGCTTTGTAACAAGAGGGGGGGTGGAGGGAGAGGGGGGAGAGAGAGAGAGAGAGAGAGAGAGAGAGAGAGAGAGAGAGAGAGAGAGAACGCATGCACTAGGTCTGGTGTGTTCAACATCAAGTTCTGTGGCAAATGGGGGTGGAAAAGAAAGTGTTAGTCATTAAATAGATCAGTCTTCTAAGGAAACATTCTGAAATTTATACACAGAGTAAATTCAGGGGATTTTCAGGAATTATAATTAAAGAGGCTATGATGTAAAATCATACATCAAAGACCATCACACTTTTTTAGTATAATTTTTGTTTTGATATTTCAATATGTTTAGATGTCTTCTTGGATTTAGTGCATGGACTCTCTCTCATCCAGTGAAGAGGACTACGGAATAGGATAGAGGAGAGTATGGCTGCAGAGTCACTAACCAAGACCTCTGGAGACCAAGCAGGAAGCAGGTTTGACTTTATTGTGCAGTTACCATGTATATATATTCAGGAAGTAGCTAAGCAGATTATAGGCAGCCACCAATACAATTTCTGGCCAACTGTCCTTTCAATGACCAATCAAGGAGTGGCCATAGAGCAAGTGCAGGTACTGCAACATGCAGCCTCATGCCCAGGGCTATGCCTGTGGTGTAAGCTGTTTGTTGCTCACATGCCTAGCATAAGGGATTGGTTTGCCACTCAGACACCCTTAATGTATGCCATATATTTAGTAGTCCATGCAGTTGTTCCCACAATTTAGTATGAAATGTATTTTTTTCTTATTGGCTGATTTCCTAGATGTATCTTAAAGCCCCATTTTCCTCTTATCTTAGCTGTGATATGTCTTCAAGTTGCCTTTTGTATATTACCTTATCCACACCTTCCTTAGAAGATGAAGTGTTGGTCTTAATTGGTCTCCAATATTCCTATGTTTGTGTTAGACATTCTCCTGGGTGTCTTGTAATGCTGTTGTCAACTGTTCCATTGCCCTGTGGATGGCATAAAGATCTCAGTATGATGGTACTCATATATATTATTCAGATCAAATTGTTGGGAATGACATTGTTGGGAATAAAGTTGACAGTGAGTTAATGGAACTAAAACAGACTCAGATTCCTGTTGCAGTGTAGCAGGGAATTAAGGTATGGACACCAAGATCTGAAAGCAATGTTTTATTAGTGGTTCCATGGGCCAAAGAGATGGTTCCCAAAGTCTGAGCCCTTAGGATCATGCGTATACATAAGCATGTTTTGGGTACATCAAGGAAACAGATTTGGTGCAATTCTATTGCAAGGTGCAGTCTACTTTTCTTTCTGGCACAAACTTGTTAACAGCCTTGGGACTCTTTGCTCAAGACGCTTAGGGTCTTTTACTGCACTAAGCCTAAAGAAGGAATGTCCGCATAGCTTTGTCTTTTGCCTCTTCTACTGTGGTTTTCTTTTGCAGCTACCTGTTAACCACCGAATGCCTCTATGGGTAAATGTCAGTAATCAGAGCTGCTGTGTTAGCATACAAAACCAAAGCCTGTCACCTCTTAATCTGCTTAAGTTCCCATTTCTTAGATGCTTTGTTTTATTCTATTTTTTCTGACTACATTAGAATAATAGAGCTAATGTATCTGAATACTGAGAATGAGTAAGAGAAAAAAAGATGGTGGATTTGTGGGAAGTGGTGGTTTGCACAGTTTCGTGACTTGGGACACAATCAGAAAAAAATTACTTCTTTGGGAGGTGAGTGAAGGGTGGGGGGAAAAACAGTCCACTAATACTCAATATACGAGAGAAAGTTCTGGACCTTGGTGTTGGGGTTTGAGTGTGCAGAGTTTAGCTCCCTCAGGCCTGACATATTGCAAGAGCTGTGGCTGTGATTTAGGTCAGCTGAGGCAGACCTCAGTAAGGAGGAGGAAAAGTTCTCTTCCCCTTATCGCAAGTCACAAGTTCTGCATGGTTTGGCCAAGAGGAAGAAGCTTCCTGCATACTTGTCCCAGGAACAGTACATTCTAAAGAAACAAATGCATCCTCAGGGGATTAGATAATGTCTACAAAGAACTTTGGGAGGGTACTTATCAAATAAACAGGAACGATCTGAATTTAGCTCTGTGTACCCGCTGAGGCATGATATTTGGGCAATGTGGGTAAAGTGTTATTTGAAGAATTGCTTGCTTTGTTAGAAGAAGAATATAAAAGGAACTTGCAAATAAACCTCAGCATGCAGTTGCAACTGCTGCCTTTGCTCTGCATCCCCTGTGTCCTGGTTATTTTGCGACCCTTACCCAGGGACCCAAACACTCTAGATGTTCACACCTTGGAAAGTTGAAGTACACCAGACAAAGCCAAGGAGCTTTTTAGAAGCTGAACTCCTGGTGGGAATTTGGAGTGGGATGGGAGGAAAATGTGTGTGTGTGTGTGTGTGTGTGTGTGTGTGTGTGTGCTTTTTTTGTAACCATTTTAGAGGGTACAATTATATATATATATATATATATATACACACACACACACACAAACACACACACAGAAGACCTAAAAATTGCTGTAAGTTCTGGGATATTTGGCATGGAAAACCCCAGGACTGGAGTTGCAGATTGTCTTGGGTAGATTCAGAGGCTATTTGGCCAAACAAACTGGTATTCAGACAGGCACGGTTAGTCAGTCACACACAGGAAGCTTAGACTCAAATACCTCAATATAAAAGTGGCACAAACTTAGACTGGGTGCTTCGATTCATGAATTAAAGGCAAAAACCAGCACATAAATTGAGCAGATGCAAACTGAGAGATCTAACCTGAGCCTAGAGAATCAGGAGAATCTGGCACAAAGACAAGGTCTTGCTGAGTTGTTTAGGACCTCAATATAATGCTGAGGCTAGATTTAAACTTGCTGTTCTCCCAGATCAGGCCCTGCAAACTGCTGGGATTACAGGATTGCACCATCTTTCCAGCACAGATAGTGGATTTTAAGAGAGCAGAATTGGAAATAGAAGGAAATCAATATTAAGCCGATATAAGTTTGATCTTTGTTATTGGCATGTTTTTGTAATACTCATAGCTAGTGTGTAAATGACTCATGCTGGGTCTTGTTTATATTCAGGTTCTTCATTCTAGAGTTTGTTTCATCTAGCAGTGAGTGCCATGTGACTGACTTCTTATTTTATTTTTAAAGAGAGAGTGAGAGAGGAGAGTGAGAGAGAGAGAGAGAATTTTTAATATTTATTTTTTAGTTCTCGGCGGACACAACATCTTTGTTGGTATGTGGTGCTGAGGATCGAACCCGGGCCGCACGCATGCCACGCAAGTGCGCTACCACTTGAGCCACATCCCCAGCCCCTGTGACTTACTTCTTATGCATCTGGCTGTCCCTTTCATCAGTTGCTTCTCTGTAAAAACACAGTTGCTTCTCTGTAAAAAAAATTGTGTATTTCCCTGATTTAATCATTATACAATGTATACTTATGCCAACATATCAAACTGTATGCCATAAGCATGTTCAATTCTTATATTTCAATTAAAAAGAAAACATTTGAAAAACAGAAAAGCCTTAAAAGAACAGACCTGCTTCAATTATATTTTCTAAGTAATATCTAGTCATTTTGGACTCCAAATAAAATTGTAATGCTATTCCAATTTTCTACTGAATCGATTAAGAGAAAATAGCAGTTGAATCCTATGGAATATTAAGTGTCAAATTTTCCTATAAAATTTTAATTGCAGTTTATATTTTATACAATGAACTATGAGTAGGAACAATCTACAGTATCTCTCAGAGAAGAGAATTATAGCAATTTGACAAATTGGGAACCTGAAGCAAGGAGATCACATAACTTATTCATTCTCTGAAATCTCAGTGATGGTACTACAGGAACAACTATATTAATATCATTTAATCTGCAGCTATTTTGATTCATATCACTAATTTAAAATCTATGCATTCTATTGTTTAGTATAAAATTTCACAGAAAATTTTTAAAGTCAAATTTATTTATTTATTTGTGTGTATGTATTTTTGAAGCATATCTAAGACTCCACTGGTCAGTCTAATTCAAGAACATTTGATTTGGTACTATTTTTATTTTTTATTTTTTAAAAATAATTTTAGCTGTTATATTTAAGTCCAGAATGATTCTGAGTTAATTATTTATATAATCCCATGTAAAATACATTATCACTCTTTTGCATTAAATATGCAATTTTATTCCTATCTTATTTGTGGAAGATGCTATTCTCACTTGAATTAACTTGAGAACCTTGTGAAAAATAAATTTGCCAGAGCTGTACTTTGTGATGCATGCCTGTAATGCTACTGGCTTGGGAGGCTGAAGCAGAAGGATTATGTGTTCAAAGCCAGTCTCAGAAACTTAGTGAGGCCCTAAGAAACTCAGGGAGTCCCTGTCTCTTAACAAAATATTAAAAGGGTCTAGGGATGTGACTCAGTGTGTAAGTTCCTCTGGGTTCAATCACCGGTATAAAAAAAATAACAGAGTTGGGCAGCTTATTTTTCCACTGCCCATTTTCTTCCACTGATACATTTCTAGATTTTGTTTTGTTTTGTTTTGTTTTAATCAGGGATTTAACCCAGAGGCACTTAACCATTGGGGCCAAATTCCCAGCTCTTTTTAATGTTTTATTTTGAAAGAAGTTCTTGATAAGTTCCTTAGAGCCTCATTGTATTGCTGAGGCTGGTCTTGAACTTGCAATTTTCCTGTCCAGCCTCCTGAGTCTCTGGGATTAAAGGTGTGCATCACCACCCCTGGCCAGGCAATTCTTTAAAACACTGAGGGTTAAAATAACTACTGTGCTTAAGGTGATAAGATATGCTAATGTCACCATATGTTATAACTGTAGTTCAAATTTCATTGTTTTGTAAATAAACAATAATCAGCAAGAACAACTAAAAGTAAAATTTTTAAACATTTATAAATATAATGTTTCTATTGCTTATGGATATATATAAAACACTAAATTTTCCCTAAGATTTTTTTCCTTAAGATTGTTTTGAGTAGATTCTTCAAGTATATGATTAAATATCACTGCTATCATTATGGCCTTCTTTGAAATTAATATGAGTTTCTTATAAATATTTTACTGTGGTTAACATCAAATAATGATGAATTATGTCACTCATCTCTGAACCTTATTATTTATTTATTTTTGTTGTGCTAAAAGAGAACTTCAGGGCCTTGCACAGGCTAGGCAACTGCTCTTAACTACACCCACAGCTTCATGAATCTTCCTGTTCAAATAATGGTAAGTAAAAAATTATTTAAATGGGCTGGAGATGTGGCTCAAGCAGTAGCACGCTCGCCTGGCATTCGTGCGGCCTGGGTTCGATCCTCAGCACCACATACAAATAAAGGTTCGCTGAAGACTAAAAAATAAATATTAAAAAAATTCTCTCTCTCTTTAAAAAAATTATTCAAATGTACAATTAAAATAATTTGCTATATTTATTTGTAAATCATAAATATGTATATATATATATCACATATATAAATGCATGCATACATGAAATTCCTATATTTTCTCGTAGTAAAGTTTTTTGAGGGTATATAAATAAAAAGTGGAATTGAATATTACATGATATGTACACATGTAATATTAGCAAAATGTGTAATATATATTACATATAGTATAATATAATCTAATAATATCAATGAATTTTATACATTGCATATGTTACATAGTATCTCTATTATAAAGCATATATAATAAGTAATGTGATATATGTTATAATACTGAAATGCATACATTTTAAACATTGACTCAAAGCTTTAATAGAATGAGAAAAAATGAAAAATAAATTTTATGAATGTAAACAATGGATTGTAGAAATCAAACAATTTGTTAATAAGCAGCAATCTTTCTCCTCTGATGACAGTCAGTCAGTTAGTAGTACCTGGGCTTGATTAAACTCTTGGGAATTAACAGCTATCTTCAAATAAGAATTTCAATCTACAAAGAGTCTCTAAGGTAGATTGCAGAAAATATAGCAAGGCAATTCGCTCTGTTAATTTATGAACAAAATAGGCAAGTTTTCAGTATGTTAGACACCA
Organism: Spermophilus citellus; assembly: GCF_964194105.1. Taxonomy (NCBI): domain Eukaryota; kingdom Metazoa; phylum Chordata; class Mammalia; order Rodentia; family Sciuridae; genus Spermophilus; species Spermophilus citellus. Next base: position 60,612,557 of record NC_138184.1, read on the forward strand.
AAATAAAGTATCACAAAGGGAATTTTTTGAGATTAATTTTGAAAATTTACTATCATTCTCTCAAGGCTGTAAATGCTATGGCACACATAAAAAAATCAAACTTGTCATAGTAGCACTGATTCAACAAGTGTATGTGTCTGTCCTCACATCATTCAGCAACTTAACTCTAGATTTCTATCAGTGGAAGCCAGAGGTTCAACTGCCCTCTCTGTAGGAATAAGGGAATGAAATCCTCCTTCCCACTTCCTAACTTCTCTGTCTGTTATTCAAAATCCTAATTAGCCAACATTGCTTTTTTTTATCATTCAAGATAGTATTAGAGAAGATGCCAAACTGCCATAACTAGGACAACATTTGTATAAAATTTATTAAAGTTCAACAGAGTTATTATTTCCCATTCATCTATCAAGTAATAACTTTATGGAAATAGTGTTTTTGTGATTTTGAAGGAAGAATTAGGAAAACTATTTTTAAGCAGGAAGAAGTTCTCCTCCCAAGTTACTGGAAATTATTCTTACTTATTAATCTAAGAAATGTCCTCAAACTATAATTACATGCTTTGGTAAAGTTATCCTATTTACTTTATAAAATTCTGAGTTTAAAATATTAGTAAAATTAAATAATATGAAGAATTCAAGTACATTTCCAATTCTTTCTGATATGAATTATAATTTTTTAAATCTAAAATACAAAGGGAAAAATAATTGTCAAATATACAGTATAATATTTTATTTCATCATAGAGAATTCAAAACAGATAAAAAGCCACCATGGCCATTGATTAAAATTCTACTATCTTAAAAAACAAAACAAAACAAAACATTTTAACATTTTTTATTATATCCTTCTACTTCTATTTTACACGCATTCCTATGGTATGCTAATTATTATAATTTTAAAATAAATTTATTCTACTACATGCATGTCACAGAGAATGAGAATAAATCAATGTGAAGTATTCTCTAAGTGTGAACTCCTTCTCTCTGAGTCCCCTCAGTCATCCTCAGTACTTCAAGGTCTGCCTCTAGGGATCACATTCAGCTCTGTTTGCCCCCAGGATTGATTTTGAGCTGAACTGGAGGCCTCCTAGAATCCACAGTTAGAATCAATAGGAAACATTCACAAGCACAAACAAACATTTACTCCCTTTCCATGAAAATGTCCAAGGTCTCTGTCCAGCCAATGCCAGCTCCGCACCTTGCCAGTTTCCCCTTGTTTTGAGGATGTGGAAAGCTGTTTATATCTGGGCAAAGCTGGACTGGGATTCTCCCTCTTTTGTGATGGTCTTGCTCACTGTGCTCTTCAAGCTGCAGAGCTGGAACACGGGGACCATATGCTGAGCACATCCTTCTGGCTTTGGGCGTGGTATCCATAGGAGACTGGATACCTCTTGAAGAACACTTCTCCCACAAGCAGGAGTAATCAGATTTGTCACATGTCCTGCGTCACACTATCAGAGTCCTTACATGGTTTAAAGTTTCTGTAAGCTGGTATTTATTCATTTACAGCTCACACATCCATGCATTTCTTCAATCAGTCCTCATCACAATTACTGATCTATTCATTTTAGCTTCATGTAACCTGATATACAAAAGCTTCGGGAAATTCAGCATATGAGTGCAAACTGCCATGTTAGTCCATGGCAGAGCTGGGATGAATTATACCATCTTTTTTTTGCCTCTGATTTCTCTCTCCTCTCCATATATATCCTCTATTTGGGTGAAGCCTCAGGGGTCACAGACCTGTTGGATAGGTTGTTAGCATTTGCTTATCAACTGTTTTCCCCTTGGCCTCCTTTGTATTGGATAATACAGTGAGCCTGAGCCAATGATGTGGGAAGAAGATTTGGGCTTCTTTACATACTGGCCCCTAAAATGTCCTGTGTGATGTACACACTGCATATAGGGGATCCCAAAGGACATTAAGAGGACTCAATGACTGAACCAAGTTTTTTTTTTTTTTAAAAAAAAAAAGGTCTCACACAGGCCCAGACTGCCTTCTCCAGAGTTCAGGGTTACTGTGGTGGGAGGATCTTCATGGAGGATACCTGGCCAAGAAGAGTCAGATGAGGACAGGGCCAGTAGCAGGACAAGGCTGGGTGAGAATGGAGCTAGCAATGCTTCCAGTGCTTGGATAAGTCCCTTAGAAAATGTGACCAGGAGCTGGTATACACAGGTGCCTGGGAATCATATGGAAAGAACACCCTGTTGTGAGTTATGAGGAAGAGATGATGGCAGAGAAGAGATACACGTCCAGGATTCTGACAGCAGTCTTGAGAACAAGATATTGCCCGAGGTCTGCAGGCTCTGCTATCATTCACCATGGTAAATCACAACAACAAAGATTCCTCTAAGCACAGGGGCTCATGGTAGAGTTTGTCTCCAAGAATGATTTAGGTGCTGCTTTGTGGGATTGCCAGAGATTTCCAAGCATGAGCACAGATGTAGAGTGTATTCAGTGTTTCATGGGAAAGTGGTCCCTGAGGATGGGGGTATAGACTTGGGGGAGAAATGAGAGAGAGGGAAAGAAAGTGCAACTAGACACTTTCACTGGAACCTGAAGTGTACTTAGCCTGAATTACTTGAACCTGAAGTGTACTTGAAACAGGAAAACATCAATCCTCACCCACATCATGGATATGTAAATTCAGAAAGGATTTTCAAAGGAAATAATGATGAAAATATGAAAAGTTTCTAAAAGGACAATTTTAGCAGTCTCAGCATCATATTTTAACATTTCCTTAAAAATACACCAACTATATAGATGACAGATTTTATTAAGGTTAAATTTATTTTATATAAAAGCATACACATGCACAAAGATAAAGACAAGATGAGACAGAGAAACTGAAATGATAGGAAATAAGACATTTGAATGTGTTAGGTCTGGAATTTAGATTTTTCTATTTCCAATTTTTTTATAGTTATGGTATGTCTTCTAACAGATAGGGATGAACCCAAGGTTTAAAATTAAAGTCTTTTCAGTCTCTCCTAAAATGGCGCTTTCTCCGTGCATGCACAATGATGTTCTAAATTTCACTGTATATGCACGTGGTCTGGAATGTTCTAGATATAAAAAGAGTGATGACAAAATAGGAGAGGGGGAGAAAAAATGCAGAGTTAAAAAAGACATGACGATTCCAAAAGGAATCTCTGTGAAGTGAAAATGATAACTACTTTTTTCTGTGATTATTTATATATATATATATATATATATATGTAAACATACACATATATGTGTATATATGTATGTATACACGTATGTGTGTGTATGTGTGTGTATATATATATATATATATATATATAATTGCATTCCTTAAACACAGATTAATGATATTTCAATAAAGAAGAAAAACTAAAATGGCATGCAATATTTAAGCTTTATCAGCTTCAATATCTATCTATCTATATAATATTATTATAAAAATAAAACAAAAAGACAAGCTACAAGTGTAAGTCTAATCCACCACCCCTGCTCTTCCTTTTAGTAAATCAACACAGGGCTCATCTATGAGGGTTCTGTGTCTGGGATTGGGGTCTCTGATAAACTTCATGATTGTGGCATGCTTGCTGGGTAGAAAGTTTCTGTGCAAAGGCACAGAAAGCCTGGCTGCTAGGAAGTTTCTCTGCAAAGTCACAAAATGCCTGGCTGCTGGAAAACTTTTGTGTAAATCCATGGGATGCCTCTCTGCTGTAGCAATGTCCTTTATGAAGAAGCTCTGTGTTAGAGTCTTCTCAGTCTCAACCTTGATTTTAGGCATATAATTCCTGGGAATAAAGGAACTTGCTTGCTGGGATAACTACAATGTTTCAATAAACTCCCTTATTCCTGGATCTGCCGCTTAAAAGTTACTTTAGACAATGAATTTCTTAAGAGCTGCACAAAGCTCCTGACTTTGCATATTCTAATTGTGGGATATAACTGCAGAATAAACAACATTACTGGTACTCTATGCAATAAAAATGTAATTATGGTCCTAATTACCTAATGTAACCTATCGGTGTAAATAAACATTGCCACTTGGAAAAGTAGCCATTTTTCTTCCTGCCTCTACATCTTGTTTCTGTGTCCTCTTATTATTTTTCCTAATACTCATTAAGGGTAAATTTTTGTAGGTATATTTACAATTTCTATGGTTTTTTAAAATTCAAAAACATGCCATAGAGAATTCCCAACCCCAGATATTATTGCAAAGCAAATTCACTTTGGCCTGGAAATCAACATCTTTTACTCTGATGAAACAGAACATCCACACACCTGGGTACATGAGACAGGTTTATTACTTACGGACAGGGAGCAAGGGCATGCAGAAGCTTTGGATTCATTCCAAGCTTGTCCCTGGCAGTCATGAAGGCTCCACACAGAGGATTCAGTTTCATCCAAGTATGCTCCACTTATACCAAAGCTGAAGGACCCCAGGAAGATGTCCACCTTGGGTTTTATGCTCTAGAAACACAATACTCTCTAAATCATTAAAGGGAATCCTGATTCCAGGAAAACTGGAATAGAAGTTATGTTGTTCCACTTAGTTACATCCTAGCTTATGGTGTTACTTTCTCAGTATATTTTGCAGTTGTCCTGAGAACTACAAGGGATAATGTGGGACTGTGAACAGGGCTGATCCAAGATGACTTGGAGAATGCTCTTGCAGTCACTCCTGAGGTTACATTGGGTTAACTGGGGTTTAAATATGATGCTAAGACTACTGACTGGCAAATCATAAGAGAGGGAGATTTTTCTCGTATACATTGGCGTGCGTACACACTGGTGTCTGATTGTCCTACTCTATTTACATGGGCCCTTAAAGCAAAAGACAGAGATGCAGCAGAGGACACAGAGATATAAGGCAGAGGTTCTTTTTACATTACTTCTGGAATTGAAGACAGTAAGTATGTGAGCAGTCAATGACACTATGAAACAAAAGGAAAGTTTTAATTGATTAATTTACTATTGTTATTACTGGTAGCAAGGATTGACCCAGGAGCTGTTCACTACTAATCCACATCTGCAGGCCTTTTTATTTGGAGACAGGCTCTAGAGAAGTTGCTTAGGGCTTCACTTATTTGCTGAGACTAGTCTTAAACTTGCATCCTTCTAGCTCAGCCTCCCAAGGCACTGGGATTATAGGCATGTACCACTCTGGCCAGCCAAAGATATTTATTATTAAATGATACTAAAAATTGTACATATTTATAGGGTATCACAAGATATTTGAATACAATGTGCACATTAATTAGCAATCTTCAAATCAGGGTAGGCATACTTGTCTTTCAAATAGCTACTATGTCTTAGGGCAAAACTTCTTAAAATATTTTCCCAGATGTTTTAAAATATAGAATACATGATGATAAATGAGAGATAGAAAAAAGTATCTACTGTACATTTTCAGAAAACATTGAAATTTGTTGTTTACTTTTTAAAAAGACTTAAATAACTACCAACACATATAAAAAGATGATTCTGAATGATTTTCTGATGTAAATTTTTAAGTTATTAATTGATGTCTTTGAAGAAAATGAAGGGAAACACCTCCCTATGCATATGTCTTACTATATGCATCTATGTTTAACAGAACCTATGTTATTAACATTAAATAGGGACATATAAAAGTATTTCTATTAAAATAAGAGCTTCTACTTAGTTGAAACTCATACAAACATTTGATAAACTCAGTCAATATATTCTAAAGCCAAGGAGATGTAAACCTATAATCAATGAATCAATCACTTTACACATATAGCAGCAGAAACTCTTACAATTATCATAAAAACACACTGTGAAACTACAGGTGAGTCCTCATCATGATACTTCAAACTGAAAAATGACCATGTCATGTTATCTTTTTCTGTTGCAATAACCAAATACCCAAGACTGAGTACTTGACAAAGAAATTTAGTGACCTACAGTTCTGGAAATTCAACAGTATGGTGCCAGCATCTGCTCAACTCTTTGAGGAACTAAGAGTAGGTGAAATCACAATAGTGGGAGCACATACAGAATAGACCACAGGACAGGACAGGGAGCGAGAGAGCAGAGACACCAGAACTCTCTGTAAGACAGCCCAATTTCATGGGAACTGATATACTCCAGACATTACCATTTATCCCTTTAAGCATGACCTCCCAATGACCCAGCCACCTTGTACTTGCATCCACACATCAAAGTTTCCACCTCCTCCAAAACCTTGCAAAGCTTCCAGCACATGGAAGTTTTTTTTTTGGGGGGGGGTGCGGGGGGGAGGACTTCACTTATGTGTACAGAGAGGAAGGCATGAAGTAATTAATATTCCTGCAGTTGAATTCTATTACCAACCAAATGTGAAAATACAAACTACAATGAAAATACAATTTTCTAAGTCAAATATAAAAGAGTTGAAGCTGATCATTTTCATTTATAGAAAGTACAAAAAATGAAAGTGATCTATGGTATCTGATGTCACATACTGGTCCCTGTTGAATATGATTATGGTAGAGGCACAAAGAGGAATCTTTGAGATGGACAAGATTGTATTTTGATGTAGAAGAAGCTGAAGGCAAAAGTGTATATAATTTATAAAATTTTACTTAGTAATTTATGACTGATTTGTACATAAAGCTGCTTTGATGGTTTATTGGTGATTTAAAAATCATTTGAAACAATAAAAAATTACACCTAATGTATATTATCAAGGTGGACATGAAATATATGAAACAGAGCAGGGGTTTTTAGTGGACAATTGCATCCCATTCTGTCCATTTCTATATTGTAGGGATTCTGAGCATGGAAATATTATAGAGGAACATTCCTCTGGTGAGCAAACTCCTCGGGAGTAGCAAACACTATTTTCCTACCCTTAGAATGTCCTGCAGTTTTTACTAGGAAACTAGTAAGATAACTAATACATGTGAACCATCTAGCTGTAATGGCAATGCCCTGCTGTGTTCTATAGTCTTATCAGCCTTGACCTTGATCTCAGGCACATAGCTCCTATGAATAAAGGAAGTTGCTTGCTAGATAACCACAATGTTTCACTAAGCTCTGCTGATCCTGGATCTGCCCACCTAACAGTAACTTCAGACAATTGACTTTCTTGAGAGCTGCACAAAGCTCCTAACATTGCATATTGTAACTGTAGAATGTAACTGCAGAATAAGCCACTTTACTCATACCATAAACTATAATGTAGTTATGGCAGTAATTACCTAATGTAACCTATTGGTATAAATTAATGCAGCTGCTTGGATGAGCAACCAACTTTCTGCTGCATCTTGTCTCTAATTCTCTTTTTACTTTCCTTATACTATATTAAAAATAACTAAATTTACCCGCTAAAGGCAAATATCATTGGAGTACATTAACTTGGAAAATTCTTCAAAGACACAGAGCTAAGACACAAACATGAAAGTAGACAAATGAAAAATTCTTTCCACATTTTTAATATGATTTAATCTAAAATTTTAACATTTTTAATCTATATGAAATTATGTGAAATCAGTTTGAAATAGTTCTAATTAAATATAAAATTTACATATAATTTTTCAGAATTATTATTGACAGATCGTAACAATCAAGATATATGCATGTGTGCATGCTCATGTTCACAAACACACATATAAAACCATACACACACATTTATAACATACAAGGGTATGTGTCTAAACCAACACTCACAAATGATATGACTGATATTAACTGTGCTTAAATTTCTGTAGGTAAGAATGAATAAAAAACTATGAATTGTACAAAACCTTATAGAGTACATATTTTACATTCTCCTCATAAATTAGAAATTTAAGGTTTTTTTATACATGCAAAATACCCTGAATGTGCTCGTGTCTTTGATTATTAGCAAAAAGGGGTTGAAAGCTGGGAAGCACCCAGAGATTATTGCAGCCAAAATTATCAGGAACAATTTGGGATTATTAAAGATACAGGAAAGTGTATAAAAATACAAAAGTGCTCACTAGGACAAGAATTGTTTTGTTGGCTCTGTACTCAGGGGAGGACCTGGGAAAACATGCTGCATTCTCTGCTTGTGCCTGTGCAGAATGAGCACCATGAAGCTGCTGGCCTAGAGCATGAGCACCCCCGCTTCCACACACACACACACAGCATCAGGGAGTGACAGAGTTGCTTTAAGCAATGATTCTAGGGCTTTGTCATTAGAGCACCAGAAAATCTACTAAGATCTTGACATTTTTGGAGCTCCCTTTCCTAGTCATGTAAGTAAGAAAGGCATACTTACAAGGAGTTACAGGATCCAGCTCAGGTATACAGAGGTACCAATGTACCTGAGAGCTTTCACTTTAAAGCTTTGCCCACCTAAATTCACTGGGCTGGAGATGGTGGCCTGGAAGACACTCAGAAGGCATATGATAACAATGGACTCATCACTGCCCACCCTGTTAACACAGCTTACATCCAAAATCACCAAGGAAAACTTCCAAACTGAAAATGGCCCCTGTCAGGGGACTTTCTTTATGCAGGAGAATTAACAAATTGACCACAATCAAGTGGGCCTTAACCTGCACCCAGTGAAGAAAATAACAAATAGAGAAGACAGGAATTGCCCAGAACTCCAACCACAGTCTGTGACAGGAAAATGATTCCTGGAGCCTCATCACTGGTTGCCATCCTGCCAGTTCCCTGCTGTTCTAGCCAGAGGGTCCTGCAGGGGAATGGAAGTCCTGGGCTACGTGTGTCCTGTCAACCAAAATCCAACATTGCCCTCTCTCAAGTGGGAACTTCAAAATTGAACTTAAGGTTTCATTCTCACTAGCAGGTTTCATGATGCTTGAATGAAGAATTAAACCACAAAGTGTGTAAAAATCCCTGCTCTAAATGCAGCACATGATGATTTTTGAATCTTCTTAACATGAAGCAGGGGGTGAGATTACTTTCATGATTACAAGGAGAATTTGGGTACACAGAGGTTAAGTCTCAAAGTCTTACTCTGATTAGGTGCAGAGAGGGGTTTTGAAATTGTCAGTAGTTAAAGAGAGGGTGCCATGAACCACCATGTTTCCCTAAAGCTAGTAAGTGGAGTTCTTCTATCAATCAAATTCTGTTTTGTTTTTTTTTTTTTTGTATTTGTTTTTCTATATTCCTACTATCTTCTGAACTAGTAGTATTTTGGAATTTCTTATTGAAAAAAATGTTCCCATTGATTATAAATATTTATTCTACATGTGTAATGGTTAATTTGAATTGTCAGCTTCATCAGATTAAGAGATATCTAGAATTTAGAGGATTATGGGTGTGTCTATGAGTCTAGAAATGGTTGGCATGTGGGATAGCCAACTGAAATGGAGACCCTCCCTAAGAATGTGCTACACCAAATAAGATGATGACATGGATGGAATAAAAGTTGGAAGAACAAGGAAGCAGCAGCAGATGCATGGTTGACTTTTTCTTGAATGGGTTCTTGATTGCTGCTACCATCATCTGAGGATATCAGACTCTTGCTTCTTTACTTTTCCAAAGGTTATTCTCCAGAAACCTTTGGTTTCAAACTAGAGTAGCACTGCTAATCTCTCTTGTTCAGGCCCAGGCTTCAGCCTCTTGGACTTTGCACCTACTGATTCTTCCTTCCAGCTGTCTGACCTGCAGATGGCCATTGTTGACTATCCAGCTTCCAGTAATATAAGCCAATCTTATAAATTCTCCTTTTATAATTGTACTTCCTGTTGATTCTGTTCCTCTAGAGAACCCTAATACAATATGCAATATCAATTATCTAAAGGAACATTTAAATATTTTAATAACTGCAAATGCATTGAGTTGGAACTATAGCTCTGAGGCACATGTCCCATGGTGAGTTATGTGCAATGAGGCAGGACTGGTTCCACACCTGTAGAGCTACACCCTGACTCATTTGTTTTTGTGTTAGGAAAACAAGTGCTATCAAAGTAATTGTGCCACATTCCCAGGTTATATCCTCAGCTTTGGAACATAAAACACAAATGCATGGTGAAAGATTGTATGGCAGAAGCAAATATTCACTGATTTAAAAAGATAAAAATGTGAGTTAATTAATACCTAAGTAAATTTGTTTCAAGGAAGCAAGGTTAGTGAATGATATTTATAACAGGAGACATTCATGCAAACTGGCACATGTATGGCATTTGAAAGTTGAAATACTAGGATTTCTTCAGTCATCTGAATTCATATATTTCATAGAATTTGTTGTTTAGAGAAATTTAGGTGATGCTAGTTGTTCACTTTGAAAGTCACTGAATTCATCTGCACAAATATGAGTTAGTTAATTGGACTCATTTGCATAATTGGTTGTCAATTCATATCAAAATTTTGTGAATAAATATACTCTACCAATATTGACCTCTTAGTGACATGAGGGAGAAACAAAACAATATCCATAAAAAATGTAGAAAAATTCTCACTCACCAATGACAGCAACAGGATAAGATGGTTTGACCTGCTTGAGCCAACATATCTGTAACTCTAAGATGTGCCAGGGCTACTGACATTAATTCTGCAGCAAGTATGATGGGTGAACACAGTACAAAAACCCTTTCAATTATTATAAATCCCTCCAAGTCTGCAAGGACACTATTTACAATATGTCCCTTAATAAATGCTGTGAGATTTATCATACAGGTGAAAACCTGTGGTATGAATGCAGGTATGTTTTGTGCAGTAACAGTAAACTGGTATTAGATTGAAGTGGTACTAAATAAGAACATGGGGAATAGGGGGGTTGGGAAATTTGATTGTGCAAATCCTGTGATGTAGAGGACACAGACAAAGTTCATTAAGTATCCAGAAAAAGTTCATTGGCATGACTAGGTGTGTAGGCACACATGGGCAAAAAGCCAAGGAACATAAAGACATAGGGCCCAGCAGGTACAAGATATATGGGGTACATGGTTTCACAGGAATTAAGGTGGTCTGAGGATGAAAAGTGAACATGAAAAATGTTGAAGCTCACCGGACTGTAAAATTTGTAGAAGATTCAATGCCTCAGAGACATTCATACATACGTGTGGTGAGAAGTTGTGAATAAAGCTGGGGTAGCAGGTCCTGGATTAGGTACTTGTCCAAAACAGGCCCAGAATATGACAGAGGTGAATCTAGAGAGACACAATGTTTCTTGAAGGAGACTAATGACACAAAGAGTATTGGGGGGGCGGGGAGGGAACAAAGTAGGTAGAGAGCTAAGGAGGCCAAGATGGCCCAAAGTGCAAGAGAAACACCAGGAAAAGCAAATTAAAAGATTACACTTCTAGATTTTAAGACTAAGTATGAGCTTTTACAACCATGTGGTATAACTAAGGGACAGAAAATGATACCAGTGGAAAAAAGGAAAAGTGTCTTGATTTAAGACCAGGCACACAGGAAAGAAGTGATATAAAGAGGCATGTAACCAGAAGAAAGGTGGAGGATGCTGGGGTTGATGGCAATCAGTTTGGAGTTTGAACTGTGTGTTGAGAATGCCTGAGAGTTGATCTTGGACATTTGGTTGTGTAGGACCCAGGAGCCATGGGGATGGACTGAGGTAATGGAATTGAAAGCAAATAAAAAAGAAGGAAGAACACTGATGATGGGTCTTGGGGAAATGGGAGGAAGAAGGACTGTCCTGAGGTCCCTGGATAGGCACCACAGAAGAATGAACATTAAATGTCAGGACACAGTTGTGCATGTGGGAGTTGGGATGTGGAATGTCTTCATGGCTGTGAGGGATGAGTGGAAGTTCAGTGTGAAGGCTGCAGCTCAGAATGAAGAGCCAAGCATGTCTGAAAAATAGGGTATGTGCAGACTCAGTCCTGCTCTGCTGAGGTGTGACTGACTAATACATTTGTACACATACATGGTGTACAACACATGGATCTTACATAAGTAGACATTGTAAACTGCTTACCAGAGCCTCTTAATTAACATATCTATCACTTAAGATGTATGTGTGGTGAGGATATTTAAGATCTCACAGCAAATATCAAGTATACAAAAATGTATTAACTTCATTCTCCACATTATACAGCAAATCCCCCAAATTTATCGATGTTAGAATGGAATTTTGTGCACTTTAAACAACCTCCCTGTGTCCCTCACTAGCCACCTCTTTACAACCACCATTCCACTCTATTTCTATGAAGTTGACTTATTAGATGTCACATGAGAGAGATCAAACTGTAATCTTGTCTGATTTATGTCACAATACTGTCCTCAGTGTTCACTTACATCAGCACAGGGACAATATTTACCTATTTAGAAGGCTCAATAACATTCCATTGAATGTTAGTGGACATTCCACATCACCTACACACAGTCATCCACTGGTGGACACTATGTCTTTCCTTGCTTCTGTCTTGCTTGTTGTGAACAGTACTGCAAGAAACATGGAGATGCAGATGTCTCTGTGAGATAAATTATTTTCTTTCAGATGCATTCCAGGGAGGGGGATTGCTGTATCACATGTAAGTTTTACTCTCAATTTTCCAAGGCACCTTTATGCAGTTTTTTCCATGGTGGGTGTGCCGATTTACATAATCTCCCAAATAATCTGCCCAAGGTTCTCTTTGCTCCATATTACTGCCAATACTTGTTATCTCTGGTATTTTTAACATTAATCCTCCCAAAATGGTGAGGTAATATCTCCTATTTTTTAGCATTTTACTGATTAGTCACTATGAGCATATTTAATGTATCTACTGAGCACTTTGTCTTTTTTGAAAATATATCTACTCAAGTACTTGACCAAATTTTTGAAAACAAATTTTACTGTGCATTTTAAGGTAGACAAAACAATACCATAGATTGAGTGAAATTGTCACTAGAATTGAACAAACTCATTTATCTCTTATCTCACATAGATACATATATTCCCCCATGTCAAGAACAGTTATGATCTAATCATGCAACAAAACTCCTAACTGGAATACAGTACCTTTAACATAGTTAATATATCATATATAAGAATTTCTGAGTTGTTCACCCTGAGTATTTATTATTTGGTATGTTTTTACCTATAGCCATGGGTAGGTAGATTTTTATATGGATTTCATGTGGAACCAATTTCTACGAAATTGATGTCTCCAGGAAAGTCAAGTCTTCCCAAGTTTATGTGCCAACTTGACTGTTCCCAAAATGTGCATGTTTGAGCAGTACCCTAGGCAGCTCCATATGCCCAGGGAGTCATATGTGACCTGAGGGCAGGAATAAAAAAAATGCATAGGGAGAGAAATCTCTAATAGTAGGAATGTTTGAAGAACCACTCAAATCCCAGAGCTGGGATTAAGCTGTCACAAGACTTTCTGTCACAAGAAAGTTTCTCCATGGTTTCTGCCTGGGTATGTTGTCCCCTGTTTGCAGTCTAAACCTACAACCTTATTCCTCCCCCTGCATTTGTCTAGTGACTTCTCATTCTCCTGAGTACCAGTATGCTGTGTTTATCAGAAATACTTATATGAAGCAAATTTAGTCTATGCTGAGGTTGGTGTTTAGGTTTTCTGCAAAGCAATTTCTAGTTCTTTCTTTTCTGGGTTGAGTTCACTGCTGCCTATGCCTTTATGTCCATTTTGATAAAATTTTGAAAGTGTTGACCCTGCTATAGAAATGCATTACCTTCCCACTGGATGTGGTGTGTCTCTCAAGGTTTTTCTATTGGAAGCCTGATGTCCAGTGTTGCAGTGTTAAGAGGTGATGGGGCCCTTATGAGGCGAGGCCTCTTGGAAGTGACAGGCCTTTGAGGTGTTTGCCAATTGAAGTGATCAAGATAATTCTTTTGGGACCCTGGCTAATTCTGAAAGGGGTGTTATAAAAGACAGAACTTCCCCTAGTCTACTCTTTACCTTCCAAACTCACCATGTGATTTCTCTCACACACATTTCTACAACAATGCCAGTCACCCCCTTATGACAGCACAGGGCCACTTAAGAATTGAGCCCATGTGGGTGGCACACTTGTAAGGGCTGAAAACTATGAAATAATGTTCTACTTTCTGTAAAGTACCCAGTCTCTTGGGTTTTGTCATAGAAGAAGACAACAGGCTAATACACAAGCCTTTCTGCTACATTCAAGTGAGATGAGTAGACTCTTGCCTCTTGAGGAGGAGGTCCCAATTCCATACTCCCTCCATGATTCTGATTTCAGCTTCCTCACATCATATTTTATTTCACTTTGATCTACATTCTTATTCTGTGTTTTTAAACAATAAAATTTGGGGCACAGCTGTCCCAATGTCAATATGAACACACACAGAACCTAGACCTTTTACCAATCCTACAGGCACAATCTGGAGATGAGGCAGTGATATATTACAGGGCACAATGACTGTGACATGGTCATTAGAGTGCAACAAATTTCCTGGGCACAGTGGTACACACCTGTAATCCCCACACTCAGGAGGCTGAGGCAGAAGGATCATGAATTTGAACACAGGCTCAGCAACTCAGTGAGGTCCTAAGAAACTCAGTGAGACACTGTGTTTAAATAAAATACAAAATAGAGTTTGGTGTGTTGTTCAGTGGCTAAGTACCCCTGAGTTCAATCCATGGTTAAAAAAAGGGGGGGAGGACAAGTTTAGAGTTGGCTTTAGCTTGAAGTCATGATGATGTATTTCAGAAAATAATTATCCAGGATGTTGGCAATCAATATTTATCATGGATGACGCATGGAATGATTAATGAAACCCCTCAATGGCCCATCCATCACTTCTCTTTTGAAGTCTGTACAATTAACTTTAAGGGCCTCTCTCCATGTAGGTTGAAGACTTCAGGCACAGTATTTTCCTTGGATCTCCAAAACCTTTGATGTGTTGGGTGTTGCTCTTCCCTTGCTGAAGTCTCAATTCCCTCTGCACTAAAATGTTTTCTTAAAGTTGATTATCCAAGGCTCTTCATTAGCATAAACCACCTTGAACCAACAGTCCACACCAAAAACAGCAAATTCATTCTCCTATGGGATGTTTGCATACATGGAAAATGAAGAGAATTATCTTTGAACAAAGCCCATCACTTTCTTTCAAAAGTAAAGACACTAAAAAAAATGTTTGGGCCACTATTGCCCTGGAACATTTTTAAAAAATCCTTATGTGCCTTAATTCTGTCATAAAAACACATACAAACCACACCCCCATCTTTAAAGTACAAGCCATGTGGTTGCTGTCATGTTTCAGGGCTGCAGCAGGAATATTTTATGATTGGGGAGTGCCATTCCTGAGAGATGGATTCTGTTGGTTTATTGTTTATTCAGCCTTTGAATGTACCACATGTCTAGTTTCTTCGTACAACTTTTTGATATTTTTGGTTGATAATTGGATCTATAAATATATTAATATGGCAGCCCTTCAGTCTCAGAATGAATTCCTACATCTCCAGGTTTCTGTTTATATTCACTTTTTTTTTTTTTTTGAGGGGTGTACCAGAAATTGAACTCATGGGCACTCAACCCCTGAGCCACATTCCCAGCCTTATTTATATTTCATTTAGAAGCAGGGTCTCACTGAGTTGCTTAACCCCTCACCCTTGCTGAGGCTGGCTTTGAACACATGATCCTCCAGCCTCAGCCTCCCAAGACAATGTGGTTTCAGGTATGGGCCACTGCACCTGGCTCTATTCATATTTTGAATACCAGAATCACCTCTTTGCTTTATCAACTATTTTTCCCCATGTTACACTTTAAATGGTTGCAGTATTTCTAACTTTTCTCCAAGAACTGGATGGCAGTTTCTAAAGATTTTGCTTTCTCTATGTGATCCTTTCACAAGAAAAAAGAAAAGTGCAACTTGACAAAAAAAATAACAAGATGTAATTTTGGATTTGTAAAAAATATTTTCTTAGGTCTGAAATGTCTGTTATCACCATCTATCCTAGCTGGTGACCTAATGCTGGCTTCACAAAATCTGACTATTAAAAAATTAAGAAACCAACAAAGAAAGCATACAAACACACAAAAGTACCATCTCAAAATCTGTGATGGCTCTCTGACCTTAAAGGTCCATGGGAAGAGAGGCACTGAAATTCTTTATTCTTATATAGGAGACATACAAGGGAAGGTTCCATGAAACATTCCATCCCCAAAAGGGCAAAGGGGTAAGTTTATAAAGGAACAGATGAGTGTAACTCAACCCCAGCAGATAACACCTAATTCTGGAGCCACATCTTGTTTTCCAAGCTAGGGTAATGCCCAAATTACTGTGACCTGGCACTACTGTGCCAGACTAAAGACAATATGTTCAGAACCTGGTGCATCAGGACTGAAAGGGATCTTGTATCCAGGGCAGCTCCTGACATATTTCCCTTATCTTAAAATTAAAAAAAAAAAAGGCAACTGGTAATTTATGTTTTAGTCACTGGATTCTTGTTCTGAGAAGATCATGACCTACTCTTGAGACATAAATAAAATTAGTAGAAAACATATTATTTCAATAATATACTATATAGAATGTTTCAGCATATTTAGGATTAAGGTCATTTAATTAGTTTTGGAAGATCCAGGTTATTATGATTACTCTGCCAAAAACTCATCAGAAGAGTCTTAAATCTTTTCCCCATTTTATTTGGAAGCATTCTGTTTGGCCACAGTAACACAGACATTTTTATTTGGCATAGCATTTAAGCCTTTCCACAAACCATAGAGCAGAGGGCTCATTTGCATTATTCATTACAGTGGCTTCTACAGCATTTAACTTAGTTTCAATCCTTCCATTAGCACTTATCTATGAAGGTTCTTGGAAGTAATTTCAGTCAAATTATTAAGAAAATTTACATGTTGCAAGTTTTAAAACATAGCCACAGAAGCTGTATTATAGGAACAATGAATAATATTTTAAGTAGTCACTTCATTGATCATGAGATCAAGAACTTGCCTAGGTCTGGTTAATTGGCATGCACCTGTTTCAAGGCCTGAATTTTAACTTCAGCATCCTACCTGGCAACAGGACAAAGAGACATTGATGAGGATCAATGTCCTTTTTATCCTACTATAAAAGTGATAAAATTAGGCAAGTTGTACCTTTTATAGGTTACAGAATATTTAACCATCTGTTCAATTCTCTAATTTAAGGAGTCTTTTAGTTCTGTCGTAATGTAAACATTCTGAAGGCAGAAGTCAAACATCAGAACATCCTTTTGAGTGCTATCTCACTGAAAACTCAGGTTTCTAAGAGTTATGTCATCTTCATGTAATTGTAGGAGACCATTTCTAGACACCTAATGTTGACAATACATAGGCCAAACCCATCCATTTAGAAAATGTGCCAATTTCTATTGTAGAATGATTAGGGCAATAATACATTGTTGAATATTTTATGTAAATAACTGGCCTATATAGAAAATTTCTATTTCAACTATCTATTTTGACAATTATCCATATATATAGTCTGAATTTGTGAGGATGAGCATAATTGGCTTGTTTAGGATTCTCATATACTGTCTTTTTCTCAAAAGATACTGCCAGACAGCCTGTTTACCATAGGATCAACATATAGCTACAACTGACCATTACAGTGAGTATAATTCATCTAGTTGCATGGGTAGACTTTCCAGTCTTCACTGCAAGGAACATCAAAGGTGGACCTGAGGGGTTGTGTTTGTGGGTCAGCGGTAGAGCACTTGCTTAGCATGTGCAAGGCACTGGGTTCAATTCTTAGCACCACATAAAGATAAATAAAAGTATTGTGTCCAACTACAACATGTGTGTGTGTGTGTGTGTGTGTGTGTGTGTGTGTGTTTCTTTTGAGGGTGGACTTGAGAAATGGGTTCATGGATGTTTGTTCATAATTTTTACTTACCTGACAAGCCCATGAAGCTGCATGGCTATAAACTCTGCAGCTGAAAATTTATCTTCCTGTGTGAGGTTTTTCAACCTTTCCACAACGACCAGTTTAAACTCTTTTGAAATTTGATTTAACTTACTAATCACGTTCAGTAGCAGTAAGACTCCCAGTATCACAATTAAGAAAAAATTTTAAAAAATATTTTGTAACATCTATTATGTGCTATGGAGTTCTCTTTTACCATCTTTTTATTTAATAAAATTGAGTAGAGGCTTGGCATAAGCCATAGTATCATTAGTTTTAAGTTATAAAGGCAATGTTTAATGTAGTACAAGTATTTAAATAATAAGAAAAGATTTATTATCTCTAGCTGGTTGTGAAACTTGACAAAGTTATTTAATGGGAACAAGGTAAATAGAAACTTACCCTTTACTAAATGTATGACTTGATTTTGACTTTAACAGAATTACCAAAAATAAAGAATACAATAAGTTGTATATAAAAATTTGCATGCTGAAATTAGCTCTAGATTAACCTAAATATTTATCTTAATTTGGAAAGAAGCAAGAGGCAGAGATCTTAATGTAGTAGTAGGTGGTCTTTACTAGGGGCATGAGAAATATGTAGACATCTATCCAAAATAGGAGGTACATATATTAAATAACCCTAGAGAAGATATTTTGTTACCATTAATAAATAATGAAATAGAGAAATGAACAGTCTTTTATCTATGAATCCATGAAAAACTGGCATTATGGTTATCAACTTAGTGTTGACTTAAGTAGGGGGAATTAGTATCTCAAATGTTAATGGGTAAAAACAAGTCAACAGTGTGGTTTAAGACAGTGATCCAATTTAGAATTAATGACATTGAGCTAGCAATAACATTTTTAGGGATCTATTACAAACAAACTTTGTGCATTAAAAAAAAAACAGTTAGTTGTATGAGCACCTTAATAACTTTATTTAATGTAGTAAAATTAGTTCTAATAATTATGTATAACTATGGTGTTAGTAATTTTAAAATATCAATGTACGTAGGACATTGTCAGATATTATTAAAGTTTAGAAAAGGTCTATTATGTTAGTTTTTTATTGAAATATGCTATTGACTATTGAGCTGATTTATTTATGGCTGTTTGTCTAATATTTTAGGCATAACTATTTTCAGAGTTTTTTTTCCTTTCTTTTTCAGTAATAAACTGTTGCCAGGTGCTTGAAGTAAGACACTGTTTTAATGTTAAGGGGGTTTCAATATCTGTAACTTAGGAGCAAACATTGTACCCAGAAAATTTATTTCTCTTGGAGCTATGACTAGCATTTTAATCTCTTTCTGTCTGTATGTTTGCCTTTCTGTTTCTTTATTTGGGCTGCATTTAACTATGCTATAACATCTAAACTTGGCTAGAATTATGCTAACCTTTGTAAATTCCTTGGAATGTCTAGGGCTAACTGGAGATAAACACCTTTTCAAATGGATGGCCCCCTATAAGTTTAAGGTACTGTATTGTCTTTTATAAGTCTATGAAAAATAGTAGAATTTTTCTAAAGATTTACTAAAATTATGATTTTTTAAAATTCTTTAATTTTTTTTTAGTTGTAGTTGGACACAATATATTTATTTTTATGTGGTGCCGAAGATTGAACCCAGTGCCTCACATGTGTGAGGCAGGCACTCTACCATTGAGCTACAGCCCCAGCCCCTAAAATTATATTTTAGGCATTTTGTTTATCTGTTAGATACCAATCTGTCCTGGGGAACTGCTCCAAATTGTCAGGCTTGTCCCTATTCTGTGTTAGTGGGACATGGTTAAGATAAATCTCCTTTAAAACTGTTTTTAAGATGGCCTTGTATTTCATAGTTTAGCTAAGTAATAGCATAATATTTCTCTAGGTAAGGTTAGACATATGCCATACATTCTGAAACCCTACAGTACATTTATTTTGACCTTTTAAAAAAATCTCTCTGAATTTGTTTTGGTCTATATTAAGTTTTAGAGGTTCCTTCGATCTTTCCAATTTTTAAGCCCTTCTTTGATGATAGTAGTTGAGGCTAGATATAAAAATTAGTTAACTAGCTGATTCATCCTAACAATTTAAGTAGAACCCCCCAACTCTTTCTGAGAGAATGTCTTAAAATATCTCTATATCTCAGAATATTATCCTTTAAGTAGGTGTCACTAAATTGTCTTTTAAACAATATGATTAAGGTTGTTTCCCATTTAAGGGGGCAACATACATGTCTTACAATGTTTCATGAATTATAGGTCCAGTCAGAGAATTTATATAAGATAAATTACAACAAAGTTTAAAACTTTTATTGTTAAAAACTAATGTACAACTTTAATTTGGAGAACAATAATCCTTATAACCTCTTATAATTACTATGTTACCTCTGAAACTTTTCTTAATAAAACAGCTATAAATAGTTTCTAAGAGAACCTGGCGAGGGATAATTTTTTTTTTTTTTAGTTTGAGAACACATACAGGCAGGCAGGAACGTGAAACTAAATTTTGCCTGAAAAGGATATCTTTTGTTAGTATTTACAGATGGGCATTCTTAAATAAAATGTAGGCTCTGTGTAGCTTCGGGAGCAGCCCTGTGTGAAACAGAAAGTATAGGTTAATGGTTGCAAGCCAGGACCAAAAAACCCTGTTTGGGTGACAATGAAATGAACAATGGGAAGACTGCTAGAGGTGGGACTTATCTGCCAAATTTCTCTCTCCATGTGGCTACAGAATACTTTGTGTAAAAGCATGTAACCAGAATATACCACAAGGCTCTGTTTGAAACCTTGTGTATCCGCATGTGCGATTACCAGCAGTCCTGGCCAAACATCATGGTATCTTGGCGTGTACTGTCTGCTTTTGCCAGTGGTTGTCATGGTGAGAAAACAGCATATGGCCAGTGGGCATGGCCATTGCCAGCAGCTTTGGCTGCACCTGACACTGTGGCAGTGCAAGACATGGGTTCTCCCTATTGGGGCGGGCTTTGAATCCACATTCACCCCGTGGGGGCTGGGCTTGTTGCCCACCATAGGGTCCTGCTCAGGGTAAGTGCCCTGGAAACTTCCCCAAGGGGTCATAGTTCCTTCAATCAGTCTGCCTTCCCCCACCTGTAGTCCCTCAGCAACCCACATCTTGTGGCACTTTGCCATTCCCCCAGGGTCCGGGAGGTTGAAGCGGTGATCTTGTGTTCCCCTGGCTGACGGGCCAGTTGGCATGAGGCAGGAGAAGCGGGGCTGATGGTCATGGCTGCAGCTGCTGACTCCAGCTTGGGTTTGCCCTGTGACCTCACCCTTATGTTTGCTCCCCAAATTTCCCCAGATATCCAGGTCTTACCTGGTCTGTTCCTGCTTGGGATACAGCCAGGGAAGTGCCAACAGTTTATGCTGGTGCTAGTGGGCCTGTGCTTGGATGGCCATGCCAAAATTTTGTCATTTCCCACTCTGTGAACTGCGGAGCCAGGGTAAGCGAATAGTCTTCTCTCAAAGGACCATCTTCCTGCATTTTGTTTACTTAGTGCTCACTCTCCTAGGAGCATCTCAAAAACTCGTTTAACATAAAAAAATGGGCCCCTCAGCAGATGATGCCACCATTACCAAATTCTAAGGCAACGTGTGCCCAAACTAGCGTTTTCAAGTGGCAGAATTATCTTGCGGCTCCACAGGGGGCAGCGGTCAAAGCCCTGCACCTGCCCCAAAACAGCTGGAAAAAAAATGCCTCTTTAAAAGTAGAAAAACCCACACATCCCCCCCCCCCCGTAACAATCTTACCATTAAACAAACAAACAAAAACCAACAACAACAAAAAACAGCTTTTCTTTTGTTTTCTCATTCTCCAAGTGTGGATTCCTGACATATAACCCAGAAAGTCTTTACCTAATATTTCAAGAGATAAAAATTAATATATATATATATATATATATATATATATATATATATATATAAATAAATAACTTTTCCTATGGAAGAGGGCAAAACTTAGCAATATATTCCTTATCATCTTAATTTCTGTGGTACTTCTAATTTCTCATTTTGTATGTCTATTTATTTTCCCCAGAGTTGCAGAAAATAAAATTTTTGCTGTTTCTAAAGGACAAAAAAAAATCCAGATATTATAAGTTTAATGTTACATTGTTTTTCTTCTAATTCACTATTTTCTCCAACTTAACTGATAATACCCTGAAATCCTAAGTGGGCTTAACTTCTGGAGAAAAATACCAAACCCACTTAATTTCTAAAATTTATGCTGAAATCCCAATGGGGCCTCCATTTATTGCCATCTACCCTAACTGGAGACCCAATTCTGGCTTCACAAAATTTGACTATTCCAACAACTTAAGAAAATGACAAAAAAAAATCACACAAGCACATAGTAATAACTTCTAAGAATTATGGCTGAGCCATGATGGCTCTCCAACCTTAAAGGTCCATGGAAAGAGAGAGCCACTGGAATTATTTATTCTTATATAGGAGATACACAAGGGGCAAGTTCCATGGAACATTCTACCCCCAAAAGAACAAAGGGGTAGGATTACAAAGGAACAGGTGAGTGTAACTCAACCTCAGTGGGTAACACCTACTCCTGGAGGCACACCTTTTATCCTCGCTGGGGGAACTCCAAAGTTACTGAGACTTGGGACTACCATGCCAGACTGAAGACAGTAATTGTTCAGAACCTGGTGCATCAGGAATTGAAGGGATCTGCATCCAGGTCAGCTCCTGACAGTCTGTACCATAGTGTTATCTAAGAATTTCTTTATTTTTATCACATTAACTAGTTATGCTGATTAAATTTTAATTTTAATTAAATTAATTTTAATTTAATTTTAAATTTTTTTACTTTTAATAAAAGTAATATCACATTCTCAATTAATATATAATCTCCCTGAAAATTATTATATTCAGAATGATATCCAACATAACACCTTGCTATACTTCTCATAGATCAAAATTTTCCTCAATAATGTATATTTTGCTGATATGCAAGGCATGCAAGTTACAGATGCACACATTGTGTGCATTAGGTTTTGATAGAGTATGCTTTTTAAAAAACTTTGACTAAAGCTTTGATGTATCATTGGTATTTATAGGGCTTCTCTTTAATACTCAATCTGTGGAGATTTTTTTAAGATGTGAACCTTCATTAAAAGCTTTGTCACATTGTTTACATTTGTAGGGTGTAATCACTAGTATAATGTCTGATAATTTTCAAATGGTGAGATTTGATTAAAAACTTTGCCACATTTCTTTTTAGTACAGTAAGTTGTCTTTCTAGTATAAAATCTTTGGTGATCAATAAGGTGTGATTGCACATTAAATGACTTTTCATTTTATAGATTTCCAAAAATTCTCAAGGATGAATTCTCTGGTGCTTCATAACACTTGAAACATACTTAGAAACTCTACCACATTCTTCACATTGTATGGCTCTTCCCCAGTATAAATTTTCTGGTCAACATTGAGCCTGGAAATTTGACTAAAAGTTTTGCCACATTTTTTTTATATTTGTATGGGTTCCCTCCAGTATAAATTCTCTGGTGACCTATAAGGCTTTGCCAAGTAAGAATGTAGGAATGTAAGAATCTTTACATTCTTATGTCTTCTCCAGTATGAATTCTCTGGTGTTGTATAAGACGTGATCTTTGATTAAATGCTTTGCCACATTCTTTACATTTGTGTGGCTTCTCTCCAGTATGAATTCTCTGGTGTTGATTAAGATGTGATCCTCGATTAAAAGCTTTGCCACATTCCTTACATTTATATGGCTTCTCTCCAGTGTGATTTCTCTGGTGTTGAGTAAGTTGTGATGTTCGATTAAAAGCTTGGCCACATTCTTTACATTTGTATGGCTTCTCTCCAGTATGAATTCTCTGGTGATCAATAAGGGTTTTCTTGAGAGCAAAAGCTCTGCCACATTCTGTACATTTGTATGGCCTCTCTCCAGTATGAATTCTCTGGTGACGAGTAAGGTGTGATGGTTGATTAAAAGCTTTGCCACACTCTTTACATCCATATGGCTTCTCTCCAGTATGAATTTTTTGGTGATGCATAAGGTATGATTTTCTATTAAAAGCTTTACCACATTGTTCACATTTGTATGGCTTCTCTCCAGTATGAATTCTTTGGTGACGACAAAGGTGTGTTCTTTGATTAAAAGCTTTGCCACATTCTTTACATTTGTAGGGCTTCTCTCCAGTATGAATTCTCTGGTGAACAATAAGGCTTTGTTTAATATTAAAAGCTTTACCACATCCTTTACATTTGTATCGTTTCTCTCCAGTATGAAATTTCTGGTGAGCTAAAAAGTTTGATCTTTGATTTAAATCTTTGCCACATTCTTTACATTTGTATGGCTTCTCTCTAGCATGAATTCTCTGGTGAGTAATGTGTTGCCTAAAATTAAAAGCTTTGCCACATTCTTTACATTTATATGGTCTCTCCTTGGTATGAATTCTCTGTTGTTGAATAAGGTGTGGTCTTCTATTAAAAGCTTTGCCACATTCTTTACATTTGTAGGGCTTCTCTCCAGTATGAATACTGCAGTTTTTAATAAGTTTTGAATGACACTTGAAGACTTTGCCACATTCCTTACATTTCTTTGGTCTCTCTCCACAGAAAATCCTATGGTGTTTAGTAATGATTGAGGTTTGAGTAAAACTTTTGTCACATTCTTTACTTATGTAGGGTATATCACTGTTATGATAAAGGGTTGAGGAATCCTTAAATGCTTTGAAATACTTTTTAAACTTGTAGGGCTTCTCTCCAGTATGAATTATCTGGTGTTCAGTAATGCTTTCAAGTTTATTTAAAGCTCTTTCACATTCCTTACATTGATAATTCTTTTCTTGCATATGAAAGCTTGGATGGATACATTTTGAGCCTTTATGAAAAACTTTCTCACTTTTATTGTGTTCATAAACCTTCTTTTTAAAATGGTCACACTGATGTTTTCTAGGACTTAAAAAAAGCATTAAATTTTGATGAGTTTCACAGAATTATACTGATTTACAAAAAAAATAAATATAGTGCTAATTACTTAGGGTACAGACCTGTCAACAGATCTTGAATGATTTATCATAAATGTAGAGATCTCTCTAATTATCTATATCTGAATTTATCTTAAGCAATAGTAGGTACGTACAAACCTTCCCACATTCATTAAAATTCCATGTTTTGGCACACGGAAAAACTACTCACAGGTCTTTTTGTAAAATAAGAATGAGATTGATCACAGTCAGAAATGTGTTATTTTTTATCCTCTTGTTTATAGAAATGTTTAAGTGAATATTTACTCAATGCTATATTTCAAAATATTCCAGTAACTAAATGAAACATAAACCAGACTCAATAGCAAATATTGTCATTTATTTAGAGAAAGTATATAATTCTAAGAAACTCTGTGGAGAATATTTAAAGGTACACATATATCCTCAAAAGTGACTAACATATTTTCAGCTGCCTTCTTGGGTTCAGGGGAAGTTTCACGTCCCCACAGCACTGCCACACACACCTCACCCACTAGCACCTGCTTCAGGCTGGTGGGGGCCTTGTTGAGCATGCATATGCTTTGGGCCATGGTCATGGCCCCATGAAGGGCCACAGCCAACTCCATGAAGCAGAGGATTGATCCACTGCTGAGTCGGGCAGATGTACCCCCCTGTTCACGGCACTGATGGTCAACCTTGCCCAATATACAGAAGAGCTACAGCTACACATTGCAAGAACTGCACTGCCTGGAACTCTAGGACAACCTGTACCTGGACATTCCTGAATGCTTTTCTTTTGTTATTGTCTACAGCAGACTAAAGAGTGTGTCGAATGAATATTATTTCAGTATAGACAATGAACTCAAATATGAGAATCAAGATAAGCAGAAACCTGAACCATACAGTCATGATAATAAAATAAATGAAGTGACACAAGGTGATAGACTCTGGGCCCTGAAAAGCCAAAAACAATTAAAAAAAACTAGCATTATACCACTCATAGTAATTCTTTAGTCCAGTGTTCAAAGCTGTAAACCATCTGAACCTAACATTTCTGGCAGTGCAGACCTTCTAATCTGTGTCAAGTAAAAGCAGAATTTTTTAAAAAAACTTTTATTTTTTTAGTTGTAGGTGGATACAATATATTTATTTTATTTTTATGTGGTGCTGAAGATGGAACCCAGTGCCTCACACATGCTAGGTGAGTACTCTATCTATGAGCCAGAACCCCATCCCCAGAAAAGCAGTTTTAACAGTCCCTCTATATCAAAAACTAACAGTCTTGCATTAAATAAAAACCTGTGATCAGAACTGAAAGAAGACTTTAGAAGCAGAAAACTCTTGACAAGATGTAGCATACTCTTTGAGGAAAAAAAAATTGCAGACACTTTAGCTGATTTCCACCTTAGAAATTCATCTGAACTAGAAGAGATCCACTGGAGTTTCAGCAACTCACTGAGTCTGGAGTATGAGCAATGTCATGAAGGGCTTGGCTGCGTTTTGCCTGGGTTAAACCACAAAAACACTGTTGTAAACTTACTCTGAGGAGAAAATATCCTACCCTCCACCATCCAGAGAGCTAGCTTGTCTGTGTGGTGCATTGTGTCCCTGTGATGTCAATTAAATTCATTATTGGCCTTCAGAAGAGTATCTGATGGAGGATTTTGATGCTCTTATTTTCTATTCACACTGTGATGCCAGCAGATGCTCCTGCCATGTTCCTTTCTAAATGAAATGTATTCAATTCACCATCCTCCCTCTTCTCTTTGAAATACTGTTGTGACCCAATCAGGAAAATTAAAATACTGTTTTCTTTCATGCATGAAAACACACACACACACACACACACACACACACACTGTTGGGTTTGGCCCCTGGAAAGAACAATCCCATATTACATTGGCTTTAAGAACAAAAACATCAATAATTTTCAGAGTCTTTCTTACCACTGTGGATTATTATTTCTGAGTAATCAGGTTAAAGCCATCCCAATGACAGCTGTTGCTTTTGGACTTCAGTTGTTTGCATTGATGGCACTCACTTCTGCCTTTTGTCAGATACTACACTAGTAACTGTTGAGTGCCTCCTGCCTTCAACCTCCTGGAACATAGCCAGGTCTGTGATGCACAATAGTCACAGAAACAGTTTATATGCTGCTATAACAAAAACAAACAAACAAACAAACAAAAAATTGGTTCCCATAATTAAAGAATGTATTGCAAGTATCTTTGTTACTTTCCTAAGGACTAAGCAGTTTTGCTATATGGTAACCACGCTTTCCTGTCCTAGTCTGCAACCTGGAGAGAGGTTCTATTGGAAAGAAGCACCAGGCAATGCTTTTTTCCAAAGACAAGGTGAATATATGGGGAGGATTGTATGAACAGAGCTTCCTTTTTTTTTTTTTTGCAGTTGGAGTAAGACAGGATAAAGTCTTCTACTTGAAGAGAAATGTGATAGGAACTGAGGGCAGTGGTCAGATACCAGTGTCTTCATATACATTTTTTTCCCCAGCAGGCTATGAGGCCATCCCAATGACAGTTGTTGCTTTTGGACTTCAGTTGTTTGCAGTGATGGCACTCTCTTCTGCCTTTTGTCAGAGAGTACACTAGTAACTGTTGAGTGCCTAAGGATTCAGTCAGTTTCAAAATTCTGGTGACTAGATCACAGGAAGCAGTAGTTTTCTAACCCTGGAGGATAAAATGCCTAAGATCTGGGTGGGAGGTGAAACACTCCATTTGCTGTGTCACGCTGACACAATGTTAACCCCTTGAGCTGTGCCCAGGAGTATACTATTATGTCTCAAGTCCACCCTTATAAAGACCACCTCCTCCCTAATTAGCCCCAGTGGTTGCCAATCCACATGTCCATCTGAATCAGGCTTTTTCCTTTATCAGAATGAGTACATGTGCTGCACACCTTGGCTCATGTCAAGTTCTGGCCCCTCCTGGTGGACAAGCCAGCTGGTGTCTTGGCCAAAACCTTTAGTAACCACAGTGCATTTCTCTCAGTTGCCTTTCTGTGTTACATTCTTAACTTTCTAGCAAAAATCACTATCACTATGACTCTTGCTAAAAATCCCTACGTTTAACTAGCTAACCAAAATGAGAAAGAAGACACTTTGCATTTGTTGAAGGCACATTCCTTGGGATGGCCAGATAATTAGGGCTATGGGTTCAGAAGAATCTCATAACAACAGTATTAAGCTTACTGGAGACATGGATATGATCCAGGAAGTTTCTGGATTTGACGCTTCAAATGTTTTCCTTCCTATGTATAAGAGCAAACCCCATCCTACAAAACAAACAACCAACCAACCAAACAACAACAACAACAACAAAAAAAAACACAAAATATGCAAATCTTTTCGGATTCCAACTTGGAGTTCTATTGAAGGTGTTGTTGCTATGGAAAGTGAAGCAATCAGATGGAGGATTTTGCTAACTTATGAGCCCTTAAATAGCACTGAATGCACATCAAGATCATCTCCAGTGGAATTAATTTATAAATGAATTTATAGATGCCCTTGAATCAAATTATCAAAAGTCAGGGAGAGTCCAAGAATGGAGTGTCTTAAAAAAAATGTGCTTCTGAAAGTGTAGAAAAACTCATTATAGGCCAAAGAGAGACTGGAACACTGTTCCCTACAGGGGAGATGGTTGATGGTGAGCCATGCCTCCTTCAAAGGTCACCTTACCTGCTAAGTGTGGTGGTTTTAATTGTCTGCAGAATTTTCTGATTTACAAGCTTTAGTCTTTCACCTCCCCTAATCTGCCCCAACATCCATCCTGCTACCCCTTACCCAGAAGTGTTTTCTACCTCTTCACTTGCGCCAAGACTTATCTCAGAAGCCTTCCCGGTATTTTAATAAGGCCCTCAAGTCTGCTTTTGGGGCTTCATGCAGACCTGTAGGTCACAAGAACTCTGGATATTCTGGGAGCATTGTGCAAAGAATTCCTTGAGCCTACTCTTTGCTTGAACTGTCATCCATGACAGATAAGGAGTGCACTTATTTGGTGTTTTCTAGAAAGACCTAGTTGCTTCTCCTCCTCCTCTTTTTTTTTTTTTTAATTCTTGTCTCATTTAAAAAGCAATGATTATCAAACTTCCACCTAAAAAAATATTTGATTACTGAATAGTTCTTGTCAACTGAAACGTACTAGTGACACTCGCTGTTATTCTTCCATTTTTTCCATAATCTGAGTGTTTTCCATGTCTGAAAGTGGAAATACTATAGGTGTGTTTAAAAAAGAAACAATTCACCTATACTGTGTAGAAAATTACTGTTTTATCACACCATACAATTTTCAGATTGGAGTACTGCAGTATTATATTAATAATTTGCAGACATTAGTATAATGTGCACTCAAGTACAGATTAGTATTCATTTTAAAAAATAACTAATTAATCAGTATTTAATCATTGTTTTGATTTTTTATTAAAATAAATATTTCTAATCATATTTTTAAAGCTGAGAGAATTGCTGAATGATTATTTTTCTGAAGGTGTTTTGAAGAGAGTTTCATAATGGCCTGAAATGTTGCTTATATACGTGGTTTGACACATACTGTCACTTTGAGGAGTCTTCTGAGATGTTATATAATAACATAAACTGACTTCATTTTAAATAATCATCATGCATTTGTTACGTTCATTAAGATAAATTACTGAACTTCCCTCTGTCCCACAATTTTCCATTCCTTCTTTAAAAGTAAATTTTTATTGTCATAGTTTCCATACCTTCCATTTTTCATGGTTTGCCATAAATAGTTTATTCCTTGCTCTGCTGAAATTTCTAGCATTTGATGAGGAGACATTCCTGAAAGAAATTAAAATAACAAATTATTCCACTTATTAGACTGTGGTGAATATACTCTTCAAATATATAAAATTTTACCGAGGTCAGGAAAATATCCATAAGCAGTATAATCTAAGCCCATTGTTACTAAAGAAATATACAAAATCCACACTGAAATGGTGACAAACTTGTGAGCGCTTCCAAAATGATCTTGAGATTTCACAAGAACACAACACTCAAACTTTGACTATGTTGTGACAAGACTTTCAAATTACAGCCTCTCAGTCCAACTTTTTCAGATTCCACATGTGACACAAATATTGCAGAAAATGACTTGATCCTTTATTTCTTCTCTCTTATGTTTGGGGGAAATGTAACTTAAAATAAAACACAGGGGTGTTTTATCACTGAACTACATCCATAGACTTTCTATACATACATTTTTATATGTTTTGAGACAGGATGTCAGAAAGATAAGGAAGCTCATTTTAAAGTTGCAATTCTATTACCTTAGCCTCCAAATTATCTAAAATTACAGTTATGTATCATTGCATCTAACCAATTTTTGTTTATTTAGTAACTTTCAAACCTTTTGCAAAATGACTATAATCATGTATTTTTAAAGGGATTTTTAAGTGGAAAAACATCAATGAAACTAACAACACACACACACACACACACACACACACACACACACACAAAGAGAAAATTGACTCAAGCAGAGACACTATATAACACTATAAATTGACACTTGGGAAATTGAGAGTTGTTAATTATCTAAAGAATGCCAAGTAACCAACTGATTGATAATTATTGAACTAATTAACAATGAAGAAAAGTGACTGAAATTTAGTTTAAAAAATTAGCATTAGAAAAATGGAAAATTGTGTATTAGAAATATTCTTTAAGAAACAATGTCTGATAAATTAGAAATGTGGGAGAAAAAATATCAAATTTAACAATCTTAATTAAAAGATTCAAGATAAAGCATTTATACTCAACTTTTTAAAACTCTTCAAGAAAAATTTTTGATAGAACCCAGAAAAATAAATGAGTCATCTGTAAAGATACTTCTATTTGTTTAATAGTTGAATTCTTAGCAGACATCTTCCAGAAAGGAATTGGAGCATTTAGTCATGTGTGTTTAAAGGCAAAAGACACTAATCTAGAATTCTGTATACAAAAATAGTATTTTTTGAAGCTAAGAAACATACATGTTATCAAGATATGTAAATGCTCAAAAATTTCCTCACTTTTAGACTTGTTCTAAGAGAAACACTAAAGGAAATTCTTTCAATAAAATAAAGTTACACAACAGTATAAATCATAAAAATTTGAAAGGGAGAAAAGCAAAGTATACACAAATGTAAATTCCATTTTACTGTCATGGTAGTGCATAAAACATTTAATTCTGCTACAGAATTTGAAAGACTAAAGCATAAAAATTATCATAAATCTCTGTTAATTGGTATAGATTATAAAAAAACAGCTATGATATCAATAACAAATCATGATAAGACATGTAAAGTCACTGATTTTTATAAGAAACCAAAGTTAGTTCAGTTTAGAATAAAGTGCAAACTAAGTAGTTTTATTTCTTATTTGTTCATTTTTGTTAATATGACAGTGTAATGTATCTTGACATATCATACAAACATGGAGAATAATTTACCAATCTTTTGGTTGTACATGATGTAGAGTTACACTGGTCATAATTCATACATGAACATGAAAACATTATGCTCAACTCATTCTACCATCTTTGAAGAACTTTTATGTGACTTCAAATTTATAACAAAATTTGTCATAGAAGATATAAAGAAAAATAGGGAGGTATCAAAACATTACTCTAAAAAAATATATGAACCACAAATTAAAGTGGTTTTTTAAAAGTAAGAAAAACTATAAGAAATAACCCAAACTTCGAAAGCTTAAAGTAGTAAGTTCTTCCTCATCAGTAATTTAAGTACAAATAAATTATTATAAAAATTTAATCAGAACACATAATGTAACCAATAAGATTAAACCTAAATATATATACTTATGTCAGATCTAAGTCTACAGGAGTTTTCCTTTAGATATAAGGTCACAAATATACTAAAAACAAAAGGATGAAAAGAATATTACATTCAAAATTATGCAGATGATAATATATGAAATAATTAGAGGCAAAGTAGAATATAATGATAAATGTGGTCAATTTCTAGAATACAATAGTAGTAAGTACACGTGTAGCACAAATCATATTTTCCAAATATAGAAGGCAAACACTAAAAGAATTCAACATGATTGAAAGCAACCAAGTAATACTAGGGGACATCCATCCCCAATTAATGCAAAGGAACAAAATAGTATTGGAATAGTAAACAGGGAATAGAAAATTTAAAAAAGTATTATTACATTAAGAGTCAATTACATTAAGAGTCAATCTTGCTGGGTGTGGTGGTGCATGCCTGTAATCCCAGTGGCTTACGTGGGTGAGATAGGAGGACTGTGAGTCCAAAGCCAACTTCAACCACAGTGAGGTGCTAAAGAACTCAGTGAGACCTTGTTTCTAAATAAAGTACAAATTAGGGCTGGCAATCAATGTGCCTCAGTGTTTGAGTGTCCCCAAGTTGAATTCACTATACCACCAAAAAAAAAAAAAAAAAGGGAGAGAGAATCTTTTCAATAGTTTATGGAAATATTATCCCAAAGGGACCAGGTAAAAAGAACAAAAAAAAATGTTAATAGTTATTAAATACTGGAATTTTTTCTATTATAATTAGTTGGGATTCCAAAGGAAATTTGTAACCAAAAATTCGTCAATGTGACTTCAAAGCCAGATTTAGAAACTTAGCAAGACTCTGTCTCAAAAATAAAAATTAAAAAGGATTGTGCATGTGGCTCAGTTGTTAAGTATCCATGGTAGAAGAAAAAAGGCCCTATACCACACAAAGTGATTTAATAAGCTAAGAAAACACAAAACAACTATCAAACACTCAATATTATTTTAGCAGGAAAAAATAAGTTACTTAAAAAGTTGTATGGAGTATCCAGGGTACATAAATAACTAAACATTCAAAATAAAGAAAATGTATCCTGATATAAAAATAATGAAAGCTTCAATATTCAACAGTTTTATTTCAACATGAAGTTAGACAAGTAAGACATATGTAACAAAACTGAAAGTAATTAGCCCTCAATTTTAGGGCAAGCAAGAAGGAATGGTGTCTGAGATGGAAGGGTGACAGACACGTGAGCACTTGTTTTGGGGTTAAACAAATTTTATTTTTGTGTAAAAATAAACTTTCTAGAAATATGTTACAAAACAATTTGAATGTAAGGCTGTAGGTTTAAGTATAAGTAAGTTAGTTAATGGTTTTTATGAAAATTAAAATTTGAAAAATATATAAAAGATAAACAGAATTGTGGAAATCTTTGTAAGCTACCTTTGAAATGCTAATGTTTTACTCCTTCATAAAAGAACAAATTCATTTATGTAGAGATGATGAATATGCTAGTAATTCTAGCTGCTGGGAAGGCTGAGGCAGGGAAATGAAAATGGAAATATAAAACCAGCTTCAGCAACTTAGCAAAAATCTGTTTCAAAATAAAACTATAAAACTGGAGATGTATCTCAGTATTATAGCAACCCTGATTTCAATCTGCAGTATCCATACACATCTATATGTATTTATATAATAAAATTTAGATAAGTTATATGAATAGTCAAATAAACAAAGTAAACAATCAAAGCACTATATATAAATCATAAATAAAACAGGGATAATATTTACACTAGTATGTAAAAGCATATATAACTTAACTGAAAATAGGCATATGGATTATGTGTATTTTAATTTTACTTAATATTGTCCTAAAGCAAGAAGTCATGAATATTTCTATTCAGTTATAACATATGGATATAAAAATGAAAAAAAAAATCACCAATGTGAGAAAATGTACTGAACAACACTGAAGCTACTTTAGAGTGGAACTCAGAAAGAGACACAAGAATAATAGAAAATTTAATCCACAAAATTTTTAATAACTATTACTTAAAAAAATTCTCTTTAAATTACAATTCTCAGCTATACTTATATAGCCACAAGGAACAGGCATTGTGAATCATTGCTATTAATAAAATGGCAAAAATATTTCAAAGAAAATGCAATATAAGCCTGTATAAAAAGCTCTGATAAAAAAAATTGAGTAAACTTTAGAGAAACTGTTCTACAATATTATGTATTACAATGGATTAACTTAGAATTATTCAGACATATGCACAGATTTTCTAGTGACACCCCCGTGCACCCCCCCCACCCCGGGAAGATCAATAAACTTCTGTCAGATAATGCAAATCCTCAAAGGCATTAGGGAGTACTTTGTTAATTTTAATGTAGTGAGATTATTGGAGAAGAAGAAGGAGCTTCTAGAATTAGGAAGCATGGTAAATACAGGGCATGATATGCTCTTAACTGATGCAAAATAAATAAATAAATAAACCGAGGTTTGTATAACACATTTCTGTTGAATTTTAGCTTCTCAATTAACATTTTAAACTGTGGCTTCCTCTTTGACAGTTTATTATTTTTTTCATTGATTTCTACCAACTTGGATATATCGTTAGTGTCAATTTTCTTTCAAATTCTACAGTTATTTCTTGGGACAGAATAGTTACCAAGGCAGTCTTAAATACAGCAAGATGGCTTTATTGGAAAATGGAATATGACACATTTTGGTAATCTCATTGTAATTACTGATGGTTCTTAATGTTGTCCTCATTAGGAATAAAAAGAAAACAGGAGATTCCAGAAAATTATTTATTTATAATGTTTTTCCTGGGAGAAGCACTAATATACTTTGGAAGCATTTTCAGTCTCTAGATTGTGAGGACTGCTTTGAACTATCAAAACTGTAAAGAAAATATAGATTAAACATAAAAGAAAAATCTTTAACATTTTCTTTTCTACACCAATGCCCGATCTTTATTCTAAAAAGATGGATCTGAAATTTTATCATGTGGAATGGAAGCTGCCAAGATATATTCTATAAAGGAAGAAAAATAACTATTGATAATGAATTAGGGATTTAGAAGGAAATTTATGCTCACCCAGAAAGACCAGACTTCTATAAATCTCTAACATCACATCTCTATATAAATTCTGCTGAGCAGGATTCAGGTATTTCCATTCCTCTTCAGAGAAATCAATGGCCACATCCCTAAATGTTAATGGTTCCTGAAATAAAAATGAATAAATACATATAACATCAACCTTATGATCATGGTTGGCAGAGTTTTAATTTGACAAAAGTTGTAATAAATTGACAGTTTTAACTTGTCACAAGTTGTAATAAATTGATGATTTTAATTTGACATAAGTTGTAATGAGAGTTAGAAGAACTGGCTCTAACATAGGAGAGTGACCTCAATAATTCAACAGAGTGGTGTACTCTAATGTATTACCTATCTTTGAGGAAAGAAAATGCATTCAAAAGAGAATGAAATAAATACAAAATAAACAAGGAACAAAAACATCAGTCTATATACTATACTTCCATGAAATAAAATGCAAAATTAAGGAAAACATCAGAATATATATCTTAATTGTTATGTTTATATTTTATAAGATAAATTATGCATAATTCTCAGAAGAGAATTTTATACTGAGTTAGAAGAGTGCTTCTCTATTTTAATGTGTACAACCATGAATTGAAGAATTTATTAAAGAATAGACTGTGATTCTGTATTTCTGGGGTGCAGTCTAGGTTTGAATGTGCATCAAGCTCTCTAGTGATGCAAATGCCAATGGTCCAAAGAAAGCTGATGAATATTACTGAAGTAGAAGACTAAAGAAAAAATATTGCTCATAAATTCAAATTCAAATGTTTAAAGAATTTATGCATTTTATTATTATAGCATGTTGCAATAAGAATTCTTTCTCCATTAAAATATACAAATAACAATACGAGAGTTTTTCATACCTTCATGCATAAAACTCAAAATAATCTATGAAGCACATGCCTGTAATTCCAACATGGGAGGATGAGGCATGAAGATGGCAAGTTCAAAGCCATCCTTGGCAACTTAGTGAAGCATTAAGTAACTCAGCGAGATCCTGTCTCTAGATAAAATATAAAAAAGGGCTGAGGATATGATTTAATATTTAAGCATCCCTGGTTCAATCCCTGGTAAGAAAAAAAAAAATCTATGAAACCAGGAATGGTTTTAATTTTTGAGGACATTTTTTTCAAACCTCCAGTATATGGTAGTTCCTTGGGTTTGCCCAAGTTTATCTGACCTATAATTTATCAAAAAAGTAATACAAAGGTTAAAATAAAGTGTGAAATTAAAAGAAATTTCAGAGCAGGGTGGTCAGTTATTTTAACTAAGAAAGGAAACGGATACATGTTTAAAAAAAAGCAGGAAAATCAGATTGATTGAACTGATTAAACACATGTGGAAAATGACTGCCACATTGCAAGTGTGTAGCTGAGCATTCTGGTTCCCATGACCTCATGAAATGAAATGAAATCTCCATTCCTATCAGAGGTGAGGAAACATGTTTTCCTTCTCAAATCCCCTTCTTTGAACCAAATTTTAAATAAATAATTTGTATGAGATGAGAGTCCCCAATGGCAGGCAAAGTATCCCAACTGCTGCCTGGTAAGATTCAACTCCTTCAAGATATTAAACTATAAACAATGTGTTACGTGAACTCAAGGGAAAGGACCCTCATCTGTCTGTTTTGACACTAAAATTTAGATGTGAAAGAAGAGATTAAAATTTCTTACTTTGCCATTGGGCCTTCCACCCTAGATGTGTGCTATGGTTGTCTGTTTTTGTTGTTGTTGTTATTGCTGTTTGTTTTGTTTTGTTTTGTTTTGGTATAGAGTATGATGTAAGTTTAAATACTAGTAACATATTTTCATGTATATACGCATGTCTACATAATTAAAAATCATTTAATAGGACTTTCAACATTAAATCAGGAAAAATAAAATTAGTATTTCTTCATTCCTATTTCTCCTCAGTTAATTTGAAATCAGCGTGTATTAAATTCTGGCACCCTTTTTCCATCGGGTATATTTGTTGATGAGCTATCAAATATTAGAATTTATCCCACACAGAATGATTCAGGATTAAAATGATCAGTAAGTGGGTAAGCCCAATTTAGACTTGGGTTTAGCTGGGCTATACTTCTGATTTCATCTAGGCTCCTTTAGGCATATACTCTGCTACTTAATATGGTAGCCCTGTGGTCCACTGTGGCATTTTCATTCTCATTCACGTGGCATCTTCTCCTTCTTAAGCCTAATCTGAGCTTCTTCACTTTGAGATGTTAGGCTTTACAATAAAAAATCAGGGAGAATTCAAGACATTTTAGGCATAGGCATTATACCAGTACATTTACATACTGTAATATATAAGCCATTCTAGATTCAAGTCTTGGCAAACATATACTTGTCAATAAGAACAAACACAAAAGAACATTATCAATGGCCTGGATACAGGGGAGGATGAAAAACTGGAGCTATTTTTGCAGTTCATATCCTTTTTCCTTTTTTTTTTTTTTTTGAGAGAGAGAGACAGAATTTTTAATATTTCTTTTTTAGTTTTTGGAAGACACAATATCTTTATTTGTATGTGATGCTGAGAATGGAACCTTGGCCACACGTATGCCAGGCGAGCGCGCTACGGCTTGAGCCACATCCCCAGTCCTTTCCTTTTCTTTCAGATGACATTTATGTAACTATTCTAAATTCATAAATTTTATAAGACCATATGTTCTAAGAAGCTAGCCAGGTTTGAGATTCAGAATCACTATAGCCTGACTCAAAAACTCAAAGATTTTGCTAGGCCACAATAATCATGCAACTTTTCTAGGAATTTGTGGAACTGAAGAACGACAACTTTGTAATAGAAGCACAATTCTTTTTAGCTTCACATCCTTTACTACTTTTTACTATTAAAAAACTTTCAAGAGAACACTGAAGACTCTTTTAAAATAGGGAAAAGTTTAGGTAAATAGATTTGGGCTATGTTTAGGAAATGAAGGTAAATGATTCATTTGTTTATTTCTCATTATGAAATAATAGTTAAAATGTACATAACACACATAATATATCTGCAACTTCTTTCATTCTTTTTTTTATTTGCAGTCTACTTATAATTTTTAAACTATGCTAAACCTAGAAATTCTTTGCATGGAATAATTTCTTA
The DNA here is from genome assembly GCF_964194105.1 of Spermophilus citellus. Taxonomy (NCBI): domain Eukaryota; kingdom Metazoa; phylum Chordata; class Mammalia; order Rodentia; family Sciuridae; genus Spermophilus; species Spermophilus citellus. The sequence goes on from NC_138184.1 coordinate 60,650,261, forward strand.
GTATGAAAACAAGAGATCAAGACAGATCTACTGAGAAGAAATTTCCTCCTTCAGCCGTTTGTTTTAACAGCTGGGTATGTAAGAAAATCATCCTTTTATTTATTAACCAACATGGAAAACCCCTTTTTTAAGAACCACCACCTCAAAAGGCTAAAATGCGCAAATCCACACAACACACATGGAAGCCACACAGAGTTAGTACATTTTCAACTGTGAACCAATGGTTCCCAGTCTGGTTGAAGTGTACAGTCACCTGAAAGGCTCTTCAAATTCCCCTAATCCAAATTTCATTAAAATAATTTAATCTATATTCCTGGAGAGAGGGACTTAGGATTCAGTGGAGTTTTTTTTTGTTTGTTTGTTTGTTTGTTTTATTTTAATTTGGAAGAATTAGCATGTGTAGCAAAACTAAAATCCAATTCTTTGAACGAGCATCTTTTATTGAATGTGTTGCAAATACATGTAAGATACTTGGTCATGACTTTGGCTTTCAGACCCACCCAATTTGTTAGTCAGGGTTTTCTAACTTTAAAATGTATCTGTGATATTCAACTAATAAAAAGAAAAATCTTATTTTGAATGAAAGTTCTGGAGATTTTTCTTGATAAGTAATTGGTATTTAAGATTTATGCCTGAGGTGAGGCAGCACATTATGGCAGGAGAACATGGAAAGACTAAACTTAAATACCACAAGGGATCCACAATTTCCTTCAAGTCCTTACTCTACAATGAACTAAACAACACTCACTATGCCTTACCTGTAAATTTCCACCACATCCAACACCCTGTGGACCAAGCTGTAATACATGAACCATTAGGGGTCAATTATCCAAACCAAATGATCTTCATTGTCTAACTGATATCCTTTGCATAAACTGATCTTTGATAGTCATTTTTTTTCTCATTAAACCCAGTTAAAACTTATTGAGGCTGAGCACAGAGGCATATGCCTGTAATCCCAGTGGCTAGGGAGGATCATGATTTGAAAGCCAGCCTCAGCAACAGTGAAGCACTAAGCAACCTGGTGAGACCCTGTACCTAAATAAAATAAAAAAAAAAAAAATAAGGCTGCGGATGTTACTCAAAGGTTAAGTGCATTGAGTTCAATCACTGGTACCAAAAGATATGTGTGTGGGGGGGTGGGGGGGGGGGAAATACACCATGCACAGGATGCAGTCCTTAATGCATTTCATGAACAATATAATTGCAGAAAAGAATTTTATTGAGGAAAATAATTACAGAAAGTGTTTTAAGAGATGTGTTATGGTGCATGCCAGTAATTCTGGAAACTGAGAAGGCTGATACAGGAGAATTGAAAGTTCAAGACAGGCTTGGTAACTTAATGAGACCCTGTCTCAAAATAAAATGAATAAATAAGTAAATAAAGCTATAACTCGGTGGTTAAAGCACCACTTGATTCCATTTCCAGTATGGAGAAGAATAAACAAACAAACAAACAAATAAATAAATAATAGAATGCTTACCAAATTGTGACTGAAATAAAAAGACTTTCATCCAAGTGTTACAACATGGATAAATGCCTGAGAATATTAAAATATTAAAATCTAAAGTGAGGGCTGGGGTTCTGGCTCAGTGGTAGAGTGCTTGCCTAACATGTGTGAGGCACTGGGTTCGATCCTTGGCACCAAATAAGAATAAATATATATATAAAAAAAGAATAAATATATACAACTTGAGATTTGAACCAAATCACAAATTGTTGCTGTTATTCTGATATACCTAATTATTTCACAAATATAACGTTCAAAATTTTCACTGAAATATGATATACATATAAAAAACATACAAAGCATTTATGTAAATGTTCAGAAATTATCTAAAATTAAACATATTTTGAAAAGACAGAATAAATCACTTTCTCCATCTATGATATCCAAAATCAAATAGGATCTTAAGAACCAGCACAGAAATGTTTTCTCACATAAATATAAAATGTATATAAATAAAGTGAATGTTATAACAGTTATCTAGATTCAACATCTGCTTACTAAATAAGCAAAGAAGCTTATTTCTTCTATGATTCTAATCATTCCCCAACCTAGACCAGTCCCACTCCTTGTATATTCATTCTTTGGTGAAATCATATGTACATATCTTGAATGTCACAGATATCAACTGTACAGTTTTGACAAACACATTAATAAAAACCTTCACTGCTTTTTAGCACAGAATATTTACATCACCTCAAGAAAACTATATTCTTTCCCACAAAACTTTTTGTTCCCCAGAAGCAAGTCACTATAGTGGATATTTTACCATACCTTCATTCTGCCTGAAACCATGTAGTATAATTTTAAATCCAGCTGCTAAATTATACTGTATCTGTAAGAATCAATCAGGGTGTGTGTTTCAATAATGTGTTCCTTTGTATTGATTACTACTATTATATTTTATGGATGCACTACAAATTGTCCATTTCAACACTCAAGAACATTTGAATTATTTCTTATTTTGGACCATTAGGACTACAGGGCCTATGAAACTTCTTAAACAAATAACTATCCTACTCAGTTCATTCTTTACTAGTCTTTCAATGACACTCTACTCTATTTTTAGTTGTTGCTATGAGAATTATAATTTGCATCTTAACATTTCAATTTGATTAGAGTCAATATTATATGAGTTTTCTAAATACAAAAAATAAAAAAAAACCTTACCACAGACTGTTTATTTTCTTGTATCCTTTGTGCAACTAGTTTAATGTCTACATTTATCTATACATTGTAAGTCCCAAAATACACTCTAAAATTTGTGTTCAAATTAATCATAGGTTATAAAAAAAAATCCTAAGAGAAGGGCTAGGGTTGTGGCTCAGTGGTAGAACACTTGCCTAGCATGCATGAGGCACTGGGTTTGATCCCCGGCACCACATGGAAATAAACAAAATAAAGGTATTTTGTCCATCTGCAACTAAAATATATATTTAAAAAAATCTAAGAGGAAAAAGTATTAATCATAAGATTGCTAATATATGTCAGGCATGGTGGCACATGTGTAAGATCCCAGTGACTAAGAAGGGAGGAGAATCATGAGTATAAACCCAGCCTCAGTAACTTTGTGAAGCACTAAGAAACTCAGCAAACCCTATCTTTAATAAAAATATAAAAAGGGCTGGGGATGTGGCATAGTGGTTAAGCATCCCTTGGTTCAATCCTTGGTATCAAAAAAGAAAAAAAAATGCTAACATATTATAAAACTTAAGCAGGGAAGTAAAACTGACAATGATATGCCAGGAACAAATTTAATAAATAATACTGAGAAATAACTATAAAAATGTATTAGTGATGTTTTTGCTACAGTATTAGATGGGTATTTGGGGAAGATTTTCTATCCTATATGCCACATATTCCTTAGAATAAATTTTAAATATCATTATTTACAGGCTTAGAAACCATTTAAACAGCAGGATATATTATTTATTATACTGACTGTATTATGTTCTACTGAATATTTTGGTTACATCTTTTTAAAGTTACAGGAAAATTTTACTGTGGTTTCAATGTCACTGAACACTACACAGTAAAAAGTGCAGAGACCCATGAATACCCATGGTGACAATACAAATTAGAAATGAAAAACAGTTCTATCTGGACATAGACAAATTAAGACTTATTTCAAGTTTTTATCTACACAAATGACAGCTCACCTTAGAGATCATTCAAGTAGAAACTCACCACCTTATTCAATTGGCCACAAGACCAAGAACACAAACTTGGGTGGCTTTTTCATTCCTTCCCATTTTTCCTACTTTTACACAGTTCATTTTTTGTGACCTTGAAAATATCCACTTTTCAAACTGTTATTTATCATTTGGGAAAAGAAAAAAATTAATACAGCAAGAGATATAAGAAAGCTCCAGTACCCCTTACTTTGACCAGGTTAAAAACATTGGAGGAAATCTCAAATAGCAGGACCTACAATTTAGAAACAAAAAGAAAAACCACCAAAACATACAAACACTTTCACTCCTAACAAGAGGTGAAAGAAACATAAGCCAGCAAATTTTATGTTCTTGATCAAGTAGAACATGAAGCCAAAAAGAAATCTGCCAATCTAAAATAAATAAATAAATAAAAGTCTGAGAAATTTCAATCAGGTCAGTCCTACTCTTTTGCTCACTTCAAATAATAAAATGTATTCCACTTAGTTTTAGAAAAAAAAGATTTCATAAAAACGTACCACCTTAGCATGATTCAGTTCAGTCATATGGTCAATTCAACTTACAAAACAACAACAATAAAAAAAAAAAAACTTGGATTCTTATTGCTACTAAATAACAGCTTAAAACAATAGAAACGCATTCTTACATAATTATAGATGTTTTCGTTATCATGACAAAGGATTAATATCAAAGTATTAGCAAAACCACACTTCCTCTAGAGGCTCTTAAAAAGAATTATTCTATCTTCTGGTGGCTGCTGGTATTCCTTGGCTTGTGATCACAACTGTTTCTCTTCTAATGGTGATATAGCTTTCAAAAGCATAATGATAGACAAATTAACTTTTTATAGAACATGGTGATATTGCAACAGATTGTAAGTTCCAAACACCACAGAATCTGGGAACCATAGCACAAAAGATGGCCAATCCTCCAATGAGCTTATCCTTACACACTGTATTTGACAGAATCACAGAAAAGGAAATTTCATTCACAAGAAGAATAAAGAAATAGAAGGGACCCTGGGCCAGATGAATAAAGGTTAAAGATTCACAAATGTGAGATGGATAAAGAGTGGCATCATGCACTGTCTCCAAAATCCTGAAGAGACAAAATTTGTGGACAACCAAATGTAAGCAAGCTCATTAGACAGAGTCAAACCCAGCTGAGAGCCATGTCCAGAGAGCAGGTCTTATCGGTTTTGCCTCAAACCATGAAAACTATCCCAAGCCCATGGAGCTTTGGATTTTTCCAACTAATACTTTATTCAACCTTTGTGCATATCCTCGATCATCCTCTTACAATACATATGGTTGTGGTTATCTGAATACCGTGAATGGGGAATCGACAAATGTCAGTTATCTCATTTATTCAATTTCTAAGATATTTCTCTGTACGTTTTTTGTACTGATATCTTTGAAGGCCACTTTTTAAAATTTTAGATCAATGTACATCCAGTGATCAAAGGTAGATCATGAAGTGGGAAACTACATACGTAGCAAAAGGTTTACAAGGCAGAATCAATGAGGTGTTATATTATTGAGGAAAAAGGACATACCAAAAGAGTAAAGCACAGTCAATGTTGTTTCTAAATCCACTTCACATGAGTAAATATTTAACTGCCACATAATTATATAAATAGGAGTGTAAATCAATACAACCTAGATAAGTTAATACTAAAGGCGGTACACTGTTGCATGCTCATCAGGAAGAAAAACAACATATAAAAAGGCAAAATGTCTCAATTTTTAAAAAGATTAAAAATTACAAACATGTTTAGTGAATGGATTGTCAAACTGTTCTGTAGGCTATGCAAAATTCTTTAGCCACTTTGAAAATCGGTTTGGTACTATCTACTTACTTATACCGTATAAGCCATCAATTCTAATCCTTGATAGAATAGACATATACCATAATATTCTTAGAATGCTCCAACAGGTAGCTGCCACTGCTGCTTTTACCACCAAACTAGACTGCATTTGCCACCACCTTCCAAAATACAGGCCTCCAACATCAAGGTTCTGGTACCTAAGATTCCCACAAGCCTATGCCCAGTCCCATAACAATGTCAGTGAAAAGTAAAGAAAAAAAGTGGCATACTTGAAAATCAAAAATCTGAAGGACACAGTGGAAGAATAGGCAGAATGGACAAAGTAGAAGAAAACCTGGTGAAGGAGAAGGATAATGGATCTCAGGAGGAAGAAAAAACTGCTAAGGAAATATAAGATGCAGAGATGAGATAAAGATGGATCCCAAGTGAGAGAAGACAGGAAATATTGTGACAGCATAACACTGACACCACTGGTCTCATATTTAGAAATCCCTAAGAACCAAAAGTTAATGGTACAATCAAACAAGTATGCCACACATTTGGCTCTCTACTCTTAGAGCTCTACCAGAGGTGCCACACTTTTTGTTTTTTTCTCCCAAGCATTGTAATTTCTTTCTCTCTAGGCACTGCTCATGCAACTTAAACCTGTTGTTGTTCTACTTTCTGATCTGTTCTATCTGAGCTCTCCAGCTTGTCACCAGTAACACATATCCACTCTTTTTTCTTTCTTTACCTTTTTTCTCAGGTAACCTCTCATAAGTGCACTCTTATTACATCAACCCTGACTTTCTGAGCTATCCATTTTTATTGTGAGCTATCTTCATTCTGATGCCTCAAATTTGCTTCACCAGCAAAGCATCAGGCAAGACTAGGGTCAGGTTTGGTTTCCCAAATAATGAGCTACTTTATTTTACCATCCCCCTTTTTTGTATAAATAAACAAACAAACAAACAAACCCACTTCTGTTTTTTATTTGTTTTATTTTAAAAGAAATAATACTTTAAACAGAACAGTTGTAGTTACCACTAGGGAGACAGGAGGCTAGTGCACTCTTCTGTAGCATCATTAATGTTCTATCTCTTGATAAAATTAGTAGTTATATAGTATATTCCCTTTGTAATAATTCATTGATCTGTATAGTTTTAATTCTGGTCCAGTATTAACATTGGTAAATAAGATCAAATTCATTAAATAAAAGGTGGTATAAAAGAGCAGAAGATAGAGACATTAAAATGGCACTAGAAAATACTTTGGGGCAATGGGTATATTAATTGATTATTGAGCTAGTTTATGGATGTGTTCATATGTCAAAAGATAAAATTATGCACCTTAAATATGCATAGTAATTATATCAATAAATCTGAAAATGTGTTATGTGTTTAAGTTGAAGTTAAAAAGAAACCATAAACTATTAAATGATAATTTTAGAATGAAAATAAACTCTTCTGATAGCTAACATCTCTATTAATAAGTGAGAATAATTTTCAGTAACTTGAATGAACAATATCTTCATCCTTAAAAATACATTAATTAGGGATAGAGATATAATTCAGTTGATAGAGTGCTTGCCTTTCATGCTCAAGGCCTTGGGTTCAATACCCAGCACCTCAAACACACACAAAAAATACATTAGCTAACAGATCATGGTGGCATAAATTTATAATTCCATTGGTTTAGGAAGTTCAAAGACAACCTCAGCAACTCTGTGAGGTCCTAAGCAACCCCAAGGCATTCTGTTTCTAAAGAAACATTAAAAAGGGTTAAGAATGTGGATCAGTGGAGAAGTGTCCCTGGGTTCAATCAGGTTTAAAAAACAAAACCCTCCCTTTTTTTCCATTAAAAATTTCATGTTTGTATTATTCTAACTGGTTGTTTTTGTTTGTCTCATAAAATTAAGTAAAAAACTTTCTATTGTGACATAGAGTATGTCAGTGACATTGACATATCCTATCACCTTAAGCATGATGATTATTTGAATATTCAGTTAGTGTATATGAGAATGAAATCTACCAATAGAACAATGGAAGAAAAGTGAAAGTATAAAAGTAAACCTCACACTTTTGGTCAATTTAATTTTGACAAGTTTGTCAGAGAAATTAAATGAAGAATAAGTAGATTCTTGCACAAGAATAATAAGTAGACTCTTCCACAATAATAATAAGTAGTCTCTTCCGAAAGTAAGATTGGTATAATTGCAAATTCATCTATAAAGAAGTGATATTAATTTTATATGAATTTATGTACAATACTTAACATGAAATGAATATTACACAATAATATGAGAGCTAAAGCTGTAAATATTAAGAAGAAAACTATAACACAATTATGAATAAGATTTACCAGTGGATTCTTAGTTATGCTTCAAAACACAGAAAAACACAGAAAAATTCATACCTAATGCTTTATTGTATAAACAAGCAGCAAGAATTTATTTAAAGGAGAGTAAAAGATTCAGAGCCATAGATGGTGCTTTAGAGGGTCCCCAAAACCTAGGTTGGTGGTTCTGACACCACTTTACCATTGAAGCATCTGGATTAGATTCCAAGTTGGACACTAGTACTATTCTTGCACTGAAAGTGATTTGTTGGTTATGAATATCATTCTTTCCCTGCCTCCAATAGTCTTAGAAATGTGAGGAATGGATATGTTTAGAACCATAATTTTCAACACACTTAGCATAGACCCATTTGATAACAGAAGACACTGATATTCTGAAAACAAGGAAAAAGACACCTCATCAAGGCATAAAGAGCAGACTAAATAAACCCTTGAGGAAAAAAACAAACAAACAAACAAACAAAAACAGCAGTCATTCATTAAATTGGTTTTAAAAAAATATTTTAGTTGGTAATGCATTACTACATTAGGAAAGAGTAATGTAAATGTGATTTTAATTTTTACATCTGTGACTGCTTTAAAAAGAATATAAAAAGCTGGGTACAGTGGTACATGCCTGTAATCCTAGAGTCTTGGGAGGCTGTGGGTGGAGGGTCACTAGTTCAAAGCCAACCAGCCTCAGCAGCTTAGTGAGGCTCTAAGAAACTCAGTAAAACCCTGTTTCTAAATTTATAAAATATTTAATTTAATTTTATTTTTTTATTGGTTGTTCACAACATTACAAATCTCTTGACATATCATATTTCATACATTAGATTGAAGTGGGTTATGAACTCCCAATTTTACCCCAAATGCAGATTGCAGAATCACGTCGGTTACACATCCACAATTTTACATAATGCCCTATTAGTAATTGTTGTATTCTGCTACCTTTCCTGTCGCCTACTATCCCCCCTCCCCTTCCCTCACATCTTCTCTCTCTACCCCATCTACTGTAATTCATTTCTCTCCTTGTTAATTTTCCCATTCCCCTCACAACCTCTTATATGTAATTTTGTATAGCAATGAGGGTCTCCCTTCATTTCCATGCAATTTCCCTTTTCTCTCTCTTTCCCTCCCATCTCATGTCTCCGTTTAAAGTTAATCTTTTCTTCCTGCTCTTCCTCCCTACTCTGTTCATAGTTGCTCTCATTATATCAAAGAAGACATTTGGTATTTGTTTTTTAGGGATTGGCTAGCTTCACTAAGCATAATCTGCTCTAGTGCCATCCATTTCCCTGCAAATTCTATGATTTTGTCATTTTTTATTGCTGCGTAGTACTCCATTGTGTATAGATGCCACATTTTTCTTATCCATTCATCTATTGAAGGGCATCTGGGTTGGTTCCACAGTCTAGCAATTGTGAATTGTGCTGTTATGAACATCGATGTGGCAGTATCCCTGTAGCATGCTCTTTTAAGGTCTTCAGGGAATACTCCGAGAAGGACAATAGCAGGGTCAAATGGTGGTTCCATTCCCAGCTTTCCCAGGGATCTCCAAACTGCTTTCCAAATTGGCCGCACCAATTTGCAGTCCCACCAACAATGTACAAGTGTACCCTTTTCTCCACATCCTCGCCAGCACTTGTTGTTGTTTGACTTCATAGTGGCTGCCAATCTTACTGGAGTGAGATGGTATCTTAGGGTGGTTTTGATTTGCATTTCTCTGACTGCTAGAGATGGAGAGCATTTTTTCATGTACTTGTTGATTGATTGTATATCCTCCTCTGAGAAGTATCTGTTCAGGACCTTGGCCCATTTGTTGATTGGGTTATTTGTTATCTTATTGTCTAATTTTTTGAGTTCTTTGTATACTCTGGATATTAGGGCTCTATCTGAAGTGTGAGGAGTAAAAATTTGTTCCCAGGATGTAGGCTCCCTATTTACCTCTCTTATTGTTTCTCTTGCTGAGAAAAAACTTTTTAGTTTAAGTAAGTCCCATTTGTTGATTCTTATTATTAACTCTTGTGCTATGGGTGTCCTATTAAGGAATTTGGAGCCCGACCCCACAATATGTAGATTGGAGCCAACTTTTTCTTCTATCAGACGCAGAGTCTCTGATTTGATATCAAGCTCCTTGATCCATTTTGAGTTAACTTTTGTGCATGGCGAGAGAAAGGGATTCAGTTTCATTTTGTTGCATATGGATCTCCAGTTTTCCCAACACCATTTGTTGAAGATGCTATCCTTCCTCCATTGCATGCTTTTAGCCCCTTTATCAAATATAAGATAGTTGTAATTTTGTGGATTAGTCTCTGTGTCCTCTAATTCTATACCACTGGTCCACCCACCTGTTTTGGTATGCTAAGCCTCAGGCTAGCATCATTCTGAATGGACAAAAGTTGAAGGCATTCCCTCTAAAATCTGGAACAAGACAGGGATGCCCTCTCTCACCACTTCTATTTAATTTAGTCCTTGAAATACTAGCCAGAGCAATTAGACAGACAAAAGAAATTAAAGGCATAAAAATAGGAAAAGAAGAACTTAAATTATCACTATTTGCGGATGACATGATTCTATACCTAGAAGACCCAAAAGGACCTACAAAGAAACTACTAGAACTAATAAATGAATTCAGCAAAGTGGCAGGATATAAAATCAACACGCATAAATCAAAGGCATTTCTGTATATCAGCGACAAAACTTCTGAAATGGAAATGAGGAAAAACACTCCATTCACAATATCCTCAAAAAATATAAAATACTTGGGAATCAACCTAACAAAAGAGGTGAAAGATTTATACAATGAAAACTACAGAACCCTAAAGAGAGAAGTAGAAGAAGATCTTAGAAGATGGAAAAATATACCCTGTTCATGGATAGGCAGAACTAACATTATCAAAATGGCGATACTACCAAAAGTTCTCTATAGGTTTAATGCAATACCAATCAAAATCCCAACGGCATTTCTTGTAGAAATAGATAAAGCAATCATGAAATTCATATGGAAAAATAAAAGACCCAGAATAGCAAAAGCAATTCTAAGCAGGAAGTGTGAATCAGGCGGTATAGCGATACCAGACTTCAAACTATACTACAGAGCAATAGTGACAAAAACAGCATGGTACTGGTATAAAATATTTTTTTAATGTGGTGAAGATGTATCTTAGTGGCAAAGCATTCCCGGGTTCAATCTGTAATACGAGAGAGAGAGAGAGAGAGAGAGAGAGAGAGAGAGAGAGAGAGAGAGAGTAAAAGATAAAAAAGGTAATCACTGTCACTCTCAGTGTCAAGAATGTAAACAATTTAAAATCAGTAGTGAGTCTATGGAAAACTCATCGAGGTTTATTAACTGATGTTTGGAAAGTTAGTCTGCTGTCTAACATAGAAAAGGGAGATGCCTAATTTAAGGTGTCCCGTAAGACACAGAAGTTTCAACACTGGTTATATTTGACCTAGAGGTCCACTTTAGTGGTTGATTGGGGTTATGCCAAATTGATAGATTCTTGAGCTGTTTGAAATGATATGTTTACATCAAATCTTCATAAACCAGGATTAAGACTTAATAAAGCAGGAATGTAAAATCAATGACACCTAAAGCAAAAGTGAATGAAAAAAATGGAATGAATGAATAACAAACTGAAATTGTCAAAGACAGCTTGTAGCCATGCAAAAGTGTAAATGGTGTTTTACTACCTATTGAGGCATACCATATGAAGTATAAATTCTATTCCTAGGTGTGAAGAGATAAACAAAGAACCCATTCACCTGGCTGTCTCAATTGGGAACTGTGCCACAGTTACATTTTTCTTTCTCCCTAAATCTTATTTCTACATCCAAAGACACTGCTACTCTACCCTCATGCTGCCATTTTAGATTCATTGCATCTGAACTCCTCTACTGCTCATGTTTTTCCTTTTTCCTTCATTGCTCTTTTCCTCCTTGCCTCCATGTATTCCACCAATATTTTTTCATCAATAGTGGCACCTACATAGTCACTATCCACTAGTCTTGCATCCTGCTCCATCCATTTCCTGTCTTGTGCATGGATCAGTTTGAGATCCCCTCCACTCAGACATTAATAGTCCAGAGTGGTCAGGGTTGGGTGTTACATATGCAGAATATTATAAGTCCATTACATAATAATAAAGCTATAAAAGAATAATCCATCTAAAGCTGAGGTTAAAAGTAAATTTACACACTTTACTAGTTAAACTAAAGCATCTAGAACTCATAAATTTCAATAATTTGGAAAAGGCAATTCTGTAAAAAAAAAAAGAGAGTAAAGAACAGAGCATCCTAAGTTAAAGTGAAAATTTTCAAGACATACAAAATGTACATATACACAGTGTCATAGGTTGGTGCTTCTGAAGACAAATTAAATTGAAACAGATATGGTAAATTTGAGATGTAGCAATCAAATTTTAATTGCACATAACGGTAATACATATGTATCTCTACAAAATGTGCCTCATTTAATGATGGGTATACATTGCAAGAAATGTATACTCTAATTTTTTTAAATGCCATAGTGAATACTGATAATTTTTTTATTACAAAAAAGCTTAGGCTGCATATTATACTTACTTGAAGTTCATCACTGACCAACAGATAATTTTACCTCGCATTGCTGTATACTATGAAATTATAGAAATAAGTATATACCTCATAATAATATGAATAAATAGACCTGTATAAGTAACAGAACATTTATATATTTAAAAAAAAAACACCTGCCATTTAGACAAACTATACAGCTTGCACACTGTGTGGAAATAGAATAATTTGATTTTTGAATATTTCTTCTACCAAAACTGGTTATTCAAGTTTCTTCCTTTTCACTTGGTACCTCTATTATTTTCTTTTTATTAAAAGTGCTTAATTATATGTGAGGTTATTAGTTGTCCCACCTTGTCACTTCTCTTTGTACCTTTTAATAGTATCATTTAGGAATACAATTTTTATTTTAATGCTGCCCAATTTATAAATTGGAAAGAATGACACTCTTTCCAAAGAATAGTGCTGGGACAACGGAATATTTGTGGAAAATATTATTATATGCTTTTTTTTTTTTTTTTTTTGACTAGGGATTGAACTCAGGAGCACTCATAACCTAAGCCACATCCCCAGACCTATTTCGTATTTTATTTAGAGACAGGGTCTTTGTGAGTTGCTCAATACTTTACCATTGCTGAGGCTGGCTTTGAACTCTGGATCCTCAAGTTTCAGCCCCCCAAGCCTATGGGATTACAAGTGTGCACCACCATATCCAGCTATATATTTTCTTAACATCAGATATTAATTATTTTTAGAAATAATATATTCTTCAATGTAAAGACAGAATACAGCTGGAAATGTAATTCAAAAGACTTGGGAGGCAGAGACTGAAGGCTCAGGATTTTAAAGACAACCTCAACAACTTTACAAGGCCCTAAGCACCTTGAGGAAATTTCTGTATCAAAAAAACAAACAAACAAACAAACAACAACAACAAAAAACATGAAATGGTCTGGGGATATGGCTGTGTCTTAAGGGTATATCACCCCTAGGTTCAAACCCTGATATCTATCTGTCAAAAGTTACATAACAAGGAATTTATGCTAGGTGCATTTGTACATGCCTTTTATCCCAATAGCTCTGAAGGCTGAGGCAGGAGGATTTTGAGTTCAATAGCAGTCTAAGCAAGATGCGTTGCTAAGCAACTCAGACACACTTTCTCTAAAAAAAAAAATTTGTATAAAAAAGGGCTGGGGATATTGCTCAGTGGTAACATTTCACTGAGATAAATCCTCAGCACCAAAAAAAGGGATTCATAGTAAAAATGTCATAGTATATGCATCTAATGCCATTTTTGAGAGATTAATACAGGGGTATTGAAATTTCAAGGTCAACCTTGAAACTTGTTTCTACATAAGATTAACAAAATGGATGGAAATGTAGATCAGTGAAATGGCACCCTCAGTTTAAATCTCAAGAATCACAAGCACAGTAGTTATTTACTTTGAAAAAGTTACACAAATATGTTAAAAATTATAAATTGGGCAACACTAAAATAAAAAAAAATACTCATTAATTATACTATTAAAAAGTACAAAGAGAAGTGATGAGTTGGAACAATTAATAACCTCACATTTAATTAAACACTTTTAATAAAAGAAAATAATAAAGGCACCAAGTGAAAAGGAGGCAAGAGACTTGAATAACCAGTTTTGGTAGAAGAAATATTCAAAAATCAAAACTCTCAACATCTTAGAGAAATAGAAAACAACATCAGATACAAAATTTACATAGTATTGATGATGACATGAAACAAATTCTCATGAATAAAGATGAAACGTAAATTTCTATTATATATTTGTGAAAATTGTTTATTTAATATGTATGATATGAGTTGGGGTTTTGGCTCAGTGGTAGAGCACTTGCCAAGCATGTGTGAGGCACTGGGTTTGATTCTCATATAAAATATAAATAAATGAATACAATAAAAGGTTCAGCAATGTCAAATACATATATACATATATATACTTACATACATATACATATGTGTGTGTGTGTGTGTGTGTGTGTGTGTGTGTGTATATATATATATATATATATATATATATATATATATATGGGCTATGCTACTGGTTTAGGAATATCATATATATATATATATATAGATAGAGAGAGAGAGAGAGAGAGAGAGAGAGAGAGAGAGAGAGAGAAGAATGTAAGGTACTCGGTTCCAACTTTAGCAACACAATAAAAGGCCAATATTAAGGGGGAATGATGTTGAAAATAATACAGAATACTAAAATTATGGACTCTCCCTGAATCTATAAATATAGTTAATAAAAAGCTATTCATGTTATCAGTGTTTCTTTGACAAAGTCATAAATACATAGAGAGACTTAGAGAGACTATATATGAGATACTCCTCAACCAGTAGCATAGGTTATAGAAATTACTGTACTTTTGAGCCAAATTTCTACTACATGGACCAACATAACTGTAGCCTTATGCTGTCATATAACTGCTACAGTTAAGTTGGTCCATGTAATAGAAATTTGGGTGATAGGAGGAAAGTGGAGGTACATTCAAAATGAAATAAATACTCAATTTTGAAAAAAAAACGGATTCTAGGGACCAGACATGTTTTTAGTTTCATTACATCTAGTTTAACAGAACAAAATATCAGATGAGTATTATATAGAATTGATATCTGTGTAACACATAACAGGCATAGAGGCTTTCCAAAAAATATGTAGAACTTATCACAAAATAAAAATTAACAGAGAACATAAAATACTTCATTATACACAACATATATGAATAAAATTCATAAAGTTTCAAAGACAACCATTTACCTCAGTTTAATGTATAATATTCCTGCATGAAAATTTTAGCATGCTAAAATAATTTTTTCTACAATTTTTTAACTTGGGAAGCAATATATGTAAAATACCCTCAAACCTCTAATTTAGAAGGCCAAACACAGTAGTTATTTTTATGCAACATTTATATGTATTTTGAAACTATATGGCAATACTACAAACCAATGCATCATAACATGAACCAAATCTGAATCCATATGTATGTCAATTTTTGACATTTGAGGAATAAAAAAGCCTACACAAAAGCAACCATATGAAAAATATAGTGGGGAAACTATCCAATCTAAACTTAGAATTTGGAACCAGTGGCACAGTTCACTGTTAGAGTGTGTGTGCAGAATATGCAATGTACTTGTTTCCAACCTTAGCAACACAATAAAAGGGGAGATGATGTTGAAGATAATGCAGAAATCTAAAATTCTGGACTACCTCTCCATCTATAAATATAGTTAATATAAAGCTACTCATGAGTGTTTCTTTGACAAACTTATAAATAAGTACAGAGACTTAGATACATTTGACAATTTAGAAAATAGTTACCTTCCATCAGCAGAAAAAATTGGGGTACAATGTCATTAGTCCTGTCTCGAGCAAAGTACCACATTTGGAACCAAATCCCTATGGCCTAACATCACCCACAGTAAACAAAAATGTGGGAGAAGTGATACACAAGTATCTACACCACAGAAATGTGGTGATTTTTAGGGACCGTGAAAGTCTTTGCAAGTGTTCCATCAGCTGGGATCAAGGCAGAGAAATAGTCAAATATCAAGGCTTTCAGGTTATTTGAAGAAGACATTTGCCAGCATATTTTCCCAGCTGCTGTTGCTGGCAAATGAGCTTCTCACTAGCTTGTAGTATGGGTGTAATAGACAGAAATACAGTAAACCACTAATATACTGAGTGAGATGTTACCAATTCCTGAGTACCGCCCCACATCTGCTCACCCCAGTAATAAGGCCAGAACTACCAATTGCTCCTAGAAGGAGTTTCTGCACTGAGCGTCTCAACTATAACATATTTTTGTTCAAGTTACTATCTCCTGAAGTTCCAAGCTCTGGAAACAAAGGTGACTTAGCATGTGCAGATCTCACGAGATTGCAAACAAATAAATTTGCATTGCTTTTCCAAAACTTTTATGAACTATGATACCCAACAGTGTTTCAGAAAAAGGATTAGAAACCACAGATCCCTGTTTATGCCAACAGATGTTTACATAACATTCCTACACTGGCTCCTTCATATAAACTTGCCTCTCAGATTTAATGCATTAGTCAAATAGATTTCCTGCAGACTGTGCAGTGGTTTTAGAATGCCTATTATAAAAAATTGAGACCAAGGTCAGGGGGCACATGCCTGTAATCCCAGAGGCTTAGAACTGTGTTTTTAAAAGACAGACTCAAAACCTTAGCAAGTCTCTAAACAACTTAGTGAGATCCTATCTGAAAATAAAACATATAAAAAACTGGGGATGTGGCTCAGTGGTGAATACCACTGAGTTCATTTCCCAGTATCAATCCAACTAAAGCAATTAATATTTGAAAGATAATAGGAATGTCTGTTGGTAACATTATAAAATTAATAAATATATTTTGGAAAAAAAGTGTTAAGGGTTTTCAAACTCAAAATAAAAATGACATATAATCCCCTAATAATAAGTCTGTACATGCCTGTGCTCCCAGTGGCTTAGGAGGAGACAGTAGAATCTTAAAACTTCAAGACAAGTCTCAGCAAATTGGCAAGGTCCTAAGGAAATCAGTGAGACCTTCCCTGTCTCATAAAAAGGGTATGTATGTGGCTGGGGTGTAGCACAGTGGTAAAGTGCACATGGGTTCATCTCTAGTACCTAAGTAAATAAAAATAGATAAATAATAATTCTGGATAAGAAAAAAGTCATAAAATCCAGTAATATTATTTCTGGCTATATATCTAAATGAATTGGAAAACTTTTGTCAAAAAAATTACTGCACTTCCATTTTCATTGTAGCTTTATTCACAGTATCTAATAAAAGAAAAAAAAAAATAAAATAAACTGCCAGGTGGCAGTGGTGGCAGACGCCTGGAATCTCAGGGGCTGAGGAAGCTGAGGCAGGAGGAGGAATTCAAAGCCAGCCTCGGCAATGGTGAGCTTCTAAGCAACTAAGTGAGATCCTGTCTCTAAATAAAATACAAAATAAGGCTGGGGATGTGGCTAAGTGATCAAGTACCCCTGAGTTCAATTCCTGGTACCCTCCACCGCAATGAACTGCATTTTAAAAAATACTTTCTTAATTACAGAAGAACACAATATCTTTATTTTATTTATTTATTTTTATGCACTGCCTCCCCCAAACTGAGCCTAGTGCCTCACATTTAAGAGGCAAGTGCTCTGCCACTGAGCTATAATCCCAGTTAAACTACATTTTAGACAAAAGTTATATCAGAAGATTCCTTCCACCTTGCAGAGCAAACAACTGTTCCCCTTAGATGCTACACACTAAGAGTTCAAACTGTTCCCTAAGAGGCAAGGCTCAGATACTGATATTTTCTAAATATTCCAAGAAACTTTGATATCTGTGGGCATTTTGTGTCAGACTGTTCTGTGGGGACAAGTGCATGGAGTCTGCATACATGGCATATGTTAAGGGCACCTGAGTGGCAGGCCACTCCCCTCATGCTAGGGGTGTGAGCGGCAAACTGCTTACCCTGTAGGCACAGTCCTGGACGTGAGGCCATATATTGTAGTCCTGGTGCTTGCTCCATGGCCCACTCCTCAATTTGTCACTAGCTACTGTCTGAATACACACACACACACACACACACACACACACACACACACATATATATATATATATATACACATATGTATGTATATATATATATAAACTTCACAATAAAGTCAGACCTGCTTCCAGACTGTTCTTTGGAGGTCTTGAGTAGCAATTCCGCAGCCAAACTCCCCTCTACCCTGTTCTATGGACCTCCTCTCTAGATGAGAGAGAGAGTCCACATACTGTTCTAAAAGTGAGGACTGGGTAATATGGAGGTTGGAATGAGAACACAACACACAGCAAATTCTTCAATGAAGAATCTTAACTCAGACATTGTGATAACTGAAACCAGAGTTGGATATAAAACTAGGTTTTCTGCTTACTGATTTCTGGGTTATTGACTTAATCCAAACAGATATTGGAAAAATGTTAAGACTACTGGTTAAAATCTATGTAAAACAAGTATTAAGACTGTACCAGGTTATTCAGTGGCTTTTGACATTCAGATTCACTATGTACTTTAGCCCTTGTGATTGAACTTCCATTAACTAATTCATGTCCAGTCTCTCTTTTTTTTTTTTTTCTGCCACATCAGGACAAAGAAGTTTGCTAGAATGACTGGAATGTTTCTATGGGTCATTTGAATAAAGTGGTCTTATATATGGGAAAAAAACACAAAAAAACAAAACAACAGTAACAAAAAAAAAAACTCAATTAAGGACCAATTACATTTAAAAAAATCTTTAATTGGGAGACATTATACTACTTTATTTAGAAGACAGTCCTTTTTGTAAATGTCACCTAATTATTCCCTGCTTTCTTCTCATGTGAAAGACTCACAAAAATAAGACTCATAAAAATAAACCAAAGTCTTTTAAAACTGTACTCCAGTTCTTGGAGAAAAAAAAATTGCAATTATGTATCTGTTTGAAATGAAACATGAGGAAATAGTAATTGATAATGTTGAAACTGGAGTTTTGAGATAAAATCAAATTCCCCACTTTGCTAATTTTCTCTTGTCTCACAAATTTTGAAGAATAAAATTAAAGGACACTCAGGGAAGGTAAGAGTGAACATAATAGAATTTATTTAAGCAAGAGGAGCTAGAACTCTGACCATGTGGAGGAGGACATGATAGCAAAAAAACACATTTTGGTGTGCCAGCTTCTGAGTTTATATATGGTTTGTAGAGCATAAAGCAAAATCTATTTAAAATAAGTATTGAGGGCTGAAGTTGTGAAGTGCTTGCCTGGCATATGTGAGGCCTTGGGTTGAATCCTCAGCACTGCATATGAATAAATAAAAGATCTATTGACAACTAAAAAATATTTTAAAAAAAATAAGTATTAAGAAGGCATCCTGGGTACCATCTGGGTTCACTTCCATCTTTTCGGTATCCCAACCTCCTTCCTGTAACTTTCATCTGGGTTCACCTTAGGAAAAAGAATTTGGTTGAAGGTGTTCCCAAAATTTAACCTCAAGGTTTTTTACATTTGAAATAAGCCTTATTAACATATAAATATAAGCTTATTAACATATAAATCCATTAGCCTCCAGGTGTGGTTGAAAGCTGTCCATTATACTGCTGTCTGGCCATTTTACTATCCTATTTTATCTTCATTCAAAATGAGCAGGGGACCCTGACTTTGGGAATATAAACAGAGAGCTGGAAATATAAGGATTTACACTCAGAACTATGGAGAGCTAAGCTGGATTTCTGGATCTCAGGTATCAAATCAAATTTGAGATACTGCTTATCCTACATTTAAAACTCTCAGGAGGCATGAGGATGGCAAGTTCAAAGCTAGCCTCAGCAACTTAGTGAGGTCCAAAGCAACTCAGGTAGACCCTGGCTCTAAAAAAAAAAAAAAAAATTATTTTATATATATATATATATATATATATATATATATACACACACACACACACACACACACACACACACACATACACATACATGAATGAGCGAGCTAGGGATGTAGATTAGTAAATAAACACACCTGGATTGAATTGCTGGTACAAAACCAAGCAAAACAAATAAACAAAAAACCTGAACAAGAGCTAGAACAGGGGTTCCTAAAAAACACAGCTTCTTTCATGCAGGAACATAACTAATGGAGCTGGGATTCTCTCCTGAAAATTACCCAGTCTTCACCACACAATCAGGGGACATGGTGAGCTAATGACACATGGATGCCCACAAAGGGCTTCAGGAAGGGGGTGAAAAAACCATACAATGATGGAACAGAATGTCCAGGGTCTCATTTGCTGATCTAAATTCCACTAGACTATTCAGAAAGGACTGAAGCCTGAGCTGCCATAGAGGGGTCCTCTGGTCAGCAGACTCTGGAGAGACATATGAGGAGTCCCTGGCCACCAATTATAGTTCCTGCCACTGCCAGTCACACTGGCTTCAAACAGTCTCCCTAACACAGTCTCAAGAACATACACTTACCACTTCCTGGCTTTCAGGATGCTGAGTGTTCTCCCTATAGTTTTTTCAGCTCCTAAGTAGCACAAAAATCTGGGGCTCTTGATGAAGGACTGGAAGCCTAGAAACAGATTTAAAGAATGGCAGGTTCCAGACACAAAAAGGAACAGAAGATTATAAAAGCCTGCCCTCATCATTGGCTGTGTGTGGAATGGAGCGTTCTCATCTAAGAGACTGATTGGAAATGGCTTCAGGCACTGCCTCCCCCAAACTGAGCCTAGTGGGCCTACTCTTTGAGCGTCAGTAGATTGCATCCAACCCAGAAATAAACAAGGTCAGAAAGACAGGTTCTTGGCTGCTTGCTCCCTTTTTGTTGACAAAAGACTGGGGATCAGACCTATAGACACTCACTATAGAGCCCCAGGACCACAGATACATAGATGAATGGATAGATAGATACATAGATAGATAGATAAATTAATTCATGGGACAGGGTCTCAAATTCTTCTGAGATGGCTTTTCAAGTAACTGATATTAAAGGCAAGCTCCACAGCCCTGGAATTTGTTGTTGTTTTAGTTGCTGTAAATTACAGCAAGTCTCTCAGAATGGAGTTATTTTATGACAGTTTCCTCCCAACACTCGGATCTAGCCCAGACAGAAGTGCATTTACATTTAGCACTGTAGATAAGGTTAAATCAGTTTGTGATATGTTTGTGCGTGTGTATGTTTGTATGTATGTATGTATGTATGTATATATATATATATATATATATATATATATATATATACAAATCTTTATTTTATTTTTTTTTTATGTGGTGCTGAGAATCGAACAAAGTGCCTCACATGTGCTAGGCAAGCACTCTACCACTGAACCAGAACCCCAGCCCATGTGTACACTTTTATTTAAAAAAAAAAGATATAACAATTACTTTAATATTTTATTTAACATTTTTGTTCCCTGGTGTTATGAGAAAAAACTTGAGGTTTTAACTCAAAAGTAATTCATTGAGGCCGCAATATCTCCAGCCCCACACAAAAAATAAGGCACAAGTAAGATTTTAAAGTTACTAGTATTAACATTCAAAATGAAAAAGAAATGGAATGTGCCAGATCTTTAGATCTGTCAGTAGCCCAGACTCTATAGAGTATAAAAACATAAAGAAGAACTTATTTGCAATTTTGCCTTGAGGCTAATGGCAGGGCTGTGATGTCTGTTTTCTTCTTTGTTATGGGATACTGTGAGAATATTAGAACAAATCACAGGCATTTATGTTTACACATATTTTTTCTATAAATAATACAGCCCATCAAGAGAGTCAACTTTAAATTTAAAGAAAAATTAAATCACTATAAATAAGACACCAGCTGTTTTCCATATGACTTCTGTGGAAACATGTGATTGAATTCTGGCATCCAGCCTATAGTGAGTGGATTAGTTATTGGTTACTGGATAACAAGTCATTCCAAATCTTATTAGTTCACTTGACCCCTGAGCCACATCCCCAGTCCTATTTTATATTTTATTTAAAGAAAGACTCTCACTAAGTTGCTTAGCACCTTGCCCTTGCTGAGGCTGGCTTTGAACTCATGATCCTCTTGCCTCAGACTCCCAAGACACTGGGATTATAGGAGTGCACCACTGCTCTCTGCTTTGTTCATTTTTAATGCCAGCATTTCCCTCTTTGCCTTATCAACTATTTTTTTCCATGCTACCTTTCAAATGGAACCAGTATTTCTAATTTTTCTCCAAGAACTAAATGACAGTTTAAAATGTTTGTTTTCTCTTTGTATTTCACATGAGAGGAAAACAGACAAGTGTAACTTGACAATTTGAAAAATAACAACAATATATCTCTCTCTCCTCCTTTTGTCTTCCCAGGCACAGACACCTTATCATAATGTCTGATTTGAAATTCCTCCTTGAAAACTGTACTGTGTTGTGTCCTCATTATAACCTCCCATATTTGCCTAGTTCTGGGTTTCATAACTGCCTGATACAAGGTGTGAACAGATACCATGTCTAAAGTCTGCTGGAGTTTCTAGTGAATATTCTTCTCTGGGTCTTTTCCTTCTGGAGTGCAGTATGAAGTATGGAGTGAAGGCATTCAGGAGGTCTCTGGAAGCCCTTCAACTGGCACAGAACTTTTAGTGAGGGCTTAAAGCCCTCTGGGGAACTGAGGTAATGTGGAGACCACCTCTCCCACTTAAAATGCAGATATTTTTCAATCAAAAAATAAAGTTTTCAAACTTACTGCTCAGAGTGGCAGGGAATGAGTTCATTAGAATTTTTGTGAAAGAGGGAAAAGGGGACAATCTGAAGGGAGAGAGTGGATCCTCTCTGAGAAGAACAGCACGGCTATCTTGCACTATAGTTTTATTGGGGATCTAAGAAAAAATTCCAAACAGTCCTGCCCAGGTACACTTCTTGACTTGGATTGACAGCAGGATAAAGTCAAACTCTCAAGTATCCACTGCCATGACTACTTTAGGTTAATTAGGCTCATGCTCACCATTTCTAATTGGTTTCTTAACCATAAACTCTTGTGAATTTTATGGTTAGTATGGAATACCCTTACTCCGAGTTTTGGAATTTGGTCTGTGACAGTATCACAAAAGTCTCACCTTCAGGGTAACTTGGATTCCTCTTTTTGAACATTTTTGGATATTTTTTGAAACTGCACTTCTCCAGTAGCTAACAGTTTGTTAAGAAATGTGACATATCCTATCAGACAGTACGCCAGATAAGGTGCAGGTAAATTGCTTTTTGGAATAGAAAGCATGATAAGCATACCCTTGAAAATAGTGGTATTAATATAGGCTGTGTCCACACCAAAGCAGGCAGCAATCATGCACAGTCCCAGTAAGCAGATGACTGATACCTATGTGGTCAAGAAAAATTATGCTGCCGATAGGGCAACCAAAAGAACCAGAAAGAAAACAAAACTGTTTATCAGGGCCTTGGCTCTCTCAGCTTGAATCAAAGCAATTATAAACCTTTTCATACTGAGGACGATAAAAGAGGCAAATCATGGAGTTTTGACTTCTGGGATAACACTGCCAAGTGCAGATAGAAATCGCATAGACTCATTCTTCTGCCCGAAACATTTGTGTGGTCTTGATGAAACACTTCCATGAGAGTGTTCACCATGTGAAAGGTACATTGGTATATTTCACCAAGCTCCCCTTGTGAGGGCCAGGCCTCAAATGCACTACTCAGCAAGTGATTCAGAACTGCTATTTACACTCAAAACAATCCAAATATTAAAAGGCAGTCTACCATAAAAAAGATTTAATATGTAAAAATATAGCTTTTTGATGTTAGATGACTGGATTTTACTCAAATGCCCTGTGTCATATAAATCTGTAGATATTTTCTTGTACTGACAGACACCTTCTCTGTGTACATCAAGCTTATTCACCAGAATGAAAAAGACTTCAGAAATAACCAGAGTCCTCTTGAAGGAACAGATCCCAAGATATGGGCTCACCTCCTCAAGGCAAAAAGCCAATGAACTCTTCCACTACAGAAGTGGCCCATGAATTATAAGACAAAATAAAAACTCAAAACTATGTTTGGTGGCCAAAGTTAAAGAGAAGAGAAAATGGACCCCCCAAAACCCTGATGTATAAGGAAGTAGAAAGTAAAATGTATAGAAATATATAGAGAGAAATATAGAGAGAGAAATTTATAGAAATATGTGTGTGTGTGTGTGTGTGTGTGTGTGTGTGTGTGTATCCCCCCCACACCAGTACTGGGAATTAAACCCAGGACTTTATGTATAATAGACGAAGACTCTGCTACTGAGCCACATCTCCAGCTTTTCATATATTTTTGAAATAGCCATAATTTCATCCAATTGGAAGCCCAGAATTTTTTTTAAATCTTACATATTAGTCCACTAATTAAAATAACAATAACAATAGTGGAAGATCAGCAGAGTAGAGGAAGTGAATCAGGGAAATGGATAAGGAGAGGGAAAGAAAATGCTGAAAAAGAAGATTAAAGTATTTCTACATATTGTTAAGCATATGTAGAAATAGTGCTTAATATATCTGACTATTGTATATTTTTATAATGCTCCAATAAAAGTCTTAAATAATTAGGTAGTGAAAAAAATAAAAGGGCACATATTGCATCTTGTGATTGTACTGTATAACTTCTAAATTAACTTTATGTTTTTAATTGATTTTATTATTTTTTAAATACACGACAACAGTGGAATTCATTACAATCCTTATTACACAGATAGAGCACAATTTTTCATATCTCTGTATATAAAGTTTGTTCACGACAATTTATGCCATTATACATGTACTTTTATATATATATATATATATATATGTGTATTAAGAATTGTAATGCTAAATTAATTTTATTATCTGCTGAACTGTAGCTATCAACAAAGCTTCACTGAGATAACCAAAATGTAACTCAAATAATTTCTACATTGGCATGTCCCACTAAAAATACACAGTAATGACATTACTAGAAACAGGGAGAGCAAGAAATGAAGGAAAAGGGAAAGTACTAGGGACCAAATTGAAGCAAATTATATTCCATGCTTATATAACTATATCAAAATGAACCCTAATATGTATACATCAAATGAGCTAATAAAATTTAATAAATAAAATTACTAATATAATTTATTTATTGTATATACATCATTTTGCCTATAACCTCAATATAATAGCATTAGCATTATACCCATTGTACCCATTGCCCTAAAATAGCCCATAGAAGCATAAATGAACTAACACAATGAGTAACCAATTATAATTAAAGATTTTCGTGGTTATAAACTGGCAGTTAAAATGGGAATTCAGAGACTCTCAGCTGAAATAGATAACATGGCCTTAAATATAATTTGAAATTATACTTTCAAGAATTGAATCCTATTATGTAAGACCTAATTAAAAAAGGAGTGATTACTACCACCCTACCTCTGTTTGACATCCCAATTTTACCTATTCACAAACCTGGGAGTGAAAATGCTATTGCATGTAAGATCATAATTGTAACATTCTATCTTATCCATTAGGATACTCCATACACAATACCTAATATTATTAACAATACTGATCCCTTTTATAAATGAGTATATATTTTTTCTGTATCAAATTTGGTTAAAATGTTTCATTCAGTGCATATTTCAACAAACTCAGCTTGCCTTTATCTCAAAAAGATATAATCTGCCTCTTATGGGGTACACTCAATAGTTTTGCACACACAAAATTATTCTTGCCACACTCATAAATCATGTAAAAAACCTAAAAGCCTTTATTATGGGATAAGGTGGAAATCTGTGCCTCAAAATTGAAGCAAATTATATTCCATGCTTATATAACTATAAACAAAAAAGTTTGTTTGTGGTGCTGGGGATTGAACCAAGGCCTTACGCATTTGAGGCAAGCACTCTACCAACTGAGCTCTATCCCCAGCCCTATTTACAAGTTTTAATTTCACTGATGCTGCGTTTTAAAAATCTTACATATAGCCTGCTCAAACCAAAAGAATTTTTAGAATCTATTAAGATTAAAATCAATATACACTGCCCATTGTGACTTCAGAATATTGTTCACTTTAGAGGCTCTGGAACAATCCTTTCTGTCTTCTTGGAAACTCTGGACAAATGATGATGACAAACACAAAACACATATGCAGAGGGAAGGAAGAGATGGAAAAGGAAAGTACTGGGTTCTGAGTTACAGCAAATGTTATCCATAAATGTTAAAATACACCGTAGATTATATATAAAATTATGTATAACTTCATTCAGGCCATAGTGAGGCCTAAGGATGCTTCTCTGCTCAGAGAAGAGAAGACTCTCAAGTAGGATCAGTGAACATTGTTTTTTTTGTTTTGTTTTGTTTTTTGTTTTTTTGGTACCGGGATTGAACTCAGCAGTGCTTAACACTGAGCAACATCTTCAGCCTTTTTTCATATTTTATTAGAGACAGGATCTTGCTGAGTTGCTGAGGGCATCATTAAGTTGCTTTGAATTACTTTGAACTCGAGATTCTCCTTCATCAGCCTCCTGAGCTGATGGGATGATAGGTATGTGCCACCATGCCTGGCTAATGAATACATTTTTAATGCAACTATGAACCTAGCTCTGGGAATTCAGAGATGAACAAGACATAACCCCACAATTCATACTGTGTGTAGTTATTAAGTTGACTGACAACACACTATTCCTTTTGGGAATGAGGAAACTCAGTTAGTGGGAGACCACAGAACATCCTCGACACGTTGTTTCTCTCCACCCTGAACAGGGTCCAGTCCTCATTTCTCCTTTTCTGGTTGAGTTTCATTTATTTTGTTGGCTTAGAACGATTATTTTGAAAAATTTGTTGTGCTTTATTTTTTTTTAGATGTAAATGATCAGAATACCTTTATTTATTTTTATATTTGTTACTGAGGGTCAAACCCAGTGCCTCACAAATGCTAGGCAAGTGCTTTACCACTGAGCCACAACCCCAGCCCACCTCATTCTGCTTTCTTTTTTTTTAAGTTGTAAATGGACACAATACCTTTATTTATTTTTATGTGGTGCTGAGGATCAAGCCCAGTGCCTCACACATGGTAGGTGAGTGCTGTACCTCCGAGCCACAACCCCAGACCCTCATTCTCCTTTTTGGCCTGTGAAGATTTTCTAGCTTATTATATACTATTTTATATTAACATACTCTGACTTAATGAATTGTAAGATAATGAATTACCTGAAATAAGTATTAATTTATAATGTGGAAATAACTGTATTCACATTAATTTTATAAGGCTCTTTTTATGTTATTCTCAATTTTTATAAAGAGAATGTTAAAAAAAAACTGTTTTGCCCATACCTGGGTAGTTTATGACAAAATTATCAATGACAATGACACAGGCAAGCTTTTTCTCTTCAAACTTTGATATCAATACTGGGAGTTGAATATAATAATCAAAGAGTTCACCAATGACTCAACAAACTTGTATGTCATCCATGGCTAAGAGAAGTAACAGTGGCCTTTTGTGATGATACCCACACTTTTAGATTTCTGAGAGAGTTATACAGTAGTTGCACTATTTAAAAATCACTCATACCACCTCTATCTTTAAAAAAATATTAATTTTTCTTCTTCATTTTTAATGTATATCCACATTAAAGCACAAATTTGGTGGTTACACCCATGCTTTAGACACAATATTTTTTGCTTTTATACCTAACTTTATTTTATGCATATTTTAGCATGACAGTCTTCAAACTTTCACAAAACTGTACTTTCTGGTGGCTAGCTGCCTGATTTATTGACTGATAAGTAAATATACTCTGAGTTCTTGGAGAGTATGAGTGCAAGACATCTTGCAAGGTGCTCAGAACATAAAACCTCAAGAAACTTAAAAAGTTAATGAGGCATCAAATCAACAAAGAGAGGCAACAAATATGATAGAAGAATGTGGGCGAAAGAGGGATGCCCTAAGAAAGGAACAACCTTTATAACCAGAAATAATCATATTGAACATATACTGGAATGCATCATTGAGTGCATCAGTCAATGCAGTAAGCCCTTTATATATCCCCATTTAATTTCTATCCTATATAGTTTATATTATTATCATCCCCACTGTACCAACAAGGAAACTGAGTCTCAAAGAAGTTAAGTGACTTATCCAAGACCACAATGCTATTAAAGGGAAGAATAGAAATTCAAACTCAGATCTGTCTGCCCCCAGAGCCCAAACCACCAAACACAGGGCATACAGTGTTCTTCCTCATTAATTTTTAATTCACCCATGTCTTACCATATTCCAAGGCCAATGATATCTCCTTTAGGTTTGGCACTCACCTCTCAGATCAGCTCTTTCTTCATTGCCTGCTTTCAGTGTAATGGGGAGATCAGAAATCACTGACTCTCTCTTTTCCCATATCCTCTGAAATTTGTTCAGGGCCACAACCAAGTTAAGATGGCGCCTGGCAGTTTGCAGGAGGAGTGGTTTGTGAGCCAACGCCACCGAGCCATTAAGATGGTGGAGATTCCTTATTGGTTGACTGCTGTATCTAGATGACACTAATTGAATCAAGCTCTGTGTAATCAGTTAGGTATATATACCTCTGCTGTCTCAAAATAAAGCGGCTCTCTCCCTACCTTGAGTGCCCGCTCAGTTCCCACTGAGTTTCCCTGCAATAAAGCAGTTCCGGCATCAACCTTCAAGTTGCGTGTCACCTCCCAGCTATTTCGCCCAGCCAGACTGCGGCAGAAATTGAGTTTATATTTCCTATGAGTTTTATAGTATTGGTTCCTTCATTTAGGACTTTGATCCATTTTCAGCTTGTGAATATGGATTGAAATGAAGTTCCAAATTAATTATTTGCATGTAGATATCTAATATTCCAGCACCACTTGTTCAAGTACTATTTATTCAAATTAGTTTACAAATAGGCTTATTTGTAGACTCTCAGCTCTATTCCATCATTCCACATTTTTATCCTTCTGCCAATCTTGATTAATAGCAAGTTTGGAAGCATGAGTCCTCCAAGTTATTTTTTTTTCTCTTCCCATTCAAGATTGTTTAGGGTTATTTTGGGGCCCTTATGATTTCATGTGAATTTTAGAATCAGACTGTCAATTCCCAAAAAGAATTTTGCATTGGAATTTTAGATCAATATTGAAATGATGGCATCTTAACAATATTTGACTTCCCAATCCATGAATATTAGATTTTTCACATTTGTTCAGATCTTTTAATTTTTTTAAAGAGAGAGAGAGAGAGAGAGAGAGAGAGAGAGAATGAATCTTTTTTGTAGATGGACACAACACAATGCCTTTATTTTTATGTGGTGCTGAGATCGAACCCAGGTCCCGCCTGTGCTAGGCAAGCACTCTACCGCTGAGCCATAATCTCAGTCCCAGATCTTTAATTTTTTTTTAAATGTTTCATAATTTTCATCATGTAACTTTTTCACTTGTTTAGTTAAATTTACTCTTAAACATTTTATTGTATTTTTAGGTGGAGCTCTCTCTATGTTATGTACGCTGATCTTGAACTCATGGGCTCAAGAGATTCTCCCATATTAACCTCCCAAATAGCTGGAACTATAGAATGTGCTGCAATGGGCAAGTAATAGTTTATTGTTTTGATATTACTGTAAACACAATTTTATTTCAGAAAACACTTGGACACTCTTGCTAGAAATATTAACTAGTACAGACACCATGATAGGGCGAGGGGGCTGGGATTGTGGCTCAATGGTAGAGCACTTGCCTAGCTTGTGTGAGGCGCTGGGTTCAATTCTCAATACCATATATAGATAAGTTAATAAAAGTCTGTCAATGATTTTTAAAAAAATTCAAAAAAAGAACAATAAAAAACAATATTTTTTTTAAAGAATTCTAAGTAGAAATACCATATGACTCAGATAGTTTTCTAAGAATATGCCTTTATTATTCAGGGTCCTTAAGAAAAACAGAATTGATAGAATACATAGATGCATATAGAAGGGGACTTATTAGATCGACTCACATGATCATGGGATGAATAGTCCCCAAAACTGTTGGCTGGGAAAACAGGGAAACTCAAAACAGCCATGACCAAGAACCGGGAAGCCTCATAAGTCAAGGAATTCAATGAAGCAGCTATGGTAAAAGACTGAAGTCTTCAAAGACCACTGGCGAAGCAATGGTTTATGTCCATATTCAAAGACTAAAGAATCTGATGGCAGATGTCCACAGGTGACACCATCAGAGAAAAGGAACTCATTCAAGGAGACTGGAGCACAAGTCAGTATCAGCTTTCCCTTCTGCATTTTTTCAAATCAAATCTATTGGATGGTCCTGTGTACAATCATGACAGCTCTTCCCTACTGCTTTATGACCCAACCTTCTGGAAAGATACTCAGAAACACCTAGAGGTATTGTATACCAATTTTCTAGGCATACCTCAATCCATTCAGGTTGGCCACCCAAAGTAACCATTACAATAATGACAGAAAATAAAATCCACTTTTAGGAATACCTGCACTCCCATGTTAACTGCAACACTATCCTCCACAATAGCCATTTCATGAAAACATAAATGTCCATCAAAAAAAAAAACTGGATATAAAAAACTAAATTTATATATAAAATCCACATGTACACACTTGTTATATATAAGTATAGACATATTTGCATAAATACATACAAATATATAAACAGATTTTTTATTTTTAAAAACCATCTTAAGAAAGGATCATTTATGTTGGAGAGGTTGTAACTATGATGCTGAGGCAGCCACCATACCTAGGTTTTAAAAGAAAGATGCTGTAGGTGTAAATGCTGGCAGATTTTCAAGGCCAGGCTCAGTAATTTAGCAAGGTGCTGTCTTAAAAATGAAAACTACCAAGGATATACCTCAGTGAAAAAGCAATCCTGGATTCAAACCCCCAAATTTTTATTTATTTATTTTTTTATTGCCATTTACAATAACATGGATGAAGCTGGAGAACTTCATGTTAAGTGAAATTATCAAAGACACAGAAAGAAATACATTGTGTACTGTGTGTGGAACCCAACCCCCAACCAAAAAGATAAGATGAGTGCATAGAAAGAGAATGGTATGTATTAAAGGACTATAGTTAACAGTATTGCCTCACATCCCGAAAATACCAAAGACAACATAATTTTAGATATGAAGTAATTATTTGAGATGATGGACTTTATTAACATATCAAAAGTACATATTAATGGGATTCAGTGTGATATCTTCATACTTACATTTGCAGGTATTAATAATATTTATATGCCCTTATTCCATCCTTGATGCCCCAGCACCCTCCCAAGCCATAGTAATCAATATTCTATTTTCACATAAATCTTATTTTAGTTATTATATATAAGAGATGAGGGCTGGGGATATGGCTCAGTTGGTAGAGTGTTTGCCTCGCAGGCACAAGACCCTGGGTTCAATCCCCGGCACCACAAAAAAAAAAAAAAAAAAAAAAAGAGGTGATATATTTCTTTCTGTGTCATTTTTTACTCAGCATCACATAACCAATTTCATCTATTTTCCTTAACATTAAAGGATTTTATTTCTATTCATGTCTGGGTAATACACCCAGTACCACCGACATACACAGTATGAATATATAATATACTTTTTGATTATTAAGATGCTCTGCTATTTCACTGATATTTCTCTTTCTATGTAATTCTAAGCACAGTTATACAACTTAAATTTATACAACAAAGGAAAGAAGCAACAGCAATAAAATATAAGAAACTGTCCTTTGGCCCAATTTTATCAAACTGAAAAGAAGCAATCGAAAGTATGGGGAAAAAAATACATGTCTCTTTTAAATTTATTAGTAAACAACAAGATAAAAATATTAATCCTCTTTGTACCTGTAACACACTAAACTAATTTTGCAGTGTTCAGTACATTATATTACATTACACAGAAAAAAAACTGCTTTTGTGAAAATAATGAAATAAAACATCAGTGTGATAGGAAATGTGTCATTCATACTCTTTCTGCACATGTATACTTTCAAAGTTCCAATTATTTGGCCCAATACTCCCAAGTTCATGTCATCCATCAAAATATTTATAATTAAAATCTTCAGTTATTTGTGTGTGTGAGAGAGAGAGGGCGGGGGAGATGCAAAGACAGAGATGGTCCTGAACTTTGTGATCCATTCTGATTTCTACCATAGGCTAGGCAAAGAGTTCTGCCCATGGTGAACAGCAGAGTACCACTAACACACACATTTCTCTTCAAGCAAGGTGTGATGTAAGTGAGGTGAAAGGGGTGTGATGTTTGTGGGTATGTGGATGGGGTAGGAGAGTGAGTACAACTGACCAAGTTCTACCCATGATCATCTTTTAAAAATGTATCACTGTATTGTTTACATTCTTATATATGTTCTGTGGCTTCTACAATTAAATCTCAGGGACTCTATTCTTCATACCCCGGTAGCTCAGCACTGTTTCTTAGAGTACTCTTCCGGATACTTTGAAATACTGGTTCCCCTTCCTCACAGCCCTTGATCTTTCTCAAACAACTCTGTAGTATCTGTGGAAACTTTAAATGTTGAATAAGGGGAAGAGGGTGAATTAATACTTGGTATTCCTGTTCCAAAGATGTGGAAAGCCATATCCTCTCTCTGTGGCCTCCATCTTCTGCCATAAAAATGGCAAAAGAACTACCTAAATTTTATTCTGAGCCAATGTGTAATAATTTTAAAGTCAAGAACAAAATCCCTGCCACGTTTGTGGCACACATACATAATCCCAGTTACTTGGGAGGCTGAGTCTGAAGGATCACAATTTAGAGTCCCTTCTCAGTAACTTAGCAAGACCCTACCTCAAAATAAAATAATAAGTGATGGTGATATAGTTCACGAGTAAAGCATACTTAAGACCACTCCTTAGTACCAGAGAAATAAAACACAATTTCTGTTCTCTTTCTATAAATTTAAAACCCTCAAAAAGAAGGAAGGGACTTAGGAATGATACTAGATCTTCTAAAAACAAGCCATATACTCTATATTTTAATGTTCAAGTTTTCACAACTTTCTAAAAAATATTCCTAAGTATTTTGCTTTTGTCATAATTGTCACTAGAATTGTTTTTAATTTCCAATTTGAATATTTATTTTCTTTTGTACATAAACAACTGATAAATCTTGAATATTGTTAGTTTTCTGAGCACACACCAGCTTATAAGACTGAGGCAAGAGGATCATGAGTTGGAGGCCAGCTTTCAGAAACAGCTAGAGGCTAAGCAACTCGGTGAGACCCTATCTCTACATAAAACACAAATTAGGGCTGGGAATGGGGCTCGGTGGTCAAGGGCCCCTGAGTTTAATCCCCAGTACCCAAAAAAAAAAAAAAAACTACTTTTGTCATTTTAAGTCAGTGTGTCTCCAAAGTTGAAAGTCAAAGATGTTTTAGTTAACATTTTTAGTAAAGTGTTTATAGTGCAGAATATATGAAGTGTTATTCATTTTTTAGGGGGAAGAAAGACATGCTAACAGAGTACAGCACAGATGAGAAGTTTCAAAAATAGATTTCACAAAGGAGAAAACATTCAAATGACAAATAAATATATATGTGACTAATGGCCACAGAGATGATAATTGATAGGAATTACCATGCCTGCCATGGCAAGGTAAAAGATAAAGCCACCTGGAACATGGTGTGGTGCTATCTATTCACGCATACACTATGTACCATTAATTCTACCCCTAAAGAGAAGAGAAGTGGGAAACAAGATTCTGGGACAATGCTCTAACTGCCCCCATCACTGCTGCCTTTATCACTGGGAAAGGTCCCTCCAGCTGCCACCACACTCTGAAGTGCAGGACATTTCAGTCTGGACACTGGGACCCAGTTTTCACACCTGTCCCAACTTTGTCCCAGTACCATCTCAGAGAAGACCAAGAGGCAGTGAGACCACATTTAGTGTCAATGCTCTGAAAAATAAAAAAGAAGAAAGAGAAGTATAAGGCAAGCTGGAAAGAGGAAAATAAAGATGTGGAAGAGGAGGATGAGAGGGGGCTGAGGGGGAAGAAGAACTTGCTAAGGATGCAGAGTGAATAAACAGGATGCAGAAGATGAGGGAGAAGATAAAGTGAACCCCAATTGGAAGAAGACAGAAATTGGGGTGACAGAAGGAAAATCTTTCCAATGAACTTGGGATGGGATGTCACTTGGGAAGTGAGAGTGGGAGGAAAAAACTAGGGTGTGAACCTTTCACCTGCTTGTAGCTTGGAGAACTGCACCAAGGATGTGACTCTCTTTTTTCACCCCTGCCTTCATATTTTCACCTCTCCAGATGCTAACACTCCCCTCTCACTGTGCCATTGTTACACCTTCTTTTCTGCTTCATCTGAGCTTACCACTGGTCCCCATTTGCACCCTCCCCTTCATTTCTCTTTTCTTCCCTCCTCCCTCTTGCACTCTGGTAACCCCTCTTAGCAGCCCCCAGCCTCACATCCTGCCTCAGCCCTCTCCTTCATCTCTGGATTTGCCTCACATCCCCTCCAATCAGAGAGAAGCAGGCTGGGGTTGGGTCAATGTTGGCACCACGACCCTCAGTTGCTCCTTCTCCTCCCTTTTATGGATTAATGAGTAAAGAGGGAGTCACACTTCTGTTTCATTATAAGTTTGCTCATTTTTTAAAAAATGCTTTAAGAGTATTAGATAGGAAAAAAAATACTTACCATTGGGGATCATGGAGGAGTAGTAAGAGGAAGAGGGCATGAAGGGGTTATTGGAGTACCATTAATGTTCTTTTTCTTGTAAGCAATAGAACATGGTATGTTTTCTTTGTGATAATTCAAGAATCTATATAATTTCAATATCCTCTTCTTGTTGTGCTCAGTAAGATCAAATTTATTATGTAAAAGTTTGTGGGCAAGAGCAGAAAAAAAGGATGTAAAAGGGAACTAGGTAACAATTTGTAGTAATGAATATGATAATTTTTTGATTGTGGTGTTGGTTTCTTGGATATGTACATAAGCCAAAAGATATAGATAGATAGATTCCTAAGATGTATACAGGTTAATGTGTGTCTATCAAACCTCTATAAATGTAAAAAAGAGAGATGCAGCTAAAGCTGAGGTTAAAAAGAAAACATGCAGTCTTAGATCAGTAAGCCATAATAGTTTGGAAAAAAGTATACTTTATAAAAATAAGAATAGAGAAAAAAAAATCCTAAGAAAAAGAGAAAATTTAGCAAATATTGAAAATGAAAATACCACAAAAAAGAATCACCAATGTCAATGCTGGTGCTTTTAAAAAGCAAATAAAATTGAAAGAGCACTGGTAAACTTGACAAGTGAAAATCATGTCCATTATATACTATATAATGACACATATATGTATGTATACAATGATGTCTCCCTTGATGGGAATACATTATAGAAAATTCACTCTAAGATAATTCCGTCATTTTCCAAGCATCTGAGTATAATGATAAAAATCTAGATGGCACAGACTACTACATGGCTTGGCTATTTGCTATAGGCTTTGTTGTAAAATGAAGTCTACTACTGACCAAAATACCATAATACCACACATAACTGATGTTATGGTTTGTAACAATCAGTGTAATACTCACAATGAAATGCAAAAACTGTGGAACTCACTCAAGAAAAAACACTTAATAAGTCCCTTGCTATTTAGACAATAGTAAATAAATGATAGAGATTGCAATGCAGAGAAGAAAAAATGGCTTTCTTTCCAAAGAAAGATTTCAGGATAAAGGGACATCTGTGTGATAATAAAAATGCTATGGTACTCTTCACTCAAACCATATAACACCTCATTTTCACATACTAAATACTGAATATAAAAATAATGAATAATACTAAAATATAAAACATAAAAGCATTCAAATGTTGATGTAAGAAAGGGTGAGTCAGGGTGTATGTGGTGGTGCACACCTGAAATATCCAGTACTCTGGAGGCTGAGACAGGAGGAGCACAATTTTGAGACTGATCGTATCAACTGAGCAAAACTGTCTCAAATAACTTTTAATCGAGAGGCTGAGGCAGGAGGATTGTGAGTTCAAAGGCAGCCTCAGCAACGGCACAGTGCTAAGCAACTCAGTAAGACCCTGTCTCTAAATACAAAAATGGGGCTGGTGGTGTGGCACCATGGTTAAGCGCCCCTAAGTTCAATCCCTTGTAAAAAATAAATAAATTAATTAATTAATTAATTAATAATAAATAACATTTAAAAAAGGGTGAAGATATAGCTAAGCAATAGGACATCCTGGTTTCAATCCCCAGAATCACAAAAGGGAAAAAGAACAAAAAATTATAGCTATTTATTTTCAAAGTTACACAAAATATTTTTAAATTAATGAAATACATAGTATTAAATTTAAAATTCTGTTGATCCAATACCATTAAAGGGTGCAAAATGAAGTGAAAGAGCAAAAGTAACTAATTTTCCTCACATATGATCAAACTATCAGTGGGAAAAAATACTATCAGTGGGGAAAAAAAGATTGCAAAGAAAATGCATGCAAGAAAATGAATAGCCAATTTATATGAGATATTTAAGTGTTAAATAATCATAAAAACCCAACATCATTAGAAACTAGGTAATGTAAAATAAAATAAAATGATATATCCCAAATTAAAGATTATGGATGAACATATGGAATAAATGAATAATCATGAAGGGAAGATGGAGTTTGAGCTGTTGCTATCCATGTGTGCAAACTGTTTTGCTATTGAAGATATGTGATGTATCCACACCAGAAATAGACTAAAACTATAGCACATGTATATATAAGAATACAACAGTATTTCTTGATTGAAGAGAATGAACATTTATAAATTGATAAATAATAAACTGTGGGAAATAATGGTTTATAGAAGAAGACACATTTTTTCATATTAAATCTAGTGGAAAAAAATAGTATAAAGCACCATGTAATTTTTTATATGTGTCACATGAATGTTATATGTCATTTATAAGGTTATAAGTGGCATGTTATATGTTATATGTTACTTATAAGGTAAGCATATTTTAAAAGAAAATCTTTAGAATTTGAGAAAATAAAAATACATAGAAGCACAGAAAAGACTTAGTTACACACCCCATGTGTAGATGACAAAACCTGTCATTATAAAGATGACCATTTCCCCCAGGTTATTCTATAATACCTCATAAAAATTTCAACATGCTTTACTTTAAATTGAATAAGAGACCAAATCAAAAAGTTCTAAAATTCTGCTGGAAGGTTAAATATATATGAAATTAGCCCTGAACTCTGAACATAAGAGAAAAAAGCAGCAGCTCTCATTACCTGACACTAATGTACATTATAAAACTCTAATATTGCAATAATTTGAAGACCAAGAAATTATAATGCAGAAAATTTCATAAACTCATATGTATGTAAAAATCATTGTTACTGTTAAGTGCAATAAAAGAGTCTGTACAAATGCAACCATATGACGAAAAGTATTTGATATGAGTGAATGATACAACCCAACATAAATATAGATGTTAGAACTGGAGGCACAGATCATTGGTAGGATTTGGGTGCAGATTACGTTTGGTACTAGAATTATACCCCAGCCCCACAAAAAAGCAAATGTTAAGAGGGATGATTTTCAAAATATAGCAGAAAAGGAGGCTCCTGACTCTCCCTCCATTCATGGATACACCAAAAAACACTTACTCCTGTTTTAAGTCTCTCTCAAATAAAGGCATAAATAAATTGAGAGATTTGTGTACATTGGACAACTGAGAAAATATCTACCATCAGATGAGTAGAAAAAGTTGATGGACACGTGGACACTAGTCCTGCCTTAAGAAATGTGCCATACAATTTGGACATTAAATCCTCTGTCACTCTGAGTAGAGGAAGACTGATTGGGATGATAAATATAGCACATTTAATGCTAGATTTCTTATAGGTTGAATCTTAGTTTATCTGGTGCATAGAGAGGAAAGGATTATATATATACAAGTATCAAGACCAGAGGAAAGGAAAATGGTGTCTTTCCATGGCTATGCAAGATCAATGAATGGGTTATACTCCCTGGGACCAGAGCAGAGGAGGAATGAAATGTCAAGGGTCCCAGTTCATCCCTGGAATGAATTTGCCAGCAAAATGATATTGCTAACAGTTGAGCCTTTATCCAGCATTGGCAACCCAAGTGGGAGCTCAGCACTGCCTGAGCCCTCTCTCCCATCTCACTTCAATATTAACTCCAGACCTAACCAATTGTTCATACAGGAATTTGCTCTTGCACTGAGAGTTAAAGTTAAAAACTTTAACTTTTTCCATTCAATGCACTACATCCTAAACCTCCAAATTTTTGGAGCAATGACAACTGTGCATGTGCAAAGCTCCCTAGATAACAAAGGAGGGGCTTCACATTGATGTATGAGTATTTCTATGGGCTACAATCCCCACCAGGAGTAAAGAAAAAGGGCTAAAAATCACAGATCTCTGTTTCTTTCTAGAATAGGTTTACATCACCTTCTTCCAGTGAGTACATAGCAGCCTAGAGTCTAACAAACTTGCATCAGGAATTTAGTCACCAGCCAAGTATGAGAACTTCTGCATCCTGAGCATAGCTATTAGAATGGCTACTATCAAAAAGAGTTGAAGGATAACTAGTACTCCAATTATATGGATACGGAAGAAAGAAACACTTTCAAACTGGGCTGGAATATAAATTCAATAACAGTCATTTTTTTTAAAAAATAGCATGAGAGTTCTTTAAAAGCTAACACACTATTTCCAATGGAATTGGACTTAGTATGTTAAAAAATGGCTATATTGTCATATTCATTATAGCAGTATTCATAGAAGCCAAGATAAGGAAACAACTGAAGTGCCTTTTGGATTAAGGACACAACAGGAAATTCAGGAGACTCCTTTCAGCTGGAGGCCACTCAGCTACTTCCTTAATAAACTGTACTTCCTAAACTTAGACTGCTGTTTAACAAGATAGGACCCAAGAACTGACATTCACTAGTCACTCCAAGAGACTTCAGTTGTACCAGGTATGGGATCCTCATGTCAGGTAGATCTGAAACACAGGACCATGAAAATATCACAGACATAAATTCCACAAGGGAACTCTCAGCCCAAAGACATCCTGTCAGGGTTTCTGGCCTGGGAGAGACAAAGATAAGATACACATACGCACATTTTTATAAAGGTCAAGTGATTCTTCTCTACTTTTCTCTTATGTGAAATGCTCATAAACAGAAAACAAATCTTTTGCTTTTTATTTTTCTGTGGTACTGGGGATTTAACACAAAAGCATGTTAAATATGAGCTATATCCCCAGCCCTTGTTTAAATATTTTGAGACAGGTCTTGCTCACTTGCCCACAGTCTACCTAAAATTTCGAGGTTCGCAGCCAGGAAAAAAAAAAATCCCTTAAAAAGGTCCATCCAGTTCTTGGTAAAACAATTAAAAAATACTGTACCCATTTGAAATGTAGCATGGGGAAAAAAATAATTGACAGTACTGTGGAGAAAGGAACACTGTAATTGAGAATATGGACAGGAAGGTGGCAGTTTAGGAATGTACTGACAGATGTACAGAGGTTTAGGCTGGGAGATGGGGTTCTGGATTTGATACTTTGCTTCCCATAAATTTAGAATATTCAGGGGAATCCAGGCAGGATGGCACACACCTGTAATTCCAGAAACTCAGGAAACTGAAGAACAAGTTCAAGGCCAGACTCAGCATCTGTCTCAAAATAAAAATAATAATAATGAAAAGTAAAAAGGATATAGCTCAGCGATATAGGACCTCTGGGTTTAATCCACAGTACCCCTACCCTTACAAAAAAAGAAAGAATAGAAAGCTCAAGAGGAAGGAAGAACTGAGACTCCTGCAGAACCACAGCCCCCCTCATGCAAGAAGACACATATGGAGCTGTGACTGATGATCATCCCACTGCTCAATTCAATTCAATACACATTCTGGGAAGGTGCTGGAATGCTGCACCTTCAGATAGGATTTCTCTGCAGGAATAAGACAGGACTCTCAGGTTCCTCATTGCTGATACATGCCCCACTTGACTGGCCAGTAAGGACTCAGGGCTAACCTGGCCCAGGGAGGACCCAGGCCTGCAGATTCAAGAAACTACCAAAGGAATTCCAGTCCACAATCATCAGTTCCCACTGTAATCCAGCCAATTTCAAGTAGCCATGCCCCCTGTCTCAGGAAGCCACTGCACACTCACCACTTAATGGTTTTTGGGGTGCCCAGTGTTCTCTCAGTAGATCTTTCAGTACCTGCACACCAGAGCAAACATGAAAGAGGAACATAAAAAGGAAGCCTAGAGATGAATAACAATGCTGGCAGGCTCAAGAGACAAAAGCCACACCAGGTGGTCAAAGCCTGCTCCTAGTCATTGGCCATGTGCTTGATTTGACCTAAGGACTCCTAAGTGGACAGGGCTTATATCTTCACCCTCTCAGGCTGAGCATAGTGAGTCTTATGTTTGAGTTACAGGAAGTGACACCAAATGCTGAAAAGAATGAGGTCAGAATGACCTCTTGGCTGCAGTTCTTTTTTTTTTTTTTTTTTTTTTTTTTTTTTTAGGTATTGGGAATTGAAATCCAGAGCCTCAGGATGCAGCTGACTTAAGGCAAGGTTTCCTTGTAGTAGTGGGACCCAGCCCAGTCAAGAGGGCATTTGCATTTAACCTTTCACAGAAGGCCTTTTCAATCTGTGGGTATATATGCCCGTATATTATTTATAAATGTAAATAATAAAATGACAATACTGTAAAATTTCATTTAACTTTCCTGCTCTCTCCTCTTCTGAGGAAACAGACTGACCTGGGAAGCAATCCCATAAGGCAGCACTTCCCAATGATAAGAATATGTGAGTCACAAGCCTAATCAAAATTTTTTCTAATATTCACATAAAAAAATAAATAGTAGGACTAGAGTTGTGGCTCAGTGGTAGAGCACTTACCAGCACTGAGTTCAATTCTCAGCACTGCATATAAATAACAAATAAAATAAAGGTCCATCGACAACTTTTAAAAATAATAAATAAATAGTAGAAATTGATTTTAATAACACAACCCAATATATTCATTATGGGAATATTACAGTTATGTAACCAATAAAATATTACTAAAGAAATATATGTATTTTGGGGACTACACCCTCAAAACTGATATGTCAAGCCTCCAGAATATCTCAGTTCTCAGAACCATATTTCAGATTTCAGAGCTACAGTTCTTCTGACCTCAAGGAGACGAAGCTCCTTACTGCTCCTACAGGTGAGGGATTCAATTCCTCAACAATATTTCTCCTCAAGTCCAAAAAAAAAAAAAAAAAAAATAGAAGAGACACTGCCCTGGGTGAGAGCAGAAAACTTTAACCAGAATATTTCCAAAAGTAGATTTTTTTCTCACCAAATGCTGGCCATGGTCCCTTCCATTCCAGATATCAGGTAGCAAGCAAAAGGTGAAGTTCCAGAAGGTGGGGCCCATGTCTTCAGATCTATCCACAGCCTTGAGTCTATTATTTAAATGCATTAAAGGTAAACTCCTTGGGGCTGGAGCTGTGGCTCAGTCGTGGAGCACTCGCCTAGCACATGCGACCCTGGGTTCAATCCTCCGCACCATATAAAAATAAATAAAATTAAAAAAATAAATTTAAAAAAAAAAAGTATTGTGTCCAATTACATTAGACCTAATGGCCAGTCTCTGACATTTTTTTTTTCCTCCAATGACCAAAGCCCCTTCAATTAATAAACAAGTATCACCAGATGTGATGGCATATGCTTGAAACTTCAGTTAACAAGAAAGTTTCTAGAAGTAGACTTTTTTTCTCCAAAGGCTGAGGCAGGAAAAATACAAGTTCAAAGTAAGCCTTAGAAATGTAATGAGGCCCTAAACAACTTAATTGAGACCCTGTCATTAAATAAAATACAAAAAAGGGTTGATGATATATCCGAGTGCCGCTGGGTTCATTCGGTGGTACCCCAAAATAAATAACAAATAGAAATGAATTGTATTTAATTTGAAAGCCCAAATACCTCCACCACATTACATAACTCATATAACTTTTTTTTTTTTTAATTTTAGGACTTGGTTAGTGTTATATATTCAAAAAAACAAGATTTCTATGTGTGTGTATATGTGTGTGTGTATATATATAATGTAATGTGTGTGTGCATATATAATGTAATATATCTATCAATCTATATCTTTTACAATATATTTATACTACATATTAAATATATTATTTATATATATGTGGGTGTGTTTATTTTTTTTGCTTACTGTCTGATATCTTTTTTTAATATTTATTTTTTAGTTTTAGGTTGACACAATATCTTTATTTTACATTTATGTGGTGCTGAGGATCAAACCCAATACCTCGTGTGTGCTAGGCAAACACTCTACCACTGAGTCTCAACCCCAGCCCTGTCTGATATCTTAAGTCTTTTTGTGTATGTGTGTGTGGTGCTAGGGATTGAACCCAGGGCCTTGTGCATGTAAGGCAAGCACTCTACCAACTGAGTTATATCCCCAGCCCTGATATCTGGAGTGGAAAAGACCATGGCCAGAATTTGGTGGAAAAAGTCTACTTCTAGAAACTTTCTTGTTAAAATCCCTACTCTCACTCAGGACAGTGTCTCTACTGTTTTTTGCATCTGAGAAGAAATATTGGTATGGAACTGTATCCCTCACTTCTAGCATTATATAACATCTATGCTATTATATACACAAATATATTTTATGACAAACATTCTCATAGCTAATTTTGTCATGGGGCTCCCATTGCAGGACCCAGAGAAATTCCAGTTCAGACATAATCTCAGTCCTCCTTTAAAATCAGAAAATG
The DNA here is from genome assembly GCF_964194105.1 of Spermophilus citellus. Classification (NCBI taxonomy): domain Eukaryota; kingdom Metazoa; phylum Chordata; class Mammalia; order Rodentia; family Sciuridae; genus Spermophilus; species Spermophilus citellus. Next base: position 60,692,968 of record NC_138184.1, read on the forward strand.
ATCCAGGTTTCTGTCATTTTCTAAACATAGGTGAACATATTCAAAACAGCAGGATTTCTGTGTGTGTGTATGTGTTTGTGTGTATTATTATGTATTATATATGTATGTATACTAGTATATATAATATACACATATAATTCATAGTATATACACACATATTCTATATATAGTATATATGTACTATGCATACATGTATACATAGTATATATTTTATATACTAAATATGTATGTTTATATACTATGTAATATATATATATATATATATATATATATATATATATATATATATATATAAATTATTTTATGCCTCTAAGCATAAAAATCTTTTATGGAGGACATAGAGCAAATGGAGGGCAAGGAGAAACATGCAATTAGTTGCACCACCTTGAATCACCTGAGAAATGGAATCTGGAATTCAGATGAGGAGGACTCAAAACATTTTATATTTGGTCATGTGGATAACATGGGGGCCTATAATGAAAAGGTTACCACAATCTTTTGAAAGAAAATCCATGTGACTGCAGATGATGGTTAAACTGTTAGTATCTGCAGTGTCTTCCAGGTGCTTTGTCATCTATGGGCCAGGGCATACACATGTATTAGTAGGCTCCATGAAGCGCATAATCCATCTGTGTCCTCTAAAATTATTCCCATTGTAGACATGAGAGAACACAAGTTTCTGGACATCTAATGGCAACTCAGCAGCACATAGAGAACTACCCAGAAACAGAACTATATGAAATGCCTTCAAAGCTCCACAAAGACTAGTTTGCTCCTGATATAGGGGAAGTTAGTCCAGATAAATATTATTTCCTCCCCCATTTTGAAGAGAGTGCCTAGAGAAAATGTCCCAGGAGTGACACAACTGTATTATCTTCCTTCATGTTAAAGGAAATTTGGAGAAACAAGACCTATCAACCCAGACTCCTGATGGGGGCAAATGCTTAGAGATTACAGGGTACAAAAAAGCACACTGAAATCACAGAGTCTGAGTAAGACACAAGGAAGAAAATAATCTAAAGGGCTTGTAAGATATTGGGGAAAAAAAAATGTAACTATTTCTAAAAATAAAATCATGTCTGAATATTTCTAGGATTGGCCAAATCTTATCCCATATGATTTGTATTAAACTCCAAAATCAAGGTAATAGGATACATGATTCACTGTCAAAAACATTCAAAAAAAAAAAAAAAAAAAAAAAACCTTCAAGGAAGAAGAGTGGATGTTTTAGCGACTGTGTCATTCAAAAATTTACTTACCAGGTGTTTTTGAGAAAATATATTCATTTTTCTGCAGTCATAGGGAAGAGAGATTTGCCTTATTTCTTTTTCTTGTTAGAATTTCCAAAGAAAAGCCCTAGAATTCCATCTGAAATAACCTCCAAAAATAAGAAACCTACAATACATACACAAAAGAAGGAAAAAATGGAAATAAAAATTTTTAATAATTAAAAGTAAATTCATTCTTTTTCCTGAAATCAAACTCCAGCTGCCTCTTTCAATCTATTTTCTTATCTTTTTAAACCAGAAATCACAAAGGAAATGCAGGCAAGAAACAAACTGCCAATTTATACAGGAGACATCTAAGTATTCAGTAAACATAAAAAATTCAACATTTTTAGAAATTAGAGAAATGTAAAATGAAATCCCATCCTAGACAAAATTAGTATTGATGAAGATATGAAACAAATTTATTCCCCTAAACTTCTTTAGAATTATTATCTATTGGTGGAAACTCTTTTGCTAATAAAGATACATAATACTCCCCCACAGAAACATACTGAAATTATAGTACATCTGACCATGATAACATGTAGGAAAACAGTACACATTCAAACACTTGAAACCCAGAGTGATGGTTCAAAAGAATGGAAGTGATGAGTAATAAACTGTGGGGAAAGAGGTCACTAGGGGCAAGTCACATTTTTGTCACAGTGCATCCATTAAAAAAATAGTATAACACACCATGTTTAGGTTTTACATAGGCTCCATATGCATGTGGTGATTCCCATGTAAACAGGTTTAAAAAGAAAGTATATACAACTTATGAAAAAAATTGAATCAGAAGTACATAAAAGACTCAATTACACACCCCATGTGTAGATGATAAAACTCATCACTACAAAGATAATTTTTCCAAAATTAGCTTACAATATTTTCCCATCAAAATTTCTATGTACATATATGAATATATCAATGTCAATTTTACATTTATGTGCATCTATAAAGCAGTAATTTTTAAAACTCTACAAATAAATTGAAAACAGGGGAAGACAGGAGAGGGAAAAGGGAAGTACTGGGTACTGAAGAGGAACAAATTATATTTCATGCTTGTATAATTATACCAAAATGAACCTAAATATTATGTATAACTATAATGCACTAATTTCTTTTTTTAAAAAAGCATGCTGGGCTGGGGCTGTAGCTCAGTGGTAGAGTTCTTGCCTAGCATGCATCAGACACTGGGTTCGATCCTCAGCACCCCATAAAAATTAACAAATAAAATAAAGGCATTCTGTCCTTCTAAAAACTATTAAATTTAAAAAAAAAACAGCATGCTTTACTTTTAATTAAAGACAAAATCAAAACAAACAGTTCCAAAATCCATCCACAAAGTTAAATATATGCAAACTTAGACAAGAAACTTTTCAATTATAAGAAAAAAATAAGTAGTTATCATCACCTGACACATATATATTATGAAACTTTACTATTATAATAATCAAGGAATCACAATATAGAGCTGGAGTTGTAGCTCAGTAGTAGAGCACTTGCCTAGTATGTGAGAAGCACTGGGTTCCAACCTCAGCGGCACATTAAGAAATAAATAAATAAATAAGGTATTATGTCCACATAAAACTTATAATATATATATATATATGGAATCACAATACAAACAAAATCCATAGGTGAATCCATGTGTAAAAATGATATACTTGATTGCAAATAGGAACGTCGATATACATCAAACCATAACAAGGCCAATCTCAGCAACTTAGCTGCAATCTGTCTCAAAATTAAAAAAAATAAAATAAAATAAAAATAAAAGATACCAGAGATTTGGCTCAGTGGTAAAGCACCCTTCTGTTCAACCTCCAGTACCAAAACAAAACAAACAAACAAAAAAATTGAAAAGTACCTAGCTTGGGAATAATCAAGGACCCTGTACACCACAGCTCTCCTCCTAGAGGAAAACAGCATTTGGAGATAGGATTCCGACGCTCTACACACGGGTCAAGCACCACAGCCCCGGGGCAGAAGCTGGGCTGCACGAGCTGCCGCGCTCCTCAGCCACATAGGACTTGAGCTGGGGCTGAGGACTTCCGAAGCGGGTGGGAGGCCGCGGGGGGTCTCCGCCACTGACACGTTCCCCATCTGGCTAGCCAGTGGGACTGAGAGACGATTCCCCCAAGGAGGGCTACGGCCTGCGGACGGCAGAAGCTGCCCGGAGTCCGGTTCTACCAGCTCCGGTTCCCTCCACAACCAGTACTGCCTGAAGGCTCCTTCCCCAGCCTCCCTGCCAAGGCTCCAGGTGCCGCAGCACACTCACCATTTCCTGGTGCTCAGCAGTTAGACATGCTCCCTGGGGACCTTCAGCACCTGCGCCGCAGAACAACCCAGGATCCTAAGTACCGGACCAAAACCTGGAGCTGAAAGGCAGAAATGGAGGATTCCGGAGGAAAGGCCAGTAACGGAAGCGCAGAAGCCCGCCCCCTCCTTGCTGGCTGCGCTCTGGATTGGACAATGCTCAGCAAGACTCCTGATTGGAAGGGGCTTCAGTCAGTTTTCTGCTCCCCAGCCTGAGTCGGTGAGCCTTCTTTTTGAGTGCCAGGGGATGATATCCACTCCAGGCAAGAATGAAGCCAGAATGACAGGTTTTCTTTTCTTTTCTTTTCATTTTAGACCTGGGAATTGCACCCCAGAGCCTCAGGCTGCTGCTATTTTAAGATCTCAGAAGTGGGATCTAGCCCAACTACAGAACATTTGCATTTAACCTTGTATATAAGGTAATTTCAGTTTATGGGTTATATACGCCTGTATATTATTTGTAAATGAAAAAAATGACAATTACTGTAAAGGTTTTCATTTAATTTTTCTGTTCTTTGGTCTTCTTGGGAGACAGACAGCTGGGAAGCAACCCTCTAAAGCAACAAAGTCAATAAAACAAATTAATAAAAAATAAATAAAGCAACAATGTCCAATGAAACGATACATAAGGCAAGAGTAATTTAAAATTTTCTAGTATGCACATTAAAAATGAAAATAATATATATATTTCAGTTGGTAGAGTGCTTGCCACGTATACACAAAGCCCTGGGTTCGATTTCCAGCAACACACAAATACCCACACACAAAAAAAAAAGTTGAAATTTTTTTTAATAACATAACCCAATATATCCATAATATTACCTTTACGTGGCTATAGTAATGAAGTATATGTATTTTTGGAATGATACCTTCAAATCATTTCTCTCCAGCATATGGAAGCATAGAGCCAAGTTCCAAATTTGTGATCTGTGGAAGCCCTTACATCAAAGAGGTAAGGGACCTGGTCTAACCTTTTATGTGCTAGAGTAGAGGGCTACAGTTCCTTGCTAATATTTCTCCTCAGGCTCAACTAGCAGTAGAGACAATGCCCTGAATGAGAGCAGGGAGCTTTAACAAGGAAAGGCTTTCCCACTTGGTGCTGGTCAGAGGCTCTTTCCCTGTGAACGTCTAGAGCGTTTGGGTCCCTGGGTAAGGGTTGCGAAATAACCAGGACACAGGGGATGCAGAGCAAAGGCAGCAGTTGCAACTGCATGCTGAGGTTTATTTGCAAGTTCCTTTTATATTCTTCTTCTAACAAAGCAAGCAATTCTTCAAATAACACTTTACCCACATTGCCCAAATATCATGCCTCAGCGGGTACACAGAGCTAAATTCAGATCGTTCCTGTTTATTTGATAAGTACCCTCCCAAAGTTCTTTGTAGACATTATCTAATCCCCTGAGGATGCATTTGTTTCTTTAGAATGTACTGTTCCTGGGACAAGTATGCAGGAAGCTTCTTCCTCTTGGCCAAACCATGCAGAACTTGTGACTTGCGATAAGGGGAAGAGAACTTTTCCTCCTCCTAACTGAGGTCTGCCTCAGCTGACCTAAATCACAGCCACAGCTCTTGCAATATGTCAGGCCTGAGGGAGCTAAACTCTGCACACTCAAACCCCAACATTTCCCATTGCAAATATCAGCAAAAAAAAAAAAAAAGAAGAATATGGGTTCCCAGGGGTTTAGGGACACATACCTTGTAATCTGTCCACAGCCTTGACTCTATTGTTTAAATACATTAAAGGCAAACACCTTATTTGACAATTTGGCCTTAGACCTATTAGCCAGGTTGTAATATCTGTTTCTTTCAGTGGACAACTAATAAACAGCTGGGCTGGGACTTAGGATGAGCTGTGTCTGATTGCAAAGCCAAAACATCTTCACCAGATCACAAGACACAACATTTTTTATTCTCTTCCAATTTGGAAAGTGAAAAGCAGGATTTGTGATATATATATTCCAGTCCAGTGAATTACTTAGTATAATATGAACAGAACATTCTCATACATCTGAGTCATCTTGGGCCTCTCATTTCAGGATCCAGGGAATCCTGGTTCAGTTTACACAAGGGCAAAAAACAAATCTAATTCGTCATGTCCCCTTTTTACACATCAAAAATATATTTGATATCAAAAATGAGGTCAGTTTAATCAGGGTTTATCAATTATAGAAACAGGCTGATTTAGAAGGATATAAAGGACCACCAAGTCCTGTGTTTTCAAAATAAAGATGGACATGGGCTGAAAAGGGAAGTAGCAGAAAATTGTATTATTGAAGACATAGAGTAAAAGGAGGCCAAATAAAAATAAATAATTTTCACAGTACCATGAATAATCAGGTAATTTGCATTTGGATTTCAAACAAGGAAGAGGTGATATAGTGTATTTGGGTATGTGAATGACATGAGTGTCCATGGTGTCAAGGTTATAATCTTCTGAAAAGAAAATTGTTGTGGAATGCCATATAATGGTAAAGCAGTAACTTCAGAGTATCTTCAAGATGTTCTGTCAGCTGTGGAAGCACAGAATCTATATATATCAAGAGAACTCATGAATCCATTATCCACCCGTGTCCTCCAAAAGCATCCAATCGTAGAGGTGAGAAAACACAGGCTTCTAGATACCAAATGGCTTCTCAACAGCATGTGTCACAACTGAGAACTGTCCAGGACAGAACTGTGTAAAATTCCTTCAAAGCTCCTCAAAGTCTGGGTTGTTCCTAATATAGAGGATGCCCATCTGGAGAAATATGATTCCTTCCCCATTTTAAAGACAGAGCCTAGAGAAGACAACCCAGGAAGTCCCTTTGACTTAAAGACTATTGGTTATCCTTCTTTCATGTGAGATAAGTCAGAAAGAGGTGTCTGTGGTAGAGGAAAATGGAAACTCAGCAGTTTAACTCAGGCTGTGGTTTTTTTTTTTTTATGTTTTCTAGCAGCAGCTCTTTTTACTGACATTTAACCATAGAGGAGTTCAGTGGCTAATAAGTACCTGTAAAAGGTAATCACAGTACCAGAAGCAGGAAATAAAGCAATGGGGACAGAACAATCCCCCTTTAGTTTTAATGCAGTAAAAGTACCTAAGCTCTATGAGCTAAGAGTCTCTTACATTGTTCACAAGTTTGCATCCATGTAAGGAATGTAGACTGCACCATCCAATGGCATTGCACCAACTCTGTTGCCTTGATGTACCTCAAACTTGCTTTTGTATAAAAGTAGAAGTTCCAAAGTGCTCAGGGCTCAGACTTTGGGAATCATCTCTCTGGGATGGTGGTCATACTAATAAAGCGGTTTTCTCAGATCTCAAAAGTGTTCTGATCCTAATTTTCCCCTACATGTCAAACCAGGTTCCTCATAGGGGCAAATGCTTGGAGACTACAGGTTGCAAGAAATCACATCACAGGGCCCAAAATCTGAGTATGGCTCAGTGAAGAAAAAATCTAAATAGCTGATAATGAACTGAAAGGTAAATCAAACTTGTCATTTGGAAAACTGGAAAAAAATGGAACAGTGTGATTTTATTTGCTACAAGTACAAGATATTAACCAATTTTATTTCCTTAAATACAACCCCTAGGGAATCCTGGCTGCAGAGAAGCAGCTACAACCAGAAATTCCTTGTGATAATGTAACTTTAGCAACCTTTCTGTGATATAATCTGATGGTAGCTATTAAAATGTTACATGTGTGTGTGTCTTTACTCACTATTTCCTTTCCTAAGAGTATGTATTCAGCAGGAGACTAGTTTATGTTTTCAGCTGATTGTGTCCCCTCCCCAAATCACATGTGTTGATATTCTAGATACAAAGTGCCTCAGATTATGACTCTGTTTGAATATATGATTCTTAAAGGCATGATTAATGTTAACTCAGTTAATTGGTGTAAAGTCTAATCCAATGAACTTTTTCTCCTTATAAACAGCAGCAATAAAGACACACAGAAGCCCATAAAAATGTCATGGAAACATGGAGACAGAAGATGGCAATCTACATATCAAAGAATGGGCCTCAAAGGAAATCATTCCAGCAAGCACCTTGATATAAGAATCTAGAAATAGAACAAATAAATTTTTGTTTAATTCCATCTGTGGCATTGTCTTATGATAGCCCTGTGACACTGATACAGCCCATTATGATACACATACACTGTTCCTGCACTTTGGCTAAATGAAATTACAATTGGATCACATCACATCCCAAAAGCATTGAAAGGCTGACCTGATGCAAGAAAAGACATTTCTTATTAGAATATTCTGAAGGCATGTGAGGGATAAAGCTCCTTACCTTAAGGAGCTACAGAGATTTTTTTGTGTGTGGTATGGCACAGTCATTAAAAAAAAAGAAAGAAAAACAGATAACTTTTTCCTCCTTTGTTTGTGTAACTCTCACGCCTCTTTGTGTCAATACTTTCCTCATAAGAATATTGGTATATAAGTCTCATAAAAGGACTAGAAGGTCAGTGGAGTTGACTGCTGCATGAGCTACCTGGGTCAGGTAGCTAAACAGAAAGAAATATTTAGTGCCCAGTAAACACTGACAATAATGTGAAAATATTTTCTCTGTTATTTCTACAAATATGTAATCTGAAGATTTACATGTATTATGTTGTCAGGGGAATAATACAGTCTATATTTCTTTGGGAATGGACATGTAGGTCATCCAAGTGGTAAAGTTCTCAAAGATTAATGGAGTGTCCAATCTGGGTATTTGTTCTGGCATATTCCAGCCATCTCCAGTTCCTTCCTGTGGAGACCCTTCTCCAGTAAGATCATCTAACCTCAGACCAGAGATACCATTGTGGGTTGTGTGGTGCACTTGCTAATTCCCCAAGATGGAATTAACAAGTAGCTCCTTGATGATATACATGGAACTCAGCAAAGTGATTGTCTTAAATGTAGGACAATAATTAACATGTAATAAATCGCTGTTTCCACAAAGGATACTCCCATTGAAAATTTTTATGCACAGACCAGATATAGATAAACATATGTATAGGCCTCCATATACTGGATTAGAGAATAAGGTCTTTGGATAAATATTTGAGTAGAAAAACTAGAATCAAATATTTAAATATCCACCCTATTACCCATTTTCTGAAATAGCCTAATTCTGCCATTTTAGGTCCCCTGCAATTACTGCCACTCCCCCTCCACCCCAACACACACACATACACAGAACAGGAAGGTCAAAATACTTTCCAGATGTGATCTCAGATGAGGACTTGCCTGGATTGGTCTTCTCTGGGCTGCTCCCTTTTACCTGTCGGTGCCTCCTGATAAGTGGCCATAAGGGTCTGGTGTGAGTGCTGAGCCAACATGTAAATGTGCTCTGTACACTTTTGTGCCTAGAACCTTGGAAGGTTTGGCTAGATCATGAAAACACCTTTTTATTTTGCATATCTCCCTTTAAATGAACTGAATAAGGCACTCTCTCTGGAATGTATGTGCCTGGTTACCAGAGTTCTAAGTTCTGTTGAGTTCTAATGCTAAGAAATTGAGGTTAATTCTTCAAAGTTTCATTACCTGGGCCTCTTTCTTCACTATTCTTTAGGGTGCTGACTTGTCATCTCTTTATCTGTGCTATATTATACAAAAAGAAATAACCTTTCAGCCTCTTGGGAAGTTGTCAGTGTATTGCTGCCCACTTTTGTGGAGGCTCACAGCAGGCTTGGCAGGTGTCCTGGAGAAGATGCAATGTATATGGTAACATTAGAGCCTAATTTTCCTTGAACTAAGTTTAATCTACATTTTGAGGCTAAATTCCACCTGGAGGCAAAATCACTGGCAAGCCATTTTTTGAGAGAAGTATCTGTGGTGGCCACATGATGGCAGCCTTGCCCAAACCAAGGCCAACCTGGGTGTTCTCCCTGCTTTCTGCCCTTTGCCTAAATTCCAGGCAGTGGGTGCAAAAGTCTCAAAGGCCCTTCTCAGGTGTGCATCCTTAATTGCAGCTGGACACTCTGCACTTTACAAGAAAAAAAAAACAGCATAACTAACTGCTCAGTGGGATCAGAAGTCACATAATACAGAGAAGACATTGTTAAGAGGGGCTCAAGAGTCTGCCTCTTCAAGAAAAAAACATTTGATTTTCATTGTGAGTCTAGGAAAGCTGACTCCACATTTTCTTAATTCTATAAATAACTCCAATAAATATATACTCACTAATCCACTAAAATGCATCCTGCTTCTCTCTGTCCTAGTTACACATGGGAGGCCTTGAGATTACCTGCCTCCTTGGATTCCTTCACCTGCAGGTGAATGCTACAGGTGTGGGGTCCTTTCTGTTCCTCTGTGAAGTGCCCTGGACCTCTATCTTTCTCTCAGGCTCCAACACCTTTGGCAGACACCACTGGGGAGAGATGCAGAAAATACTGGAATGCACCTTGAAGACATTTCATCATTAGGTTATGATGCCATCAATTTGGTTTCAGTTTCCTATTCAGTATTTTTTATATTTTATTTTTTGGTTCTTATTAATTATACATGATGTAGAATCCATTTTAATAAAATCATACAAGCATAGGATATATCTTATTCTATTTAGGAATCCCATTTTTGTGGTCAGGCATAATGTTGGAAATCACTTGTGTATTTTCACATGCATACATAGGAAAATTACGTTAAATTCATTCTACTGTCTTTCCTTTCTCTGCTCCCTTCCTTTCATGCTTCTTTGGCTTATCTACTGAACTTCTCCTATTCCCTCCCTCCTTCATTGTGGTCTAGACTCCAAATGTCATCAAGAGAGATGGGGATATAGCTCAGCTGGTAGAGTGCTTTCCTCACAAGCACAAGGACCTGGGTTCAATCTCCAGCACCAAACACTTAGCACAATAGTCTTCATCTCCATCAATTTACTGGAAAAAAATAAAGCCATTATTCTTTATGGCTGAGTAATATTCCATTGTGTATATACACAACAATTTATTTATCCATTCATCTGTTGATGAGCATCTAGGTTGGTTCCATAGCTTAGCTATTGTGAATTGAGCTACTATAAATACTGATGTGGCTGTGTCACTGTAGTATGCTGATTTTTAAGTCCTTTGGACATATGCTGAGGAGTGTGATAGTTGATTAAAAAGCTTATATTATTCCTAGTTTTTTTTTTTATAAATTTCCATACTGCTTTCTGCAGATGTTGCACCAATATGCATTCCAACCAATCATGTGTGTTTCCTTTTCCCCACATTCTCCCCCAAATTTGCTGTTACTTGTATTCTTGATAATTGCCATGATGATTGGGGTGAGATGTAATCTAAGTGTAGTTTTAATTTACATTTCTCTAACTCCAAAATATGTTGCCTTTTTTGTGTTTTTTACTTTTCTCTTTTAACAACAGTATTCATGGCATTTTTGGGATCCATTTTGCTCTATATATGAAGTTGAAACAATATTTCTCTTGAAGAATGACTGGGAAGCTTAAGGCACATGCCCATGAGTCCAGGGATGCTCAGTACCCAATTGTTCTGCCCATGATGATAAGAGAAATGGATATGGGATTAGGTGAGAGAAGAGATCTGGGGAGCAGGAAAGGAAAGAAACATATTGGGACCAAAGCCACACCTTTCCCCATGAAGTATAGGTGAATGGGAACCAGACTGTGTCCTTAGATCTTGGTAAGAGGGATGGGCATTTCCCTAAAGGCCAATTCCCTAGCTAAGCGAGGCTTTGACTGGTACCAATGTGCCCAAGATGCTCCCAGCTATGGTGTGCCATGTGTCTGTGGGAGTCCCAACTTGAGGTCAGTACACTCTTGGATTATTGAGGTTAAATTAATGCAGCTGTCCCTTTGGGCATAGAGGACCAGATACTGTGCTCAATGTTGGCACTGACTCTTTCATAGTAGACATGGCCCATGTTCTACTAGGATTTTCTGGCCAGTGCAGGTAGCAGCCCAAACAAGGAAGTGGACCAGGGCTCTAGTTTCATCCTCGTGTTAACAAGCAGCATGTCAACTTATGACCTTAAGCAACACTGATGAAGGATCCCCTCTTATAGGATTCTGCTGATGAGGGGTGGGCAGAAGGGAGAGAGACAGAAGAAAGCGACACAGAGACCTACTGTAACCATTGCCTGTGGAAGAGTCTGGTGACTTTGAATTTCCTTACAATACTAGAGGAGAAACAAGATGTAAAGACTTCACTTGTGAATATTTACCCTAAATTTTAAATTCCCTGAGGTCAGGGTGAGGTCTCAACAACCCAGGCAACATTGACACATTCAGTTCAATATGAATGTCCATTATAAGCCTTAAAATTTAGGGAAAAAAATTCCTCAAGACTGCATGCATTCTATAAAATTCAGTGCTATTCCTCTCATGTGGCACCTCCCATGAAGCAGGAATGGCTAGAGTAAAGAATAATAATAAAGAGGGAACACAGACAAGGTACAGGGGCAGGGAAGGTGGCAGAATGACTTTTTGTCCAAGTGGACATGTTTATTTATACGAATAGGTTACATTAGGTTATTAGTACCATAACCACATTATTGTTTACGTATTGGCAAAGTTGCTTATGTTGCAGTTACATTTCACAGTTACAATATGCAATGTGCAGTTCTCAAAAAAAAAAAAAAAGTCCATTGTCTGAAGTTACTACTAGGCAGGCAGCTCCAGGAGCACTGGAGCTTGATGAAACATTATAGTTATCTGTCAAACAAATTCTTCTTAGCTTTGTGCCTAAGATCAAGGTTGAAACCCTCATGAAGAGCACTGCTACAGTGGTCAGGCTTCCCATGTCTTTTACACGGGAGTTTCCCCATAACCAGGCATTCTGCACCTTTTCACAGAAACGTCCCAGCAGCCAGACATTCTGTACCTTTGCACAGAAACATGCCACAATCACGAAGACTATCAGAGACCCAATCCTAAATACAGAACTCCTACAGGCTAGGCATACCTGGATGAGATTCCTAACCTGACATTGCAGGGACAGCTGTGTAGGGCATGCAGGCCAGAGTTGGGTGTCCCAGGCAGCTCTGAGACTCTTCATGGGGACAGAGAGTGTATTTGGATATTTATTTATTCATTATTACATACATGAAATAGTGGAATGTCTTACATTCATTATGACTCATTTACAGCATAAGTTTTCATAATTCTGAATATAAAGTATGTTCACGCAAAATTATTCCATTATACACGTACTCTTTTTTTGCATTACAATTCTTAATACACATATATACCACAATTTTTCATATCTCTGTTTGTATATAAGGTATGCTGACACCAAATTCAAATCTTCATACATATATTTTGCATAATGATAACCATCACATACCCCCATCCTTACTATTTCTACACACTGCCCCAGAAGTTCACTAGCGCCACTATAGTTGTATATGGATTGAAACAGTTTGCTCAGGAAATGCAGCATCACATAGCATATTCATAATCTCATCACACATGCAATTTACTATTTTTTTAAATTTAAGCATTATCTGTATTTAATATTCAGGTGTTGCTTGTTACCATTTTTGGAACAAAAACATTGCATGTTTTAAATCATTATTCTTAAGTCTGCATAAAAGCTTGTAGAACAGCTGTACCATGGTTGACCCAGCCACTTTGCTCCTTTTGGATATTTGTATTCCTACCAGTCTTTAGCTATTATAAAAATAATCTGTAAAACATAAATATCTTACCCAGCTGGATGCAGTGGCCCACACCTATAATGCTAGTGGCTCAGGAGGCTGAGGCAGGAGATTGTGCATTCAAAGCCAGTCTCAGCAATGGTGAAGTTTGCTAAGCAACTCAGTGATACCCTGTCTCTAAATTAAATACATAATAAGGCTGGGGATGTGACTCAGTGGTTGAGTGCCCCTGAGTTCAACCCCCAGTACCGTTAGCACACACACAAAAAACCACCACCACCAGGTTTCCCTAGATTAGTTTGAGTTGATTTTGTCACTTGGAACCAAGAGTACTGTGCTCTGACCTCTTATTTTTCTCAATTCCCTTTATTTTGTAGTTGTGGTGTGACAGGAAATGGTAACAAGCAACACCTGAATATTAAATCTCCAAAAATGGCAAACAATCCAATTAATAATGGGACAATGAATTAAACAGACCCTTCTCAAAACAAGAAATACAAATGGCCCACAAATATATGAAAAAATGTTCAACATCATTACCAATTAGGGAAATGAAAAACAAAACTGCACTGAGATTTCTTTTTACACCAGTAAGAATGGCAGTGATCAAGAATATAAATAATAATAGTATATGCTGGAGAGGATGTGGAGAAAAAGAAGCAACACTTTTACACTGTTGGTGTGAATGTAATTTAGTACAACTGCTATGGAAATCAATATGAAAACTTGTCAAAACACTAGGCATGGAACCACCACATCATCCAACTATACAACTCCTCAATATATATACTGAAGGATGAAAGTTATCATATTACAGGGATATATCCATACCCATGTTTATAGCAGCATAATTCAAAATCACTGAACTATAGGTGTCCATAAAATGATGAATGGATAAAGAAAATATTGTAGAGATATGCAAGGGAATTGTATTCAGCCATAAAGAAAAAAGAAATTGTGTTATTTTCAGGACAATTAATGGAACTAGAGGCCATCAGTTAAGGGAAATAAGTCAAATTTACAGGGTTAATGTTTGCAAGTCATATATGAAGTTAGAGAGGAAAGCAAAGCTGAAGGTGGATCTCCTAAAAATCAAAGAGATCAGCAGAAAAAAGGGACCAAAGGGTGGAAGGTGGGGAGGAAGGGAGGAATGCTGGGGATGATACTGGTCATATTATATTGCTATGTTGTGTATATTGTGTATATCTATGAATATGTAACAACAAATCCCAGCATTATGTACAACTCTAATGTATCAATAAAAAATTTGGGGAAAAAATTAAGTCCATATAAGCCTTAAGAATGACTAAATTGTGGCCATAATTTGGAGCATGACTTTTGAGAGGCCTAGAGAGTTGATTTTGCCTTCATGGGCCCATTGCTATGAAAAGAAGTTTGAGAGTTACATTTTGCTCCTGGGTTGGTATGAAGATGAAAGTACTCTAGGACAGATTGTATTTATTTATTTATCTTAGGATTCCAAAATAAAACATTTCCATGAAAAAACAAAAGACACTCTGCCTATCGTGTCCAATGGATAAATTAACTCTGAAATTTCTTGGTTTTTTGCTGTCTTATATATACATTTTTGTCAGTTGACATGCATTTGTAACCAATAATTTGTTTATAGATGCAGGCAAATCATTTTTTACTAGATCTACAATGCATGTTATGAACCACATCAACTGAGGTACATTTCTTGAAGGAATAAAACAAGTAGAGCCAGGTTGTGGATTCCAGTTGATGGATTGTCAAAGTAGGGATCACTTTTATTGGCTAGTGTACTTGTGGTTTTTGGCTGAACAGGATAGGAGGGAGGAGGGAAGAGCACTGTTCATTTCTAATTGGCTAATCTAAGGGTGGTCTTATCGGGCCAAGCATATAGCCAAATCCCGGAGACTGCAGGCTGGAAATGGTCCTCTTATGAAATCCTGCTATTTGTCCAGTACAGAGGCTTTCAATTTGTGTTGGTAAATCTCTAGTATGAAACACATCACATGAAAGTTTTTGTGTAAAAGTGATGGAAATTTACATCTATCCTGTGGAGACATTTAAAACCTGGCCTCACCGACTGTAGATGATGACCATCCTGACCTCTTTGACCATTTGGAGGCTGCAGTAGGAACCAAGGGCCTTTGCTGCTCAGGAACCAGATACAACTTTATCTCCTAGTGGACCTACCCACTAGAGTGTGAGGAGAATGACAGTCGCAGTGTTTAGGTCTATCTTGGCTTATCTTAGCTCTATATATTGGCTTGTCCTGAAAGAGCTGGAGAGAAAGGCCCTGAAAATATGGACAGTGTATCTGGAGCAAATTCAATGTATATCACAAGAACATTTTAAATGTTTAGTGATACAGGGCTTGTGCTTTCTGGGAAACTGAGACAACTATAAAACTCCCCACTTCAAATCCAATTCTTGTAATCAAGTCAGAAAGACTTCAGACGTGTCACTCAGAGTAATAGGCAGGAGTTTATTGATGGAATAAACAGGAAAAGGGGACAGTCTCAAGGAAATAATGGGTCCTCACATAGAAAAAAGAAACAGTGTGCCTTTCCTACACTGTACTTTTATTGGGGATCCCAGAGAAGATTCCACAGATTCCAGTTCTACCATTTGAATTTGAACTGACACCTAGATGACATCAGACTGTCAAGTCCCCACTGCCATTATAACTCTAGGTCACTTTGACCCATAATGACTGGTTCTCAATGGATTCTTTTTTTTAGAGAGAGAGGGAGAGAGAGAGAGAGAGAGAGAGAGAGAGAGAGAGAGAGAGAGAGAACTTTTTAATATTTATTTTTTAGTTTTTGGTGGACACAATATCTTTTATTTTTATTTTTATGTGGTGCTGAGGATCAAACCCAGTGCCCTGCGCATGCCAGGTGAGCTCACTATCACTTGAGACACATCCCCAGCCCCTCATTGGATTCTTAACAATAAATTATTACAGATTTTATGGTTAGAAAAAAATTATTTTTTGTCCCTGAGTTTTAGAATCTGACGCATGGAAAGAGTCACAAAATCTCCCTCTTCAGTGTAACTTGGTTTCCTCTTAGCAGCATTATTTCAGGCCTGCTTTTCTCCTTCAGATAACAGATAGTTTTGTGAGGTATGAGACATACCCTGTTCACTAAAGCCAGGCAGAGCTGCACATAAATTGTTTCTTGGAAAAGAAACACAAAGTGGGCCCACATTATAGAATTATTCCCTGAACCTCATGCTCCCACCACTCACATCTGTCCCCTGTCATTTAGGAAGAAGCAGTCCAGCCTAAATCATACTATTGCTGAGCCTGGGTTCCAAGAGTGTGCTCCTGACCAACACCAGTTTCACTAGAGGACTGGAAAGCAATGCAGTTTCACAAGCCACACCCCAGACCTTCAGTATTAGGCTCAGAGTGTCTCAGAAAACTTAATTTTAATGATACCTTCAAGTGCATGCTTGGGGCTGATCACCTATGCCCTGGTTTGGTCTCTCCACCAAGAATAAGATCTTTTTCACAACTTTACAAAAATTCCTTCTATGATGACCTCAGTGACTGACACCGACAGCATACAGGAATCCAGAATTAACCAATTCCAGTCCAGATGGAAAGACCCTGAGATCCAAGAGCCTGGGATACCACATTTCCTAGTGCTCAGGAACTCAGGGAATCCTGTTGCAATGTCCCCTTTAAGACCCTCAACCACAACACCTATAGCTAATAGTCAAAACCCTATAAATCTTTTGATTTTTAATTGTCTTCTGGAGATGGAAGCAATACCCAATCTGTTATTTAAGAAACTCTGAAACCCATGTCACATGACTCTCGATCACTATTCAGAGGATCATGAATTTCTTTTATGAAATTCTGGATCATGTCTGGATCTGGTGTGCAGATCCCCAAAGTTGCCGGGTAAGACTACTAAAGGGTGAGCATGCTTTTGATGCTTTAAAGTGTTCATTGGGAAGATATCTGAAAAGGTGGGACAAGAACTAGTATTTGAATCTTGGGTCCAAGTCTAGCTCTACTCTTGACTATTGGAAAGATATCTGGAAAGATGGGACAAGAACTAGTATTTGAATCTTGGGTCCAAGTCTAGCTCTACTCTTGACTATTGGGGGCTTTTGTCTGCTCCTGGGTCTCTTCTGTGATTCACATTTACAGCCATGGCAGAAGAGAGTGTGTACAACTGGAATAGTGCTTGCACACTTTATACTTCCCAAGTTCAGCAGACTTCCTCCCATACCTCCCCTGACAGCCCTTTCCTTTCCTCAATATTAAGATGCAGAGGATCTAACAGAAAGCAGAGGGCTGGTTTCATCCTCATGACCTAGGCCAGGGGTGCAGGCTATGGATCCAATTGCCCTGGCCCTTTTGAGAAGCTTTACAGGTTTTGTGTTGTTGTAAGAGTGTCTTGGGTTTGTTTTAATCAGGTATAGGAGGCTCACAGAAACAGATTTTCATAAAGAGCTATGTTTTCTATAACCAGTAGTGCAGCACCACGTGGGAAGCACAGGGTTGATTAGGAGGCCTAGGGTGTAAAAGGTCAGGGAGAACATGGGAAAGAGGCTTTACTGTATTTGTACAGAAAGAAAAGATGAGGCAGCATAAGAAGGGTTAGCATTCATATTTTTTAATCATTTCAGTGGGCTCTAGGGGACAGGGGCCATCCCTAATTCTCTGGTACCCCTTCTTGCTGTAATTAGAGCAGGCAGAGAATAGACTGGGAGGGTGGGAGCCCAATAGAGAGGGGATTGATAGTGTGGGAACTAGATTGGTTAATTTACATAATGTGAACATGATGGGGAGATGGCTGAATACCTGTAGGAGTTAGCTATTTCCAGGAGGGCATGCCTGGGTTCAGAGATACATGCCTGTAATTCAAGTGACTCAAGGGCTGAGGCAGGAAGATTGCAAGTTTAAGGTCGGCCTCAGCAATTTAGTGAGACCCTGTCACACAATAAAATTCAAAAAGGGGCTAGGGATCTTGTTCAGGTGTGGATCAGCTATAGAATGTTCAATCACCAGTACCTCTCCCCACCCAACACACACACACACACACACACACACACACACACGCAGCCTAGGAAGTCATGCACTTCAGGGTCAGCAAAGTACCATTGTCAAAAAACAAAACAAAACAAACAAACAAACAAAAAAAAAAAAAACAGAGTCCCAAAAGTAAAAAGCCTCGGCATTTTCTGACCCCAGAAAGTGAGAAAGTGACTCTGTAGGTTCTCCTAGCAGCCTTCTCTCTGATCCCTCAGGCCAGGGCCTGTGTTTATGGTATTCCAGGTCACATGCTTCATGAACACTAAGCAGCCTTGTAGGTGACAGCAGAACAGTGGGACTTCTTGTTTTAATGAAGTATCTCCCAGTGTGACATAAAGTTTGGCCAGCAGAACAGAGAATTCAGTCAGTCAACAAACAGCCTCTCCTCTGTTCCTGGAAAGGGCAGTGGCCTAGCTTTGTATAGCATTGCATTTCACTGGGACTTTTATTCTCTCTGATGGCTTCATGAAAGGGGAAGTGAAGCATGGCACAAAACACATGGAATTCAAAGGACCAGAAGTCAACAGGTTTTCATTGCAGCTGGCATGAGACCTTTCCAGGCCACCAGCTTTGTCATGGGGCCATGGATTTTGATGCCTCATGTTAGTTTGTGTGTGTGTGTGTGTGTGTGTGTGTGTGTGTACATGTGCATGAAGTGTCAAGTGCTCAGTGACTAATTGTGCATGCTTGGGACAGAGAAGGAGAAAAGAATACTTTCTGAATTGAGGGTTGATTCTTGGGAGGAATCTTGCCTGATATTCAAGGAGCAGCATCTGGCTTGACATCCACAACTGACCTTGAGCTGGAGAATTTGGGGAAGGATGGTAGAACTCTTGACAGAGAGAATGTAGCACCACAATCATGCCCAAATTAGTAATTCTCCTCCCTGCAGGTTTTAGCTTTCTTCTGATAATATGCTGTGTGTCTCCCTCTCCCCCCTTTTTTTTTTGTTTCTTTCCTCCCTTACTCACTTACTATGAGAAATCAATGTGGTTAAAGCACATTGGGGACAAAGTAATAAACTAGAGAATACCCAGTGCTTTCCTATGCAGCATGTATGATCTAGCCCAGGATTCCTGTGCCTCAACATAAGCAACACAAGGGACCAAACACTGGTTTGGGTTGTGGGGCTTGTCCATCAAGATGATGTGTAGCCATCCTGTATCCTACCTACTAGATGTTCTAGGACCACTCTTCCTTTTTTGACAATCAAAAATGCCTCTAGAGAGGCCCAGTGTCTCCTGAACATGACCATTTTTCTGGCTGAAAACTCCTGAGCAGTGAGGCAGACAAGTCCATGCCTGCAGTGTTGTTTGCATGGATGTCTCTTTGCCTAGTTGGCATTTTCTCAGGGTCTGCTACTGCTCACAGAATCTGAGGTAGTGGGACTTTCAGGGGCTGTTAATACATGCCTGTTGTGAGACAGTAATTGACCAGACACTACCAAATAAAAGCCCTGTTAAGAGAGGCACCATCTTAATATGGTGGGATTATCATGGAGTTATTTCAGTGACAGCAAAAATCAGCAATAGTCAGTGGAGATATCTGCAAATAAATTAAAGATTAAAATGGCCTTCTCTGTTACTCCCTTTCAGTCATTTTTTTCACCTTGAGATAACTTCAGCATGGGAGAATAAGTGGGTTTGGTGGCAGGTCTGCATCCTGAAGTTTTTCTTCTTTTCAAATAAAACTCCAATGCCCTTTGTGTCTTTCTGGCCCCTTAAAGATGAGACAAAGAAAATAATGTGAATGGCTTTCTTTGTGCCTGATATTTGTGACAGCCTCAGCTTTTGCCAAATATTTGACCTTTCCTGACACTTGTTGAATGCATATACGTGTGTTTCCATGACAACCGAAGACACATACCATCTCACTACAGAATCCAGTACAATTTTATTTTCCCTGAAAAAATTCAGTTTGTGGATGGTTATATCTGTGGATGCAGGACTAGTGATATCAATGATCAGTTATAATATTAATATAGTTGACCATTAAAGAGAACAAGAGGAAATTTGAAGTGACTTCTCTTGTATTCTGAGCCACTAGAACTTGTGGTGTGGCTTCTTTACCTTTCCTTCATTCTCGTGGCCTCTGTTTTCCCAGGATGCTTTTCATAGAGCTTCCTGGATGTCTCTTTGTCATGTGGTGTTTGCTAACCTTTCTTCTCTCTCTGGTCAAAAAGTGGCATTGCATTTCCAGGCTCCCTCATGATTGGTGGTGCTAACTGATAAGGTCAGGCCAGTCACTATGCCTGGACCATCTCACCAACACAATGGTCATTTCACCACCAATAATAAAACATTTCCCCATGCCACTGGTGTTTGGTGCCATTCAAGATGAACATTGTTCAGTTAGCCAGAATCTCTCAGTGAAGTCCCCTTGCTGGCCATCAAATGGCATGTAACATGCTTTTCAGCCCTTGGAGATTTGGGAGTTGCTTGTTTCTACAGCATCACCTGGCATACCTGGTGGTGTCATTTTTTGTAGCTTAATATTTACCATAATGTGACTTACTCAGAAGCAGAGAAATTGCCTTACATGAGTAATCATTCCACCTTCCTTGAGAAATTTTTTATTACTATTAATTTTGTGATAGTAGAAGCAAATGTGACTCCATTTTGTTTTATGACTTCATCCTGTAAAACAACCATGCCAAGTAGAAGGGTCATGACTGAGGCAAGATGTTCTTTTTTTTTTTTTGCTATAGAAACCTTTAAGAACATGGAACTATCTAATGGGGCATTGTTTCTCTAACTAGAGTAACGGGGCTCTATCTCTGTAACTGGGGTAATTGGACTAACTGTGATTGGTTAGGCTTCCTGTAGCTTGACTGCACTCTCCTGCTTATGTAACCTGGCTTGCTTGCATTGGCTAGACCCCCGAACATCCCTTTGGTGGTTTTCAGGCTTATAAGGAGCGCCCTTGCAATTGTTTGGGGCTAATCAGGGGAATAGCTTTATGTTCTGATCAGTGGCCACTACTAGTATGCTTCAATAATGGCTTGATTTGATTATACGTGAGTGGTCTGAAAGTCAGTTTATGAAACACCGGGATGAAGCTTTAACTATAACAGTTTAATGAGGGGAAGGAATGTATTTTTAATGTCAATGTTGGGATGACTGCAGTTGTGGTCCAATAGTTTTGGCAACTTAGTCCAGTTTTCCAATATCTGAGAATGACATGGTAAACTTAGTGAAATCAATGCTTCCTGCCTTGAAAATGGGTTCCTAATCTTGGACCACAGTATTTAGTTTCAGGACTTGGAAAATATTGGTAATAGCCACAACCTTACTGAGCACCAACTATGTGCCAGAAATTGAGTATAATACCCTAATTTTGATAATGACTATAACTCTATAGGGTTAACTATATAATATTTCTATTTTCAGAAGATAAAACTGAGGCACAAAGGGCTAAATTGCCTAAAGTCACCTTGCAAGTGGAGCCAAGTTTTGAACTCAAATCTAAATTGCAAAATTCCATGTTATTTCTATTGATCCAAACCAATTCTCCTTTGCAAATTTCTAGGAATGGGACAAAATTTTCCTGCAGGATATTATCCTTGAAACTGTTAGAAACTAGATAGTCTGTGTTTGGTTAGATTTCACACTTTTATTCATTCATTTCATTATTCCAAAATGCACTCATTCTTATAGTCATTCAATCCTTCAGAAGGCCTTGTTGAGAATCTATTAGATTCTGAATTTTGTTTGGCACTGGATTTAGATGTGAACCTGTTATGATTCCTGCTTTCATCTTTAATAGATTTAAAACATTGAGGGGTGGAGCAAAACACACAGACACTCACCCATGTTAAGTGTATTTCTAGAGAAATATTGCATACTGAGGAGGTAGCTCCTGCCGAATACAGGATGTGGAATGGTAGTGGAGTGAGTTCTAGAGGTTTCTGCCTTCTATTTCTTATTGAGAATCTTAAACACAACCCCTCCCCCATCCCACTAAACCCACAGTCTGGGGGTAAATGCCATTATACCTGCCATGGTTCTTCTTTCTTAAGGTCAGTGTCATGGCTTCAATATTCTACTCTCTTTCCTACAGGGTACTCCCTTGTTTTTGTTCTCCTCTTCCCCTGTGAAGTCATCTTTCCAATTTTTCTTACCCATCAGATTAATGGCCCCTCCTAAAAATAGTGAGATAAAATCCTAGGTCTTTGAAGGGCATAATCAGAATTCCTCAAAGTTGGGCCTGTTACTTGCTCTTCAGAACCTGGTGTTGTTTGCAGAACTGTACAGGAGGGAAACAGTGAAAAGAACCCTTTGATTATGTGCTCCTAAGATGGATAATTTGAGTGGAAACAGCTCTGCAGCTCTGGGGATTAAAATAAGCACGTGTCTTATGTGTGAAAAGTGTAAACCAGAGTTTCTGTAGTCACTTCATTTTCAAAGCCCTCACAGCAAGCCATTGTATGAGTCAGAGTGTCTATTGAGTATCTGTCAGGCCTGAGATTAACCCTACCAACCTACAGGAAAGGTGCCTCCAATGAAGGAACCCCATGGTATTCACCATCCAGTTCTATGGTCTATAAGCCTTCTGTGAGGAAGCCAAAGTCAACTAGACCCACAGGTTCCCCAAATGCTGATGGTACTTCTACAGCCTGGACTGAAAGAGTGGCCTTAGGCATGGGACTTGACTTCTTTCAGTCCCTGCTCATTTTTGATTCTTCAGAAGGTAACCATGAGAAATACATAGCCCACAGAGAGTCTGACCAATCACAAGCACTCCTTAAATGCTAGTTTTCTTCACTGTTCTCCAGATTATAGTCATGAGGTTAAGAGAAAATATTACCTGATTTCAGAGATTCACACACATAACAAAACATTGGACATTGTTGCTCTGCCTAGTCTATCTCCCCCTCACATTATCCAGAAAGTTGGGCTGTCTCAAAAAGTAGTAATGGGACTTCTGTGTATCACTTCTAATTACATTATTCAGGAGGGCAATGAGGTCCCAGGTGACTAAATCTTGTGGCATTGAAAGCATACTTATAACCCCAAGTCTGATTGGTTGACACCTCAACATCTATCACCCAGTTTTAAGATCTGCATGAGTTTAATCCTGCCAAGAACATAGTACTAGTTATTGTCCATGAGTTCAATGTCGTTGTGGATCAGGTTAAACCAGTGTTTTGGACTGGCAGACTTACCAATTTTACAGATGGCCAGGAAGCAGCTTTTTGCATGGTTTATAAAGAGCTTGTTCACCTTCAAAATGCCCTCATGGCCACCCACTGGAAACAAGGCTCCATCTCAACACATGTGGGACATACTCTCAAGTAAGGAAAGCACCAACAACCCAGAAAGCACCAGGGCATCTAGTAGAAGCTACGGCTGACCTAATGCAAACATCTGGGGTCCATAGCACCAAAGAATTTCTGTTGGATCATAATTCACACCTAGGTTCTCCTCCTTGCCCCTGTCACCATCAACCCCCTGCTGGACAGCCTATTCCCTACCCAATGCAGTTCTGTTTTTTAGAGCTTGGGTCCACTAATGTAGTAGAACATTATGATGAGTAATAGAATTATTATGTGATTAGACTCAATTAACTTCAACTAACCCAAAAATTCCCCTAATATTAACCCTTGACCTTCTTTGAACTGCTAAATAGTGTTCTTTGAATTTATCCTGGAATGAACTGATTTTGGTGTATTACTTTGTACTCTGTGAAGGCAGTTGTTATATCTGGGAATTCAGGGCATAAAATGATGGCCAGTACTGGGGTTCTGAGAACTGAGGGGGGTTGTTTGGGGAGACACTGGCAATTGACTCAGGCAGCCTGACTCTCATGTGAATTAGTCCATGAAGTGCTGGTGAGAGCATTGAGAATAATTTTTATCTGGGCTCAGGCAAGTTTGGTCATGTCTTCAACTTTGAACTTGGAGTCTGTTGTGAGCACTGAATTGTATGCTCTTAAAATTAATATGTTGCATGTGAGGTAAGGTGGAGCATGCCTGTAATCCCAGTAGCTTCGGAAGCTAACACAGGAGGATATTGAGTTCAAACCAACCTCAGCAATTTAGCAAGGCCCTCATAAATTTAGTGTGATTGGGTCCTGCCCCAGCAAGAATTCAGGGGATCCTGAAGGATTAGTGGTGTCAGGACACAAGAAATGAGCAACAGGTTGCAAGTTTTTAGCAGCCTTCAAAAGGGTCTGCTGAACCTTGGGGGGTCCTTTATTTTCATACATTTTTTTGCAGGTGTTTTTTGAGGCGGTTAATGGATATCCTCAAGGCCTGAAAATTCTATGGTTTACATAATTTTCAAGAGTTACAATCTTTTCTAACATATATTGATTACTTAAGATATTGAGTACATTGTTTAAAATATTTTTCTCTAAACTTTGCCAATCATGATTAACCTTTTACATTTTTACCTCAATCACTAGGTGCTAGACTATGCCACTAGAATATATATCTTCTTACTACCTATTATTAACTTTTAACTTTAAAGCATATCTATGATTATTTCATTAACCTTTAACTTTAAAGCATACCTATGACTACTGGTAAGCTTTCTTGTTTCTAATCTAAATTCCCACTAAAACACACTTAAAATACTGAAAGCCTATACTTTGAAGTGCCTCTAAAACATATCTTTGTTAATTTTACATATTCTGTTTCTAATCTTCAAGGTAATTTCCTTTTTTCATATAACCTATACTGCTTTCATAAAGAGTTTCTTTGATTCTTGGTTAAAGTACACCAAGTCTTATATCTTTATAATCTTTAACTAAAGGACAGGCTCTACACCTCAACCCATTTGCCATTAATATGAACTATGTATTTTCCATTTTCATCATAAATTTCTGTGTGAGGCAAAGAAGGGTCTGTTAGTTGGGGGGGTGTGTTTTTATTAGCCTCTTGTCCTTGAGGGAGATACCATAATCTTCTTTTAAGTAAGTAAGCTACATACCGTGGTCATTGTACTGTTGGCACAGCAATTGTTTTTCTGTAACTAGGCTATTACATAGGTTGTGGCTTTAGAATGGGAGGCTTAATGTAAATTGTTAATTTTGGGATAAAAATTTCTTGTTGCTTAGGCTTTTCTCAGGAACCTTGATTTGCAGTCTTTTCCCTTTGAATTTCTTGAGGAATAACACTACATTTGTATCTTGAGAGATATTGAAACACACCTTGGGGCAGTCTTAATTGTGTCCTTATTCTCATTCTGGGAATTTTTCTAAAGTCACAGGCAACATTTACTTTTATTATAGACCAACATATGCCCTGTTATACATGTCATGAGTATCATAAGCAAAACACTTAACATTCCCCATGCTGTTGGTTTCCAGATGGTGTGGTCCTGCTGCAGCATCCCCCTCACTGTGACCCTGTCAGACAGTGAGTGCCGAAACACTTTCACCATTGGTGAGATCCTGTCTCTTAATAAAAACAAACACAAAAAAAGGGCTGAGGATATAGGTTAGTTTTTAAGTGCCCCTGGGTTCAATCTTTAAATATTTAGGTTGAGCCTGGTGCAGTAGCACATGCCTTTAATTCAAGTGGATCAAGAGGCTGAGGCAGGAGAATCAAGTTTAAAACCAGGCTCAATAATACACACACACACACAAACACACACACACACACACACACACACACACACACACACACATATATATATATATATATATATATATATATATATATATATATGTATGTATTTTGGGAAAATTGCTCAGTGGTTAGTGCCCCTGGGTTTATTACCTGGTTTAAAAAAAAGTCATACTTTGACTTCTGAACACTCATCATCTCAAAAGATAGCTGTGTTGAAGGTGAGGGCTTTAAAAAATTAATGCTAAATAGTTGAACTCTATTCCAATATGACTCGTGTCCTTCTAATAAGAGAGAGTTTGGGCACAGACATGTACAGAAGACATGAAGACACAGGGAGAAGTAAAAGGGGCCATGTAGAAGCCAGTGAGATGCCTCCCTGATAAATTCTTGGCTTTGGAGTCCAAGCTTTCAGAAGAGTAGGAAAATAAATTTTAGTTACTTGAACAGCTCAGATAGTGGTGATTTCTTAAGGCAGTCCTAGTTTATAAGTAAAATATACCTCCCTCTTTACCTCTTGGTGAACCTTAAAGGATAGGCTGAGTGTTTATGGCAGAGGAGGGAGGAAGGAACCCTCAGACTGATTTTGAACAGAAAGATGAACTGTGAGTAAAGTGGCCCTTGGCTTATAGCAGGGAGGCCAGCCCCTAATGTCCACTAATGATTAGAAAAAATGGCTAAGGACTGGCAAGGTGGTCAGTGGCCCCTCTTGCTCCCTCACAGTATGCCAGAGATGATCAGAGTGTGCCTTCAAAGGGTTGTGAGAAGCAATTAAGTTCACTGAACTTGCAGCTGCCTGGAAAAAGGCAGCACCAAGTATGATCAGTTTTATTCATTGACTGTGGCTGTATGAAGATAGACACACACTGGTGGTTTCAAATGACCCATTTATGTCACCCATCATATAAGGGGTTGACCATCAATGGATTCAAACAACCTACCATGTGTCACAAATATTTGAAAAAAAAACTGCCTCTCTGCTAAACATATACCCACTTTTTTTCTTGTCAGTATCCCATAAACCATATAGTATAAAACTATTTGTATGTAATATATGTCATATTATTTATTATAATGAGTTCAGAAATGATTTAAATATATATGGGAGAACCTATATAAATATTATGGAAACACTATGTCACTTTATATAAGCAACTTGAGCATCTGTGAATTTTGGTGACTTAGGTGGGTCCTGAAATCAATTTCCTGAGGATTCTAAGGGGGCACGATGCTGTAGTTCAGAAGTCTGGGTGTGGCATGAAGGGACTGTCTGCTCAGGCACTTTGCCAGGCAGCCTCCCTGCATCTGGGAAGAGTCACCTTCTGTGCTCTGTATCTAGTGTTTGCTGATTTTCAGCTGGGGAGTGCACTTATCTCCTGAAGAACACCCATATTTCTTGCCACATGTGGCCCCCTCCATCTTCAAAGCTCTGAATCTCTTCATACTTGGAATATTTTTTGCTGAGAAGAGCACAGTCCCCTCAAATGTCCAGAGGAATAGGCCAGTCTCTCACTGGACAATTTCCTTCCTTAAGGTCAGCTGTTCAGGGACCTTAATACTTCTGTGAAATTCCTTCCTCATAGCACCTAGATCAGTGTTGGATTAATTTTGTGGGAGAAGAAGTGGAAACCAGGGAGAAGGAAGCTCAAGATGATTTGTCTCTTGTCACAGCAGTTTCTGTCCTGTGGCACCCATTCTGCTGTTTGGGGAGCTCATCTCAGCAGAGTGCTGCTTACCTCTGAATATTTTCTCCACAACAAGGTTTGTGGTGACACAAACCATGAGGGAGTAAGTCCCTTTAGCTCTTGCCTTAGTCTCTTTTACATTGCTATGACTGAATTTCAGAGATAGACAAGAAAACTTCTACAGAATAGAAGTTTTCTTAGCTTATAGAACAAGAGGATGGAAAGCCCAAGGTCCAGGGGTCAGCAAATGGTGAGGCCTTCATGCTGTTTCATGCCACAGCAGAAGGAGAGGAAGTGCAGGGAAAAGAGAAAGTGGGAGGGACAGGAATTGCTTTATAAGGAATCACTCTCAAGATAATGAAACCACAATGCAGCCACCTCTACATACTGTCACACTGACAACCAAATTTCACGTAAGTTTTTCAGTGGATACTGTAGCTGGCATTTGTGCCAACTTAATGGGAAAAGGTTTATATATTACCTGATTTTAATACCAGCCATTCACCCCTCTCTTGATTATATTGTCCATTCCTGGTAGATTACATCACCTCTCTCTCCTTTAATACCCTATGCTGAGTGATTTCAATTGCCATGTTTGGCCCCCAGTACCCTGCAATTGGATCAGCCATGGGTGTCACCTCAGGAACAAGTTCTTTGGAGTAGGAAGGAGCCCTGGGCTGGGAGTCAGTGGCCACAAAACACCATTCTCATTAGCTCCCAGGTATTAACCCCTTGACCTCACTTTTTTAAAGAGGATACAATGAACAAAACTTTTACAAATGCTGTAAGAACATCAAAGAAAAGGACAAAACACATTTTGTACATTGTAGAACATCAAACAGTTGTTAAATAATAGTTTCAACTATGTGCCCTTTTAGTCATCTAATAAATATACTTTACAGGTTGGATTAGAAGAAACCAGGCAATTTAAAAGTCCTGAAATAGACTTCATATTTGCTGCATCAGTCAATGTCTCTTTGCCAGGAAAGACCCTATCATCTGCATAAATTTTAACAATCTTCCAGATTATTTTCTTTTTCTGTACTAAGTCTGCAATCTTCCCTAAATTGATGCTGAAGCATCAAGTTGGCTTATGGATGAAGTTGGAGAAATTTTCAGTTCTCCATCTTATGGATGGGAGAGTGTGCTGCAGGTTGGGTCTGGTCCAGTTTCTCTCCTTCAGATAGTTTGGGCACTGGTTAGAAATAGTCTACTGTGTGCTAAAATGCAAGGGCCCTAAGCAGGCTTCTCACTGATCTGTTTGATGCTCCACTTTGAGGGAAAGCTTTGCAAGCCAATCATGGAAGTCAGCCCTTGTGGTAATGCTCTATTTCTTGGGGGACTCCAGGACCCTCCTGGCTCTGGCCAGGCAGGATATACAGGTTCTCACTCATTTCTGCCTCCACCTTTTGTTCTCTACAAGCTGAGTACATATGGCCCCAGACTGCTGTGTTGACCCCATCTCCATTTTCTGTCTGGTGTTTCAACTTGTCAACAAAGATTTCCACAGGGTTTCCCCACACTTCAGAAAGATTATATTACACCAGTGATGTGTTTTTTGCCATTTTGAGTACAGCTATATGGCCAGGGCCATAACTGTACCCTGTCCCTGCTTGGAGAAGAGAGAAGTATTTACTTTTTTTAAATGGCCCTGGATGTTCAGCCGATGAATTTACATGAAATAGGAACTAAGCTCAACAGTTATAAGAATACATCTCTGTCTTAAGAAAAGCTCAGGGTTGACTTCCTTTTCTACAACACATGGCACATCACAGCCTGATTTATATAAAAGAGGAGTTTAATAAATTTGCTGACAGATTCACTGGGGAAAAGATAGTTAGGTGTGGCTTTCTGCAATTGTATAATAAGCCCCATTATTCCTGTCTGGAGTCAATTGGCATGCAATGAATACTTTGGCATTAATCCTGAAAGTGCATTTGACAGAGGGCTTTTCCATTGTCTTGTCTCTGATCCTTCATCACATATATCTTTGCCTCATTTCCTCTTGGTTTACCCCTGGTGCAGCTGGATCTCTGATCCTTCATCACATATATCTTTGCCTCATTTCCTCTTGGTTTACCCCTGGTGCAGCTGGATCTCTGATCCTTCATCACATATTATCTTTGCCTCATTTCTTCTTGGTTTACCCCTGGTGCAGCTGGTGGATCTTTCTAACAGTCCCTGGATCTCCATTTTGAAAAATGACATTTGGGGGCTGGGGATGTGGCTCAAGTGGTAGTGCGCTCGCCTAGCATGCATGCGGCCTGGGTTCGATCCTCAGCACCACATACAAACAGAGATGTTGTGTCTGCCAAAAACCAAAACTAAAAATAAATATTAAAATTCTCTCTCTCTCTTTCTCTCTCTCTCTAAAAAAAATAAAAATAACATTTGTTCCCAAGAGAATTAATTCCAGTGGGGATGCAAAGGATGTGTGCAGAACACTTTATAACATTTTTTTGTCAGAAAGGAAAATAAAGAACTTTTTGATGATATGAGATCAGGACACACAAATCATCAGTGCTATTTTTGTGTACCAATGCTTCAGTGTTTATGTCCTAGGGGAGAAATAGACTGGTATTTGTCTTTCTGTTGGCTTATTTCACTTAATATGTCCTCCAGTTCCATCCAGTTTGCTGCAAATGACAGGATTTTATTTCTCTTTCTTCTTCTTCTTCTTCTTTTCTTTTCTTTTTCTTTTTGTGTGGTGCTGGGGATTGAACTCATGGACTTGTGCATGCAAGGTAATCACTCTACCAATTGAGCTATATCCCCAGCACTTCATTTTTCTTTCTAGGTGAATAATATTTATTACCATGTTTGCTTCTTCTACTCATTCATGTATGGGTGGCTAGACGGATTCCATATCCTAGGTGTTTTGAATAATGCTGTAAATATTGGGTGTGTAAGAACATCTTTTTGAAAAATATTTATTTATGTATGTATGTATGTATCTTTAGTTTTAGGTGGACACATTATTTTTGTTTTTATGTGGTGCTGAGGATTGAACCCAGTGCCTCATGCATGCTAGGTGAGCAGTCTACCACTGAGCCACAACCCCATCCCAAGAACATGTTTGATATGCTGATTTTATTTCCTTTTTTTGTACTGGAGATGGACCCCAGGGCCTTAAGTGAGGTAAGCAAGTGCTTTATTGCTGAGCTATATCCACAGCCAATTCTATTTCTTTTGGATTTATAACCAGATGTGGAACTGCTAAATCATACCATGGATCTATTTTTAGTTTTTGGAGAAATTTCCATATTCTTCAACACAATGTCTGATTTCATTCTGACCACAAGCATATGACACTTATTTTATTTACACCACCTCACCGGCATTTGTTACTTTTTCTTTTTTTAAATAATATTCATTCCAACTGGGATTAGATATTTCATTTTAGTTTTGATTCAGATTTTCCTGAACTAGGTGGCTAGTGACAGTAATATGCATTTTTCCACATAATTTATTGATCATGCATTTCTTCTTTTGATAAGTGTCTATTAAAATCATTTGCACATTTGTCAATTGGATTACATATTTATGTTGGTTGTAAAGCATTTTGAAGTGTGTGTCTGTGTGTGTGTAGAAATATAGATATATGTGTTCATATATAGATATTTTGGATATTAAATCTTTTTTTGAATCACTAGTTGACTAACACTGTCTCCCATTCTGTAGGTTGTCTCTTAACTCTGTTAAATGTATCTTTTGCTGTTCAGAAACTTTTTAGTGTGATATAATACTATTTGTCTGTTTTTGCTTTTAGTATATTCCCCCATAAATCTTTGCCATGCTGATGTCTTGAAGCCTCACCCACAATTTTGCCTGTCTGCAGCTTCCCCAATGTAGATAAATGGACATTCCTTTGAAGGAGCAGTATAGAGCAATCTCTCAGAAAAGGAGGTGTTACTGCATCCATGTGAACTGTGCTGATGCTTAGGACTGCATGGGCACTGGTTGGGCTCCAGGCCTCAAAGAGCAAAAGACCAGGATTCCCTGGAGAGTTCTGGTCAGTGAGGCTTCAGCTGTTTGCATTTTAAGCTTCACACCCAGACGTCTCTTTACTCCTTCTTGGTGCCTCATGACAATTGGCCTGGCACTGTGACCCCTTGCCCGTGAGTCCTGGAGGGGTAGTTCTCTGAGAATTAACAGCACAGCATCTCCCCAATTCATGCCTTTACACATGGAGAAGAAACTTTCATTACACTGATGAGTCAGAACATCTTAATTATTATTAACCCAAACACCACAGTTAAGCAGGTAAGATTTAGGGAATTCCACTCTCATGTTCAAGATTGCTCTTTGACTAGCTATAGTCTGCAGAGATAACTAGAGAAAATTCTATAAAATGGAACTTTTTTACTAACTCTGTCAAACACACACATTAATCAGTTAAAATGAGCTATGCAATTAGAATAAGATTTTTTAAAGTCTCTTCCTTTTTATTAGGTGTACTCAAAGAACAAATTAGAAAGAAATATTAAGGCTGTGGGTATTGATTACAGGTATGCCATTTTCCTAGGATGTGCAAAGTGTTGAAAAAATGATAAATAAATAAACTTAAGTCAGAATATAAAACACAACAGAACCACATACACAAACTTATACTTTAAAACAGGGAATGATATGGCTTAAAACAAAATTCTGGATATGAATTTCCACTTTGAATTTGTGGGTGTGCTGCCAAGATATTGGATATTTGAACTACAGATAAACAGTTTATAATCCAGAGAAAGTTTAATCACTCAATTCCTAAGAATCTTAAATGATGATTGTAATATGCCATTTTTTTAAATTGACATGATAATTTTTAAATTGACATAATAATTATACACATTAATGAGTTACGATGTGAGGTTTTGATTCATGTGTATTTTTAGTAGTGATCAACCAGGATAATTAGCATATCCATCATATTAAAATTTTATCCTTAATTTATGCCATTTACATTCAAAATCCCCTCTTCTAGCTACTTTGAAATATAAAATGCATTATGATTAATTATAATTTGCAGAGTAACAGCAGGCAATTTCGAAAAGAATTCTCTCTAGAAAGTTATTTTATTATTCATTTTTTGTATATATGTCCTTAAAAAAAGTTTTGAGCCTGGGATAACCAGAGAGATGATTGTCCCAGCCTGAACACTTTCAGAGTGAAAGGGAAATTTATTCATAATTAAGCTGAGGCCATAGTCTTCAACTGGCAATTAGGGGTGAACTTTCTGGAAACTAAATGTCAGCATCATTGTGGCCTTTTCTATATTGGTTTCACCTACATTGCTCTGGTGCTTCCTTTTGGTGCTCTCTGAACTCTTCATAGAGATTTAAAATATGCAAAGTAACACTGAGGAGGGATCTTTATAAAGAAGCCCTTAGAAGAGTAGGAAACTGGGGTAGGGATATAGCTCAGTTGGTAGAGTACTTGCCTCACATGAACAAAGCCCTGAATCAAATTTTCCATCACCACCACCACCACCAAAAACAACAAACAACAACAACAACAAAAACCTCAGTAGTTATGAAGAGAGGCAGAACTGTGATATTTGTATCCTTATTAACTGTGGGAAACAAAAGCAAGATTTTTGACCTCATCTGCCTTGTTTTCCTCCTTTTTCACCAGGGTTTGCTATAAAATATAAAGAGCATAGTAAAGCATTTAGTACTTTATAGCATTTTGGCAAGCACTCAATAACTATAGCAATTATCATTTTAAAAAATTTTTAAATGATGCAATTGTTCAGACTTACACACAGCAAAAATTAAGTCTGAGTGACCCCAAGCCCTAGTTTATTTTTCTTCTTTTTCTCCTCTTTCTCCTTGTCCTTCTCCTTGTTCTTCTTCTTCTTCTTATAATGGGGATTAAACTAAGGGTCCACATCCCCAAATATTTTCATTTTGAGTCAGGATATTGCTAAATTACTTAGAGCCTTGCTAAGTTGCTGAGGCTGGTTTTGAACCTGTGATCCTCCTGCTTCAGCCTCCCCAGTCACTGGAATGACAGGTGTGCACCACTATGACCAGCTGAAGACTCAGTCTTGCAGAAGCCTGGGGGAACCAGAAGTACTGAAGTAAGATCTTCTCATACTTTATGAACTGTTAAAACCATCATTCTTTGGGAAGAAGCACCTTGAAAAGAGAGCTGAGGAAAGGTCCAGGGAAAGATTTAACTTCCTGAGCTTTCATGGTGTGGCTATGGTCTGGCCTGCCTTTTCCTTGGTGACACCACTGTATTTTTGTAAAATGCTGGCAAGATGGACTCTTTAGTTTGCATGCTTTGAATTTAAACCATTCTTATTCTTGGTTTTTCAAATGTAGCAAATCAGGATGTTACAAAATAAGTGATTTGAAAAATGTGCAGGGCTGAAAACTTTCTTTTAAAAGAAGAGCAACTCTGTTTCATTAGGTGCTGGCTCAGCATTTTCTAATAGAAATGTCATATGCATGCAAATGGAGCCACACATTGGTACAAAAGACACACAGTGCTTCCTTATCTAATAAGTGAAATAGTGTGTTTATGGGGGTTAGGGCTGTGTGCTGCATTCTCACTTGTGCAGTCCCACTGAAGACTCAGGGGCTCAAGATCATGGATGGTGGCTCAGAGGCTCAAGGTCATGGATGGCCATCCAACTGTCTATTCAGTGTGAGCAGCCACATCCATGGCTTAAACAACAGGATTGCTGCATTATGCCATTCTAAGACCTTTGTTTCTCAGCCACCTGGTTTCAAACTTGTGAACTCTGCATTTGATGTTGAAATCTAAGTGTGTATCATACAGGACATTTTAAAACCTAGAATCTGATGTGACTAAAACATCTTTTGAACGCTTATATGGACACCAATCCTGAGAAAATTTTTCTTAACTAACTACAGAGCAAAAGACATTGATAGCTGGGCACAGTGGTGCAGCCTGTAATCCCAGCAACTCCTGAAACTGAGGCAAGAGGATCTCGAGTTCAAAGCCAGCCGCAGCAAACCTGAGGTACTAAACAACCGATGGAGACTCTGTCTCTAAACAAAATACAAAATAAGGCTGGGGATGGGTCTCAGTGGTAGGGTGGCCCTAAGTTTAATCCCTGGTTAAAACCCCCAAAGAAACAAACAAACAAAAAACTTTGACAAGGGACAGTGCTATCCATCTGAAGTTATGGGGGAAACTTTGAAGGCATCCTACACTTGAGCCATAAGAGAGTTTCATTTAAGTGTTAGTTCGGTAGAAAAGTGGCACTGAAAGTGCAAAGATAGAAATAATCATTTGAAAAAAATGATGGTTCAAATTCAATTAATACAAAAGGATTGGGGAAGGGGTGAGAGATCCTGGAGCAGCTGGCAAGAGGGAGGAGAGCCAAGGCCCAGTCCATGCTCCCTGCTAACTTCCCACATGTTCCATTGGCTCCCTGGGAATGGCCAGCAGGGCATGGGTCAGGGTCTCCTGGAGTCCGCCTTGGGAGTTGCCCCAAGACTCGCAGCGGCCCTCCTCCTTCCCTTGTGTCCTGCTGGGAGCCTGCAGCTAAGAGGACAGCTTGGGTGTAGCAGGCCAGGAATGGAGGGGAATGGGAGGAGGAGGGGACACCAATGATGACTAGGCATCATCAGAGAACTAGTCCTGTGCTTCCAGCCGCTGTATGAGTGTCAGAGAGCTTAAGGAGAACCAAGTGCAGACACTGTGTGAAAAAGCCAAGAAAATTATTTGAATTAATTAATTAATTATTTTGTTCGAAGTAGTTTATATGCAGCAGAATGCATTTCAGTTCATAGTACACATGTGGAGCACAATTTTTCATTTCTCTGGTTGTACAAAAAGTAGAGTTACACCATTCCTGTCTTTATACATGTAATTAGGGTAATTACATCTAATTCCACCATCTTTTCTACACCCATGAATTTTCCCTTTCCCTCCGTCTTTTTTTCTTTAAATTTTCTAGTTGTAGATTACACAATATCTTTATTTTATTTATTTATTTTTATTGGGTGTTGAGGATTGAACCCAGGACCAGAGCTCTTCCACTGAACTAAACCTCATCCCCCTCCCTCTCTCCTCTTTGCCCCATCAAGGTTTCTCCATTCTTCCCATGCTCCCCTCCCATTATGGGTCAGCATCCACTTTTAAGAGACAGAACATTTGACTTTTGTTTTGGGGTGATTGGATTTCTTAGCATGATATTTGCCAAGGCCATTCAGTTTCCTGCAAATGCCATAATTTTATTCTGTTTTAATGCTGAATAATATCCTATTGTGTATATGTACCATAGTTTCTTTATCCATTCATCTATTGAAGGACACCTAGGTTGGTTCCTCAGTTTGGCTATTGTGAATTGTGCTGCTATAATCAGTGATGTGTCTGCCTCGCTGTAGTATCTGATTTTAAGTCCTTTGGGTATAAACCCAGGAGTAGGATTGCTGGGCCAAATGGTGGTTTTACTTCAGATTTTCTAAGAAATTCCATACTGCTGGAAAGGCTAAGAAAATTTTAATAAAATAATCAAATGCGCAAAATAATCAAATGTGGTAGATGTGCATGGCCAATTCTATGACCTTATGGAACTCTTTAGGATTTGTGGAAAATCACCAGATACAAACTATCTACTCGTGGGTGACTATGGAGGAGGCAAAGGTTATAATTCTGTGTAGACCGTGACTCTTCTTGTAGCATCAAAGTTGCATTATCCAGAACACATGACAATATTGAGGGAAAATCACAAAAACCAAAAAATTACCCACATGTATGATTTTTATGATGAATGTCTACTAAAGTATGGAAATACCAATGTTTGGAAATATTTTACAGGTGTATTTGATTGTCTTCCACTTACAGCTTTAGTATATGGACTGATATTCTGCCTCCATGGTTGCCTTTCTTCATCCATTAGATATGCTAGACATATAAGAGTCCTGGATTATTTACAAGAAATTCTGCATAAGCGCCCTGTATGTGATCTGTTATGGTCAGATCCAGATGATTTGGTAGCTAGGGTATTTCACCACGAGGAGGTAGCTACATTTCTAAAACATTTAACCATGTCAATGGTTTCACACTGGTTTCTCATGCTCATCACCTTGTAATGGAAGGATATAATTGTTGCCATGATTGGAAAATGGTTACCATTTTCAGTGCACCCAATTACTATTATGGTTATGGGAACCATGCTGCTATCATGGAACTATAGGACACTTTAAAATATTCCTTTCTTCAGTTTAACCCAGCACCTTATTTTACCATGGGACACCCTCACACTACTTCCTATAAATTTCTCCAGGGAAAACTTGCCTTTGTATGTTGAAATATATATGCTTAAAAAATAAAGTTATATATATACACACACAGAGAGAAATGCCTTCTTTTTGGGTTTTAGATAGCCCCTCTGACCCAGATACCACAAAGGAGTCAAGGTAGGCAAGAAGAAAGAGAAAAAGCACACTTCGAACCAGGTTTGATTGGGAGAAACCATTCAAATTAGGCAAGGGGTAGGATTACAAAGGTTGAGGGTAATTCAAACCCACCAGTAACACCTACTCCTGAAGCCATGCCTCATTATCTAAGTGTATAAAAGCCCAAGTTATTTTGGGGCACAATAATTGTTCACCATCTCTTGCTGAGGACTTAGGGGCATGTATTTCCAGAGCTGTGTATATATGGAAAAAGCAACAGTATTCTATGTGTTTCTGTAATACAGTGTGATCTCTCTTGGCATTAAACCACATCATGGACCAAAATGTGTCATACTAATTATGAGAATTTAACATGATTTGAGACTGAAATTTAGTATACTATGTGCTAGATTATTCAGAATAACAGTATGCCTGCTGTATTTGTAGTAACCATTTTCCTATGTACTGTTCAAGGAAAAACAGTAACTAACTTCATCTTCTCTGCACTGACTTGGAAATTTTAGTTGTAGTGTTTAACTGGCATGGATTAAAAAGAAATGGAGTTTTATTTTTAGAAAAAATTTACACACTAACTTTCACTTAATTCATTACCCTTTATTTTATTAAAATGTGTAATTAATAAAGAAGTCTTCTTGGAAGTATGTTGTCATGACATTTATAGACATTTCCCTTCATTTAAACTAAAATACTGTTTCATATTGTTCTGCATATTTCTATATATTTGTCATGACAGTGCTTGCATCCTATTTGATGTTCTGAACAAATAAACTTTCTATTTGAAACAAAACAAAATTTAAAAAAATAAAAATGGATTTGAAGTTTGATTTTTTTAGTTTTACACGCATACCAATTTAGTTATTTATTCCATATGTTATTGATGCATTATAATTACACATAATGGTAGGATTCATTGTTACATATTCATACATGCACATGACACAACAATATAATTTTGTCAATACCATTTCCCTTTACTTCCTCTTTCCCAACCCTTCTCCCTTCCCCTGACTAAATTTGAATTTTCTAAGTATGTATTTATGATATGCAGGTTTTGAGATTTATAAAGCAAAATAATACAAAGATCAGCTTGGCCTAATGTCTCTTTACTGTAATTCTAGGGATTTGGGAGGCTGAGGCTGGAGGATCACAAGTTCATACCAGCCTCACAAATTAATGAGGCCCTAAGCAACTTCGTGAGACCCTGTCTCACTAAAATAAAAAAAATAAAAAGGACTGGGGATATGACTGAGTGTTAAGCACCCCTGGGTTTAATCCCTGGTACAAAAACAAAAAGGATAAGAGAATTATACAGATGTTTGGGTTGCCACATGGAAATGATTATAGTTGGTTCTCAGTTCAGTACCCAACCCAAGATGGAAAATATTCAGAAAATAATTGAATCTGTATTGAATATACAAATTTTCCTTGTTCTTCTTCCCTTAACACTTTTGTAGAACAACTATTTACATAGCATTTATTTTGTATTAGGTGTCCTAAGTAATCTACAAATTATTTAAAGTATGTGGGAGGAAATGTGTAGGTTCTTTTCAAATACCATGCCATTTTATATAAGGGACAGATTTTTTTGAGAGGGTGGGGGTACCCTGAAAGCAATCCCTACAGGTACCAAGAGATGCCATTCAAGTTTATTTGAACCATCCCTTGGTCTACCAGTGAAATTCTTAGAGGTAATTGCTCATGCCAGGCTCTTTCTTTCCAGTCTTTTTCTTTGTTCTTTTTTCCACCTGGTGAAGATGCATCATAAGCTGAAGGACCCACTCTGGTCCTTACCCTATTCTTATTCTTTTTTCAGAAAGTCAAGGGCTATATATAAATCTCTTGTATGTTTCCAGAGGAACCACCTGACACACATCCTCATCCATCATCTTGCTAAAATGCAAATTCTGATTCAGTATGTCTGTGGTGGGCCTGTGATTCTCCGTTTCCAGCCAACTCCTTTGTATATTTCCAGTCAAAATGAAGGCACTAAGGAGAAAAGGACTTATTTTATTTCATGTTGTTTCTTCTCAAGTATCCTGCCTTTCTTATGGAAGAGCTAAAGAAGGAAATTGAAGAAAGAATAATAATTTTCTATAATCTCACAGAAAATAAATTCTGTATTCTCAGAGGCAAAACTGGTCCCATTATGGACTTCAAATCCAAAGACAGTTTTACAGAGTTAGAGTAGCTCAGAAAATAAATTAGTGTCCCCTATTGA
Organism: Spermophilus citellus; assembly: GCF_964194105.1. Taxonomy (NCBI): domain Eukaryota; kingdom Metazoa; phylum Chordata; class Mammalia; order Rodentia; family Sciuridae; genus Spermophilus; species Spermophilus citellus. Next base: position 60,732,043 of record NC_138184.1, read on the forward strand.
GTAGGAGATGTTGACAAAGTGTCAGCTGAGGCCTCTTGAGGAGGCTGTGATACAGTAAAGATGGGAGGAACTCACAGGCATCTTCCCTAGTTCTCAAACCATCTAGAGTTCAATTACCATCAAAACTTGATGGGATAAAGGCCAGTGTGTTGCTCATCATTCATTGCTATGACAAAATACCTCAGATGTTGAACTTAAAAAGAAAGATCCATTTTGTCTCAGCAGTTCAGAGGTTTCAGTGCACAGTTTCTTGGCCCCATTGCTTCTGGACCTGTCATGTGGCAGAACATCATGGCAAGCGTGTGTGGTAGAGGAGCTAGCTGCTCACCTCATTGCAGCCAGAAAACAAAACCAAGAGACAGGAAAGGGATCAAGGACTAAGTACCTCCCACAAGGAAACACCCCAATAGCCCAAGTTCCTCCCACTAGACCTCACATTTTAAAGTTCCTGCCACCTCCCAGGGGTGCCACAGGCTGGGACCATGACTTCAACACCTGGGCTTTGTTAGAACATTTATCCTAACTAAACACAGAGGTGTGATGGGGCATGATCTGTGGCCTCTCTGCTCTGATTTCTCCCTCTAGAACAGAAGTTGGCAAATGGTCACAAAGGGCCAGCATGCTCATATTTTAGGTTTTGAGGGTTATAAGATCTGTGTCACTTTTTTCAACTTTGCTTTTGAGAAATAGCATCTATATATAAGAAATGAATGGACATGGCTTGTTCCAATAAAACTTCAAGTACAAAACTGGATGGTGAGAGAGTTTGGTCCATGGCTTGCTGGATGCTGCTCTGGAACTCTCTGTGAGGGGTAGGCAGACAGGGAAGAGGTTTCTGGAAGTCCTTTTGAGGAGGGCCATTTCTCTTGGTCTCTTGTTCGATACTGCATGGAGGGAGGTGGCCTTGTCCCATTTATCAGATAAGAACACTGAGACTGTCAGCAGCCAAATTGCCCACTGTAGCCCAGCTGCTAAAGATGTAAGTAGAAACTGAATCCAGATCTACTGACTCAAAATCCAGCATTCTTTTCACAATTCAGTTCATTTGTTCTTGTCTTGGAGTTGGGCTATCAGAAAGCAATATTCTCTGCCATGCTTCAGCTGAGCTCACTCCACCCAGCTCTAGGGGACTTGCCTCTGGTCGCAGCCAGCTCATACTGCAGGAAGCTGCCTCTTTCCCAGAGCTACGCTCATGAAGAGGCTAAGTGTAGATGACAGTTTCCTTTGAAACATACAGAACCTGGGCTGAACTTTCTACAGCAGGCTTTGTGCACAAGCCAGTGAAATACCAATAGGAAAAAATCTAATAACAAACTAAAAGAACAACTTTTTTAAAAAAATAGCTAAAAAGTTAGGTTAATCGGAGCCAAAAATGTCATATTAATGCAGCAAAGCCCTAGAGAGCCTGCCCTGGTCTTTGTGTATACAGAGAGGCTAACAGGAAATGATATGACACATGCTTACAGAGTTCCTTGTTGTGTTGGGCAGACATTGCAGTTAATGTCCTATTGTAATGTTATTTTTATTGGCAAGCACTTTCTTGGACCTCTCACGTTGTTTAAGCTACCATTTCAGGACCAGTGGAATTTAGGACTGAAAAAAAAAAAAGTTTTTTTTTAAACATCCACAAAACTGTTTTGACTTTACTTTAGTGCATCTATACTTCCCTAAGAGATCTTAAAAGAACACATTTTGCTTTGGAGGACACCCCACTGTGCTATAGGCTCTGATCAACTTCTTTGCTTTAAGGTCAAACTGACTCTGTGCCTCTCTTGAGCATTTCTCTTTCTCTCTCTTCCTTCCAGAACTTAATATTTGGTACTGAAATCCAGGAGAGGCACCCTGAAACAGGTTACCCTATGGGACTCTACCCTTGTTGCAGCTTTTTCTCCCAAAACCCTAGACCACTGTAAATATCTGTTAAATCTCCATTAAATCTTAGCATGAGGTCAGTAATTCTGGTTTATGTCTGTTCTCTCATCCCAACCTCCTGAATCCAGAGATGCCTGTATTCAGTCTCATTCTATTTCCTCTCTCCATTAGGGAACCTGAGGGATATGAAGGGACTTGTGGTTCTCACTTCTGTTCTTCCAGACCCACCTGACTCACCCAGGTTCATTAACAGGTACCTCTTAATCTTACCCATCCAAAGACTTTTCCTTGAGTTGCCTTCTCCCTAGTCTTAAAATTCTTGACCCTGGGGGTGAAATTAAATCTCAAAAATTCAATATTCTTTGGCCAAAGAGAAGCTGATGGATTTTAGAGGTCTGAAATGGTACCTTTGATATTGGAATCCTAAGAGAGTTAGATAACTGCATTCAGAGCTATGCACTGCTCAGAAGCCTCTTACATTCATATTTTCTTCTTTATCCATAATTATCCCTCTCACTTTCAACCCCGTACCACATTCCAAATTCTATTACAACACACACACACACACACACACACAAACACACACACCAGAAAAACAGACATCACACCAAATACCAATTAATTGTAGCCTCTAAAATTATCACTGACTATCCCAATAATTTTCTAGTTACTTTCTCCATTAAGTCTTTCCTGAACATCTATTCTATTCCCCCACCTTACCTTCTCAGTAACAAGAGGAAAAAAATCCTGAGCTAATTGATTTTTCTTTTTTGCTAAAGCACTCTCTAGTAAAAACTTGAAGATCACTTGATTTTAACTCAGATTTCACAGCTATAAGAGATAAGAATTGAGGCTTTCATCCTTGTTCCTATGGAGGATAAAATCTTGTCCACTGATAATTGAAATATCACTGGCAAAGGCAACATTGCTGTAGAACCCAAAAGCCAGTGATGATAAGATTTTTAAAACTATTAGGGTAAATAAACTTGCATTCCTCTTATTCTCTTATCTTTACCTCTGGACTAACAGAATACCACAGGACCTCACTCAAGTCTCAAATCCATTAAACTCTAATATACACCTAAGATGAAGGAGTGCTCTCCATCACCTTAGGGCAGGATGCTCCATTTAATTTTCTTTGTCTCTCATGCTGAAAATGGCAGCTTTCCTAGCTCCTTAGGTTTCTGCCTGGCATCTGTCTCTCTAAGGCTTCCTTCTGGAATATAAGCTGCATGATCTATTTTCCAAAACTGATTCTAGAAAAGAAAAATGTTTTAACTTTAAATCTAAGCTACAGTGAAACATAAATTATTGTTTTCTTGAGAACCTTTTTCCTGAAGTCTTTCCTCCCAGATCCCATGGGCTCTCATATTCTCTAAATGTCTGGTCTGATGCTAATCTGATCCAAAAGTACAGTAGATGTAGATGTAGACTTTTCATGTTCTGATTTACTAGAGTCATTACAGCCATGCCACTTTTTAAAAAACTCTGTATACTTCAAGAATGAAAAAACCTTGTTAAATCATAAGTTATTAGATAACTTAAAGAAAAAATAACATTCCTGTGTCTAGCATTAGCAAAAAGTTTTCTAAAGGAACTACACTTAACCTGCATCCCAAGATAGCTGATATTAAAGAAGGAATAAAATACATTAGTGCATCAATCAGAATTTAGAAGCTGCCTGTTTAAGCTACTGCTGACACTGAACTTCAGTGGAACTTCAGTTCTTTTTTCCAGTCTTGATCACTACTTTGACAGGTACCATTTAATATAGATTGGATTTTAATGATGTAAATTTATTTCCATAGATTATTATTATTTCTAGTCCAGGGTTGTGGCTCAGTGGTAAAGTGCTTGCCTAGCATGCTTGAAACTCTGGGTTTGATCCCCAGCAACACATCAAATAAAATAAGGGCATTGTGTCCATCTACATCTAAAAAAATAAAAAATAAAAAAAATAAATCTGGTTTCTCTATTACTGCTAAAAAAAGATTAAATTTTATTGGGATAGGTGGGTGCTTTTGTACAAGCCTACAATCTCAGCAACTGGGAGGCTGAGGCAGGAGGCTCACATGTTCAAAGCCAGATTCAGGAGCTTAGTGAGAGACTAAGCAAATCAGTAAGATCCTGTCTGTAAATAAAATATTTTTTAAAAGGCTGGAGATTTGCTCAGTGGTTAGGCACCCTTGAGTTCAAATCCTAGTACAAAAATAAATAAATGGGATAAAATAGTATAAAATTATTTCCTCATAGTTATGAAAAGTTTAAGTCCAAGATCTTAAGTGTATGTTTTGTGTGAACAGACCAATATCAATGTGGTGGCAGGACTCCACTAACTTCAAAGTCTCTGATAGAATTATTCCTTGTATCTTTTCAATTATTATAGGTGTGAATATTCTGTACTTTATGGTCACAAATGTAGTTCTTTCCCATGTGTCCCTGAAGCCCTCAAAGGTAAGACAGACAAGTCCGTTCACTCAGAAAGTGATGACAATAAAGCAGGAAGCTACCCTCAAAGCTCACAGGGTCTGGCCCCATATGGCAGGAGATGGAAGAGGCTTCACTGAGCTTGTTCCCCTAAATGATACCTGCCATGGTGGATAAATGTCAACTCCATGCACAGAATGGGTGAAGTGAGTCTTTAGCTCTGAAGACTGGAACAGGTGGGGGAAAAGGCACAAAAGTGGGATAGGTAGGGGATATTGGAGGGCATTTTTTTTTGAAATCCCGAGTCTCTTTGGTCCATTATCTCATTTCCTGCCATTGTCATACCCCCAAATACTATTTTAATCATATATACAGGTACATTCATACTGAAATCTATGCTCCAGGCCTGGGATCATAAAGTCATGTTCAATAGACACTGCAAGAGAATTTAGACATGGTAGTTGTGAGCACATTGTGTTAGGCAGCTCTAAAATACAGGACTAGGAATAGATAGGAAGGTTGGATCATTCAGTAATATATGCAAGAGTGTCTCTCCACTCAAAGATACTGTGCCATGAATCTTTATCTAGAGAGATCAGGATCCTGTAGTTCTACAACAACATGTTCCCATATGAAGCCTTCTTAGCAGGATCCAGGCACTGTGAATCATTCTCAGAATGTTCTATGTTCTTCAACTTGAATATCAACAGACCCTCTCTGAATGGCTACACTCTCTGCAGGGCTGATGGAAATGAGCTGCTGAGTGATAATCTGTCTGTACTGTGGACTTGGAGGAGAGAATTGTGATGGGATACTCCATGGACAGATACCAGTCAGGACCCGGGCAAAGTTGCCTCAGCTAAAACTCTAGTTCTGGGTAGTGATGCAAAAAATCTACTCAGAGCCTACACAAAGAACCTCCCAGACTACACTGTGACTTTTACTGCATGATCTGAACAAATCATGTGTGAAGCTCAATTTCAACCATTTTCAAATATACATTTTGTGTCATTGAATAGATTCATAGTGTTATGCAATGATCACTTTTATTCATCTCACAAACTTTTTTTTTTTTTTGCAAATTTGAGATTTCATACTCATTCAACATTTCCCCACTCCAACCCCTGGCAACTACCATGCTACCTACCATCTCTGAATTGGACACTTCTGGTTACCTCCTATCATGGCACATGACAGAATTTTCTTTCTTTTTAAGGATTAATAATCTTGCATGGAGATACTATAGTTTGCTTCTCCATTTTTGGGTCAAGGAGCATTTTGTTTGCTTCCACCTTTGGCCTATTTGAATTACGCTGCTATAAACCACACTCAGCTTTAAATTTGGTTTGGAGTATGACCATAAAAGTGTTGCAATTCTGATGTGGTCAGGAATGTTCTGTGTCTTGGTTGTGGTTGTTACAGAAATCTGTTCATGGGATAAAACACATGCACAAGAATTTACACATACAGAAAGCATATTAAATTGGTGAGCAGCAAATGGGACCTATAGTCTCATTAACAGAATTGTATCAAAGTGACTTTCCTGGTTCTGATAAGATGCTACTGTTTGACTTGGGCCACCATCATATAGTTCTGATCTCTGTAAACACCCTGACTCTACACAATGTTTCCAATTTTCTATGACTTTCATTTCAAAATAAAAAGTTAAGTAGTGCAAAATATAGAGAAGTTATTAATTGATTTGCTGTTTCAGCTTGTCCCATATCAGAGTATCATACTATATGACATCAGGTGAGATATCACAATGTTATAAGGGTGCCAGTTAGGGTCCAGTTCCTTCGTGTCCTGAACACAGAATTGAGTCATACACAGAGAAGTAACAGGAAAGGTCCAAATTTACTGAAAGTGCAGGTAAAAGCAGCACTCAGTAGGATAGAGAAGAGTGGGCTGAGTAAGAAAGACTCAAGGTCCAAAAATCCCAAATCAGCTCCTTATATGCTGGGCTCTGAGACCATTTCTTTCTTATGTGGACCTGATTGAACATCTTACCCCATTTGCAGCATTTTACCCTTAAGTGTTCAAAGTCCTCCCCCTGGGTGCTCATTGTCTGAGTACTATGGGGTGCACAGTCTTCCCCAATGTTGTGTAGGTTTTCCTGTCTCCTATTTGGTTATTTAAAGGAGTCTCAGGAAGGGGAATCCCAATTAAAGGCCATCTTCAGCAACTTAGCAAGACCTAAAAAACTAAGCAAGACCCTTTCTCAAAACAAATTTAGGGCTGAGGATATAGCTCAGTTGGTAGAGTGCTTGCCTTGCACGCACAAGGAACTAGGTTCTATTTCCCAGCACCACCCACAAAAATAATAACAATAATAATAATAATAATAATAATAATAATAATAATAATAATAGGCTGGAGATATGGTTCTGTGGTTAAGCATCCCTGGGTTCCATCCCTTCTACCAAAAAGAAAAGCAGAAAGGGAGAAACTAAAGAAATGTATCATTAGTTGTTTCCACCTTTCTTTGTTCTCTTGTGGAGGACAAGTCCCCCTGGGTTGAGTGCTTTTTGGCAGTACTTATATCTATTTTTTCAGGTTAGGGGAGGGTTTCTTTTCACCTCCTGTTTTTCATGGGGCTTTGACTCTTTACATGCAGGTAAAACTGATTGTATCTTTTCATTTGCTGTCCTCTCTAGCTGCCTTTTTACACCCCAAGTTATTTTACATTTAAAGCTAACTAGTGTATTTTGTAATTGGTACACTGGTCTTTCTATTTCTCACAAAATTTATATTAATATAAGAATATCTCAGAAGACATGCATGTATTTTAAAGACACACCAACAGAGATCTCTAGGAAAACAGAAGAATGCTTCCTTCATGGGTGACAATGTATGTCTCTCAGGCCTGAAAGCCCAGGCCAAAGCACTGTGGAGAGTGGTATGGTGTTTCTCTCTCTCTCTCTCTCTCTCTCTCTCTCTCTCTCTCTCTCTCTCTCTCTTCTCTCTCTCTCAAAGAAAGGAAGAGACCATCAAGCTGCTTCTACTCCAGTGTTGTCCATTCCCATCAGGTGGATGCCCCTTCCTCTACTTTTCACTGAAATAACAGGATTAGAGGGTTAGCTGGCTGAAGATTGAGAACTAGTACAAAAGACAGCTAGGCTTGTTTCTCCTTTCTTATTATAATTTTATGTCTAATGCCTGCATACTGTGAGAAATTTTCTGTCTTTTGGTTCTTCAGGACAATTTTTAAAGTCAGAAATCAGAAAATCCTGGCTTCTTTACAGTTTTCCATGGATATGTCTTTGTATGTAGTGTGTATTATTTGTGCATTAGCATTTACTATTTAATGCATGATGAAACCTGATGTTTAAAATGATAATTTTTTTGACAATATTAATATTGTTTTTGTATCAGCATGTTCCAGAGCTGGAGTATTCTGGGAAATGGAGACATCATGAAAACTGTCCTTGACTCTTAGTTCAGCTGAGTAAGACTATGCACGTCAGTAATCTGAATAGCTCAGGAGGCTGAGGCAGGAGAACCCTGAGTTCAAAGCCAGCCTTAGCAATTTTGTAAAATCTTAAGGAACTCAGAGAGAACCTGTCTCTGAATAAAATATAAAAAAAGCACTGGAGATGCGACTTATTGGTTATGTAGTAGGAGAAAGACAAGGGGGGACACCGAAGATAGAAGAAAACACTTGTATTTTGCTGCAGTCAGGTTCAGAGGGCACATCTTTCACTGTAATCAATTAATCCCCCAAAACCCTGAGTTCAGGCAGTTTCAGAACTTTATACCCAGTGTGTAAAGGGAGGGACCCAGATGTTTATAGTCTGCAAAAGTTCACACAAAAGCAACTTTTACTTTCACTTTTCTGGGCAAGTTAACCTTTCATGGACAGCCACTAATACGGGGAGAGCTTCTTCTCCTCTTTCTTTCCTCCTCGGCCAACTATTACCATAGATCCCAATTAGTAACCTCTTCTTTTATTTTTGAAATGTAAACATATCTGTGAAGCTCAGACCAAAGGCAAGGGATCTAGTTAAAAGAATCTGGTTTTCTTATCACACTCTGCATCTGTAAAAACAATTTCCTTGGAAAACCTTTACAATTTGGCATATATATATATATATATATATATATATATATATATATATGAAATAAATATTTGTGAAAAAACTAGTAAAAAAGTGTTCAGCACCTGGAATACTGATCTCTTTCAGGCCAGTGGCCAGGTAAGATATAGAAAGAGGAAATAGGAAGTTTAAATACATTGAACTCTTTTGTACAGATTCTTTTGCTGATAGTCTTAAAATCAAATATAATGAAGATTTCTGAAGAAGCTTAATTAAGATTTTCTGTGGAGAAGAGTGTGTCACTACAGTTAAGCACCTGAGTTCAATCACCAGCATCACACACACAAAAAGAGGTCTTGCCAAAGTCTGGCTGGGCACAAAATAACCGAGCTGCCACGAGGCACTTGTAGGTTCAAACAGGAACTACTTTATTGCCCGAACTCTCACCGGCACTCCACCGCAAACTCCCCGGGAACTCTCCCAGCCCTCAATGGGGCTCCTTGAGAAATCAAAAGTAGCGGGCGTCTGAGGCAGCAGGAGCCGCCCTATTGCCAGACAGCAGGGGTCTATATACAACTGAATACACAGCCTGTTTCAATCCAGCATAATCCATTCACAGCAATTATACACAGCTTAACTTAATTATCATCATCTTAATGGCTCACTGACTCTCAACCACTCCTTCTGGCAAAATGCCAGGCGCCATCCCAACTCTGCTGTGGCTCTCAATAAGGTCTCCCCTCTCAAGTGATAATTCTTGGGATCAAGTCAGAAAGATTTCAGACATGTTGCTCAGAGTAACAGTAATGAGTTTATTGAAAAGAAAATTAGACACTCAAGGGAGAAAATGGGTCCTTTTGGAGAGGAGAGTGACAATGTGCCTCTTCTGCACTCCAGTTGTATTGAGGGATCCCAGGGAAGTTTCCAGACTCCTGCCCATGTCCACATTTTGACTTATGGATGACAGCAATATTACATCTGACTTCTAAGTCTCCACTACCATGACAACACTTGGTAACCTTGGCCCATACTGACTGGCTCTAATTAAATTCTTTACCATGCATGCTTACAGATTTTATGATTAGGAGAAATTATCCTGATTTCTTTGAGTTTCAGGATTTGGTTTATAAAAATGGTCACAAAAGTCTTCCCTTGCAGGGTAACTTTTATTCCTCTTATCCACATTATTGTAGGCCTGCAGAAAACAGGTAGTGTGCTGAGGAATATGACATATCACATTCACTAGGCTAGGAAAAGGTGAAGGTAAATTTTTTCTTGGACTAGAGGACATGGGAGGTTCAGCATGCTGTGCCCATTTTATATGTTTATTCTCTTAATCTCATGTACACACCATTTGCATCTGTTTGTCCCCTAATCACTGCTGGGGATTGAATCCAGGGTTTTGCACATTCAGACAAGTGATCTAACCTGAGCTATATATGCTGAGGGCCATTGCCAAGTAGGAATGACGCATCAAAATTTCCTTGCTAGCGTACCCCATGTTAAATGGATTTCGCTGTTGACATTGCATGTAAGGTGACCTTGCTCAAGGACCAAGGCGGATCCGGGTTTAGAGCTGATCAGGTTTGAGGAAGTATCCCGGTCCTTGGGTTTAGGGCGTTCCTGGTTTAAGACAATAGGGGTTTTAGGGAAGTTGGAGGTTGAAGATTATTGCTGCCGGGATTAGGGTGTTCCTGCTGCTTGTTCCCATTGAGTTCTCGTGAGATTCAAATGGGATATTAAAAAAAAGCCTCGTGGAGTAGGTGAATTGGGCAGCAGCAGAACTGGGATTTCCCCAGAACATGTGTGTAGAGGCCAGTGTGAGTTCGGGAATAAAGAATTGCTGTTTGAATCTACAAGGTGTGTGGTGGCTTGTGATTCTGTGCCCAGCCAAGACATTGGCATATATACCCATCCCCAATCTGTTCATATCTTACATGAAATGCACAATTATTGCAAATCCACCTAAGCTGAAGCATGAGTTGAGTTTGTTGAGACAACTCAGTAATTCCTGATCACTTAGAATCCAGCAATAGTGATGTTAGAATAGTATGTGCCATTGATGTGTCTCCACCACTGATCTCCAGTGCAAACTTGGAAATTACAGGCAGGTCTACAACTTTTACACTTCCCCTCCCTTACCTAGTTATTTATATTTTCAGAATGCAGATGAGATGGGAGGATTTAGTTGTAATATGGGGAAGCAGTTCTTTGGCTCTGCCAGCCAGATGAGTAATGGACAATTCACTGTGTCTCAGTGGCATAAGTATCAACTTGCAGTTAAAATTTTGCTTGTGTATCTAATTGTCTATGCAAAATTATTCCTGAGAAACAAAAATATGATTGAGCCTACAAAATAAACTGGCATTCAACATGCATTTATATTTTAAACCATCACAAACCTTGGTGCTAAGGATCCAATTACACTAGTTTTTTTTTTTTTTTACCTCCCATGTTTGTGCATGATTTTTTGAAAATCTCTGTCATGCTTAGATTTCTACTGTAAGATTTTTAGAAACAAAGATTCTGATGGTGTATTTATTTAAATTACCAGTTAAAAACAAATCCAGTTATTATATGGTTTATTATATTTTCCTAATCTTTGTTGGAAAGGTGGTTTGACAAAAAGTCTCCTAAGCACACTTGGTATTACTACCTGAGAGTGTGGAGTAAGTCAGTCATTCAGGCTACATAGATGGATTGGAGAACAATATTAGTGACTCAGACTTTGACCCATGAACAAAGTCTTTCATCAGTCATGCCAAATGCCTGTCATGTTCCTGGCTTAGTATTGGAGCAGTGACTTATTTGCTAATGTTTGGAAGTGATAGTGCTGATCGTGTTTGGGAGAAATAATCTTTTACCCTGCTTGGGGGGACAGATGAGCTCAGAGCCCAGAGATGAAACAGTAGAAGGCAACTTGCTGTGACAACAGAGACCAAATGGTCCAGAGTAAAAAAAAAAAAAAAACCAACAACAACAATTGTGAACCACAGAGGAGAAAGGAGAGAGCAGATGTGTTCTCTAGAATATAAAGGAACATGTAGGGCAGTAGTGTATTAGTGAATTCTGTGCTTCTATAATAACATATCTGTATTGAGTACTTTATAAAGAAAAATGGTTTATTTAGCTCACAATTCTGGCAGCTAAAATGTTCAAACAACATGGTACCTCTGTCCTGGAGAGTATTACAAATAATAGAATGCTGCAAAAAATCAGGCACATGCTTGGAAGAGCAAGGCAAAACGTTATTTCAGCCAGAAGGGTGTCTTCCAGAAACTGGCTAGCAAGCACACCTGGGTGGGCAGTCCACTGGTATACATATCTAATGCAGTGCTGCCCTTCACCCTGAATGGAGTACTCATTGGTACAATCTTCACAATTGGCTAATTTTAGAATTAGGGCTTGCAAAGGGGAAAGGCGGCAATTGAAAATGGCCACAATTGGATCTAATTAAGGTTGAGTACTATATTCTGAAAATAGACCACCAAACTATTTCTCACCTAGAGCACACCCTGGCTATGTTGCAACGTGGTGGAGAAGCAGAAAGGGAATCAGCAGCATGCATATTAGGCCAAGTACATGGGGTGACCTCATTTTATACCAACCCACTCTCTTTGGAACTGACTCCATGAGACTAAATTTAATCCTTTGGAGGCCTTACCTCCATGAGTTTATCACTTCTCCTAGGCCCCACCTCTTAATGGTACCATCGTTTCCCAACATGGCCACACAGGAGAATAAGCTTCCAGCATATGAAACACTTTTGTTGGGGCATTCAAACCATAGTCAAATCATCGCAAGTGGGAATGAGGATAATGAGAAAATGAGGATATAAAACCATGAAAGATCTTGGGACCTGAGCTATGATTTGGACCCCAACCTGAAGGACTTCCAACTGTGTGGCAATGCCTGTGGTGACAATCCAGCCTCCCTGTAACTCAAAGGCTACAGTAGCCACACTGGGGATATTTTACTAACTGCCCAAAGTCTATTTTGTTTTGTTTTGTTTTTCAGTACTATAGATTGTACCATGGACATTTCACCACTGAGATGCATTCCTTGTTCTTTTAAGACAGGATCTTGCTAAGTTGCCCAGGCTGGCCTTAAATATGTGATCCTTCTGCCACATTCTGCTGAGACAAAATCCTATTTAAAACACTGTGATGTAGAGGCTGGTTTTATGCCTCAGTGGTAGAGTACTTGCCTAGCATGTGTGAGGCACTGCGTTTGATTGTCAGTACCACATATAAGTTAACAAAGGTCCATCAACAACTACTAAAATATTTAAAAAGAAAAAGCACAGTGCTCTATTTCCCAGAATCTTTTCTCATCTTTGACATCTTGTTCCTACAAGGATTATGATATTAAGCAGAACTGGAGCACAATACTGTAAATTAGAATTCAAAAGAAATTTCAGTTAAATGCTTACTCACTGGTGCCAATCTTTCTTTCTTTCTTTCTTTCTTTCTTTCTTTCTTTCTTTCTTTCTTTCTTTCTTTCCTTCCTTCCTTCCTTCCTTCCTTCCTTCCTTCCTTCTTTCTTTCTTTCTTTCTTTCTTTCTTTCCAATTATTTAGCTCAGTGGTTTTCAAACCAGGCAATATCTGGGAACATTTTTTGGTTGTCACAACAACAATGCAGGTGCTTGTGACATATATGGGGGGGAAGCCAGGGATCCTGTTAAACTTCCTAAGTGTGTAGGGCAAACCCTATCACAAAGAACCATCTGACCCAAAGTGTCAGTGGTGCTGAGGATAAGAAACCCAGATTCAGAGTTTAGCAAGTCTTGACAGAGTACCAGTGCCTGGGAACACAGAAACCACTTAGACGTGACTCATGACACCAAGAAACTGATGTCCAGCATGTGGCAGGCTTGGAAGTGAGAAACAAAGTGCCTGAGACTAGAGGGCTGTGTGTTTCCAGGAGCAAGAACAGTCTGTGCATATATTGATCAAACCCAGTATGCTGCTGGAATGGGTGTTGTTTTGCTTTATTTTCTTTGAAAAACAAGCCATGTCCTTCCTAAAGGGTTGAATTCAGTTTTTGGCCTGCATAGAAGTAAGGATAGGAGGGGGAGTAGAAAGAGAAAAAAGCATCACTAGGAGAAAAGGGCAGAGAAAAAGAGGGGCTGAGTATAGAAGACTGTACTGTACTTCAAGTTTATTTTGGAATCCGGCTGGTTAACAAAGTCCCATCTTCTTGTGGACCATCCCACATTGGGGAAGGTGAGCTGCAGCTGAGAGCCAGTCTGAATACTGACAGTATTTCAGATGTCTGTGATTCAGGGATGTTACTCCCTCCTCAGCCTGAGGGAGGAGGACAGATCCAAGGCTCCTGCCAACCCAAGCTTGCAGTCATCCTTCTGGTACTCTGTTGGCTTCAGAGAGTTATTTGCCAGCATTCAGGGTCACAGAAGCAGGCAACAGTACAAAGAATGGCAGCTGAATTCAACACCCATACTGAAGCAAAAAGCATTAAGTTGTTTATTCACTGAGTTCCTTCTGAGCATGGTTGTAGTTAAAATGTACTCTTTGCTAGGTTTATTGAGCCCTGAAGCAACTTGTAGCTAAACCGGTCACTTAATCTATTGTATTACTAATAGTTAAAGTATTTCCTTTCACTGAAAACTCCAGGTAGCATGACCAAATGTCCAAGGCTCAAGGAAAGCTTCCCTCTCTTTCTGAAAAACCTCACCGAACAGCTAAAGGAGTAAGTTGTTGCTCTCCTCCCTACATATGGCAATTTGGTGATCTGGAAACAAAAGTAGGATTTATTCTTCTTGTAGATGAACACAGAGAATTTACCATGAAACCAATTACTCAAATGCCGTACCTGGAATTCTTGGAAATAACACCATTGAATTTTCCTGCTGAGAGACAAACCATTTCTATTTTAAAAACCTGCTTTTCTTTGAAATTATTTCCAATGGAGCAGTAATTAAGAATATCATAAAGTTAAGAAAGACCTGCTTGAATCCCCAGCTGCATGCATGACATTGGATTAAGGACATTCAATTTGTTGAAGAAATGAATAATTATGTGTCAAGCACACATTTTGAGCTATTGGAGTGGGCTAGGCTGGTGCTCTGAGCCTAGTCTTGCTCTGTGAATTTGTGTAACCATGGTCCCCTTCACCTTTTGAATATTGCCCCTGTTGCTTAAAGGAGTATTTTTCCTCCTCTTCTTCCTCTCCTTCTCCCTGGGGGCAAAAAAAATAGTTTGAGTTATCTGTCCAAGAGAAGAAGATGTCACCTAGAACTAGGAAGTGACTATCTCAAAAATTAATAAGTGAAATTCAACCCACCATCAGGGCTCACCTGGGACCCCCTGCCAGGGCACACCTGGAATGTAGTCTTTGATTAGCTTCTTTTAAAGCCCTCTGTTTTATATGTCAAAGTACATTCTACTATCGTATAACAAAAAAGAACAAATACAATAATTAGAAAAAAAGCCCTCTGTTTCCCCTTTTAAGCAGATTCATAGGCTCTGGGATAGGAGTCCCCTGTGTTTCTCCTTTGCTAGCAAAGCAATAAAACTTCTTTGTCCTTTTTCTCAAAACCATGTTCTCATTATTGGATTGGCATTTGGTACAAGGAGCAGGTTTTGGTAACACAATGACCAAGATTTCAGTAACATTTGGTGAAGCTGAAGTGTCAGAAAAGGTTGATAAGTGGCATCAAATATACCTTAGCTGTACTCCACATTTCACTTTTTTTAATGAAGTTTTCTCGGCCTTTTTGCACATGCTGTGGCCAGCTCTCTGGGCTGCTTACCAAATTTTCATTTTTCTATTTTCACTAGAAGCACTTATTTTAAGGGAGATAATATAAAGACCAAAGAATGTCTAGACATTGGAGGGGGATTCGTTACAGTGTTCCAGAACTGGGGCTGTTACTGAAAGCTCAGTCCTGGTTCCCAATTTTGTAGAAGAAGGAAAAAGGATTATTGCTTTGCTAGGAAAGGAGAAACACAGGGGACTCCTGTCCCAAAATCTGTGATTCTGTTCATCCACAGGAGCAGAAGCCTTTAAAGAGGGGACTCAAAGGCTACATTCCTCTTTATTTTTACTGGAGTTGACATTCACTTGTTAATTTGGAAGATAGTCATTTCTGGGACCTTCTTGTGCCATGCTGAAAGCCTGAAAGACTTCGTTCCGATATTTGGGTGTGTACTCAGGGATGGGTTACTTTGCCTAGGATGGGGAGTAAACATGATCCTGTTTCCCCTGAGATTAAGAGAGAGAAAGAGGAAGAAACTTGTCAGTTAAAAAAAAAAATAAGTTGCAGTGGTAGAGCAACAAGGGTTATATTCAAAGCATAAAATGGACAAATGTTACAGGGACTTCTGGGAAAATGAGGCAGTGTTACAGGACTTCACTCGATGCTTTGACTATATCCCTTGTTGATTTGAAAGTTAACATTTTCTTTTCTTTTTCCCAATCTTCTCCTCCCTGATCTTTTTTTCCTTCTTCTTCTTGATATTCTTCTTGGAAGAACCCTTATCTTCTCCTTCCTCATATCTCTTTCTTAATCTTATTCTCTGAATCACCTCTTTAACACTCCCTCCCCCCATTCCCCATGATTGACAGAAACACAGACTCTGGGAAAGAAGTCTCTGTGTTTTTGTTTCTTCCCCTTTTTCTCAAAACCTTGTCTTCATTATTGGATTGACATCAAGGAGTGAGCTTCCCATTACAGCTGCATGAATTCACACTTCAAATCACAATTATTTAGATCTAGTCAGAAAGATTTCAGACATGTTGCTCAGAGTAACAGGTAGATATTCCTCTGCTCAGTTGTTTATTACTTCTGATAACAAGGAACAGGGTGAACTTGCATGTGGATTTTCTTCCTGCACATTTTCTTTCTTTTGCCCGAAAGAACAATAAAAAAAATCTGAAAGCTGGTTGACCATTTTGTACTCATTGGGATGTGATCTGCTTCAAAGATGCAGAATCAGCAGCAACAAGGAGCCTAGATTCTTTATAATTTCCTTAGACAAATAAATGGAAGGGCAAAGCTCTGCCATCAGGCATTTTGACAGTTGAGTCCTAAGCCAAGAATTTAGATTAAAAAAAATTTCTTGATTTTATGCATAAAGTTAAGAGAGATACCATTGGAAGCATGGGATGTCATCTGGGATGACTTGCTATGAGTCTACCCCAGCTTCCCTGGAGAAAACAGGTCAGCTCCTGACACTAAGAGGGTGGACTTGGCCAACAGTGACACATTTTCTGAGCTTAGGAAGAATTAAAAGAGCTGTCAGTGGCCTTCTGTAACATGAAATTTTTCAGGATTCTCTTTCCCCAGATTCCATTCCAGCAGAAAAAGTCCTTCCTTGGAGATGGGCATCTCAGTGCATCCCTTCCCCATGATGATGAGTATGTAAATGGCTCAGGAGAAAAATATGGACTGCAAATAAGTGAAATAGGAACCTGAAAAGAGAGACCCTTACAGAGATGGAAAGGTAGAGGTTGGTGAGGGAGTTGCAGAGAGAGATTATGAGCATGAAAGAAGCAGTCAGAAAGCAGCAGGAGGTAAAGCAAATGAAGAAATGTGGAATCTCATCTCCAGGAGGTAAAGGACAGCCACATAGGGAAGGGGCAGAAAAGGGGAGAAATCTCAGGAAGAGAGAGGGAGGAGAGAATGTGTTACCTGCAGGCATAGCACAGAGCAACTGTGGTGTTGGGACAAGAAGAGGGGTAGCAGATAACCAGAGGAGCCCAGGGATGAGTACTTCAGGTATGGAGCTTAGGAATGTAGGTGTCCAGAGCATGGGGCCAGGAGCCCACAACAGGCAGGGCAGACAGGAGTGTGGATGGGGAAAAAAGAGGCAGAAATATATGGAGATTGAGGACAATCAGGAGACTGGGGAGAAACACTGACAAGGAGTGAAGGGAGTTGCAGAAATGAGGAAGATCAAGTGGAGAGATGGATAAGAGGAAAAAGGGGAAGAATAGCAGGAGAGGAGAGAGAAGAAAAATGAGCAGAAACCCAGATGGTGTAAAGAAACAGAATAGAGATAAGGAAGAAAATTGCAAAACTACTGTATATTTTTAAGTTATTCGGTTAAAAAGATAGCTCTCTTATTCAGTAGTGCATTTACTCCATTTGGCAGTGACTAAACACATTGTGTTGAGTGTCACCCTCCTTCCTTTTCCAGAATCGTGGTGTCATGTAGGGAATATATGAGATAAAACGGACAATCAAAGTGTTTTTCCTTTTGTCACACTGGATGCAAGAGTGGTTACTCAGCAAAAAATTCTTCACCCTAATCATGTAAAAGTGTGTGGATTACTCCTCATCTACAAAAGCAGTCTGTGTCGCCTGAAAAATTAGCATTCTATAATCACATTTACCTCTGGTAGTCATAACCTAGAGATATAAACAGATGCCACAGGCTGAGAGCATTCTCTTATAATGCTGTCCCCAGTTGGTATGCCAGTCCCATGAGGCACGTGGAACCCCCTACTTGGGCCCTGTTAATTTGATAGAGTGGTTGGTTCACAACTGTCAGGAAAATATTGTATTTTGTTTGTATGGTTGTTATGAAGAAAAAAAAAAAAACACAGGTTACCAGGAATCAGGCAGATGGAAGAGCCATGCTAAAGGTGAATTGAACTCATGAAGGGGGTTTGGGGAACCATGAGATACCAGGGAGGAATCTGTCAGAGAACTGGTCATAACTGAAAAAAACCACACATGCATTTTGGTTAGAGAGGACTATTGTGTGTTGAATATCAGAACAGTTGAAAGAGGGTGGATTGTTCCTGCATCAGTAAAGGAAAGAGACACTTTTTTCTGGGGGGGCGGTATTTATTTATTTTTATTAGTTGCTCAAGACAATACAATGATCTTGACATATCATACATTTGATTCAAATGGGGTATGAATGCTCATTTTTCCACATGTACAGATTGCAGGATCACCTTTGTTATACAGCCACGTATATACATACAGCAATACTAGTGTCTGTTGTATTCTGCTGCTCTCCCTATCCCCTCATCCCTTCCCCTCCCCTCCCATCACCTCTCTCTACCCAATCTACTGTGACACATTTCTCTCTCTCTTGTTTTTCTCCTTCCCCCTCACACCATCATATATGTACTTTGTATAACGATAAGGGTCTCCTTCCATCTTCCGTGCAATTCCCCTTTTCCCTCCCATTCCCTCCCACCTCTCTTTTCTCTGTAATGGTAATCGTCTTCTCATGCTCTTCCTCCCTATTCTGTATTGAGTCACTCCCCCCCCCCCTTATATCAGAGAAAACATTTGGCATTTGTTTTTTAGGGATTGGCTAACCTCACTTAGCATAATCTGCTCTAATGCCATTCATTTCCCTGTAAATGCCATGATCTTGTTATTTTTTAGTGCTAAGTAATATTACATTGTGTATAAATGCCACATTTTTTTATTGATTCGTCTATTGAAGGGCATCTAGGTTGGTTCCACAGTCTAGCTATTGTGAGTTGTGCTGCTATGAACATTGATGTAGCTATGTCTCTGTAGTATGCTCTTTTTAGGACGTTTGGGTATAGTCCGAGAAGGGGAATAGCTGGGTCAAATGGTGGTTCCATTCCCAGCTTTCCAAGGAATCTCCATACTGCTTTCCAAATTGGCCGCACCAATTTGCAGTCTCACCAGCAATGTACAAGTGTACCCTTTTCCTCACATCCTCACCAGCACTTGTTATTGTTTGACTTCATAATGGCTGCCAATCTTACTGGAGTGAGATGGTATATTAGAGTGGTTTTAATTTGCATTTCTCTGATTGCTAGAGATGGAGACCATTTTTTCATGTACTTGTTGATTGATTGTATATCCTCCTCTGAGTAGTGTCTGTTCAGATCCTTGGTCCATTTGTTGATTGGGTTATTTGTTTTTTTGTTGTTTAACTTTTTGAGTTCTTTGTATACTCTGGACATTAGAGCTCTATCTGAAGTATGAGGGGTAAAAATTTGTCCCCAGGATGTAGGCTCCCTATTTACCTCACATAATATTTCTCTTGCTGAGAAAAAAAACTTTAGTTTGAATACGTCCCAATTGTTGATTCGTGATTTTAACTCTTGTGCTATAGGTGTCCTATTAAGGAATTTGGAGCCCAACCCCATGAGATGGAGATTAGGGCCAAATTTTTCTTCTATTAGATGCAGAGTCTCTGGTTTGATTCCTAGCTCCTTGATCCATTTTGAGTTAACTTTTGTGCATGGTGAGAGAAAGGGATTCAATTTCATTTTGTTGCATATGGATTTCCAGTTCTCCCAGCACTATTTGTTGAAGATGCTATCATTTCTCCATTGCATGCTTTTAGCACCTTTGTCTAATATAAAGTAGTTGTAATTTTGTGGATTGGTCTCTGTGTCCTCTATTCTGAACCATTGGTCTGCCTGCCTGTTTTGGTACCAGTACCATGCTGTTTTTGTTACTATTGCTCTGTAGTATAGTTTAAAATCTGGTATCACTATACCACCTGTTTCACTCTAACTGCTTAGAATTGATTTAGCTATTCTGGGTCTCTTATTTTTCCAGATGAATTTCATGATTGCCTTTTCTGTTTCTGTGAGGAATGCCATTGGGATTTTGATTGGCATTGCATTAAACCTATAGAGTACTTTTGGTAATATGGCCATTTTAATGATATTAATTCTGCCTATCCATAAATAAGGTATATCTTTCCACATTCTAAGGTCTTCTTCTATTTCCCTTTTTAGGGTTCTGTAGTTTTCGTTGTATAAGTCTTTCTCCTCTTTTATTAGTTTGACTCCCAAGTATTTTATTTTATTTTTTTGAGGATATTGTGAATGGGGTGGTTGTCCTCATTTTCATTTCAGAGGATTTGTCACTGATATACAGGAATGTCTTTGATTTATGCCTGTTAATTTTATATCCTGCCACTTTACTGAATTCGTTTACTATTTCTAGGAGTTTCTTGGTAGAACATTTTGGGTCTGCTAGGTATAGGATCATGTCAACTGCAAATAGTGCTAATTTAAGTTCTTCTTTTCCTATCTTTATGCCTTTAATTTCTTTTGTCTGTCTAATTGCTCTGGCCAGTGTTTCGAGAACTATGTTGAATAGAAGTGGTGAGAGAGGGCATCCGTGTCTTGTTCCAGATTTTAGAGGAAATGCCTTCAAATTTTCTCCGTTTAGATTAATGCTAGCCTGAGGCTTAGCATAGCTATCTTTTACAATGTTGAGGTAAGTTCCTGTTATCCCTAGTTTTTCTAGTGTTTTGAACATAAAGGGATGCTGTATTTTGTTGAATGCTTTTTCTGCGTCTATCGAGATGATCATATGATTCTTATCTTTAAGTCTATTGATGTGGTGAATTACATTTATTGATTTCCCTATATTGAACCAGCCTTTCATCCCAAGGATGAATCCTACTTGATCATGGTGCACGATATTTTTTATATGTTTTTGTATCTGATTTGCCAGAATTTTATTGAAGATTTTTGCATCTATGTTCATTAGAGATATCAGTCTATAGTTTTCTATCTTTGAAGTGTCTTTGTCTGGTTTAGGAATCAGGGTGATGTTGGCCTCATAGAATGAATTTGGAAGTACTCCCTCTTTTTCTATTTCCTGAAATAGTTTGAAAAGTATTGATATTAGTTCTTTAAAGATTTTGTAAAACTCTGGTATATAACTATCCGGTCCTGGGCTTTTCTTGGTTGGTAGTCTTTGATGGCTTCTTCTATTTCCTCAATTGATATTGGTCTGTTTAAGTTGTATGTATCCTCCTGAATCACTCTGGGCAGATCATATGACTCAAGAAATTTTTCGATGCCTTCACTATCTTCTATTTTATTGGAGTATAAGTTTTCAAAATAATTTCTAATTATCTTCTGTATTTCTGTAGTGTCTGTTGTGATATTGCCTTTTTCATCCTGTATGC
Source organism: Spermophilus citellus (assembly GCF_964194105.1). Classification (NCBI taxonomy): domain Eukaryota; kingdom Metazoa; phylum Chordata; class Mammalia; order Rodentia; family Sciuridae; genus Spermophilus; species Spermophilus citellus. The sequence continues at coordinate 60,753,276 of NC_138184.1, forward strand.
TGGTAATTTGAGTTCTCTCTCTTCTTCTCTTCATTAGCATGGCTAAGGGTCTGTCAATCTTATTTATTTTTTCAAAGAACCAACTTTTAATTTTGTCAATTTTTCAATTGTTTCTTTTATTTGAGTTTCATTGATTTCAGCACTGATTTTAATTATTTCTTGCTTTCTACTGCATTTGCTGTTGTTTTGCTCTTCTTTTTCTAGGGTCTTGAGATGAAGTGTGAGATCATTTATTTATTTTTTTCTTTTTTTGAAGAATGAACTCCAAGCAATGAAATTTTCTCTTAGAACTGCTTTTATTGTGTCCCATAGATTTCAATATGTTGTGTCTATATTTTCATTTATCTCTAAGAATTTTTGTAATTTCCTCCTTGATGTCTTCTGTAACCTATTGATCATTCATTAACATATTGTTCATTATCAAAACAATGTAGAATTTTTTCTTCCTTTTTTATTGTTGATTTCCATTTTCATTCCATTATGATCAGATAAGATACATGGTATTATCTCTACTCCTTTATAATTGCTAACAGTTGCTATGGCATAATATATGCTCTATTTTTGAGAAGGATCCATGTGCTGCTGAGAAAAAAGTATATCTGCTTGATGATGGTTGATATACTCTATATATGTTGGTTAAGTCTAGGTTATTAACTGTGTTATTGAGTTCTATAGCTTCTTTATTCAACTTTTGTTTGGAAGACCTGTCCAGTGGTGAGAGAGATGTGTTAAAGTCACCCATAATTGTTGTGTTGTGATCTATTTGTCTCTTGAACTTGAGGAGAGTTTGTTTTATGAACATAGCAGCACTATTGTTTGGGGCATATATATTGATGATTGTTATGTCTTGTTGGTGAATGGTTCCCTTTAACAGTATATAGTGTCCTTCTTTATCCCTTTTGATTAACTTAGGCTTGAAGTCAATTTTATTTGATATGAGTATGGCCACCTCTGCTTGCTACCAAGGTCCATGTGAGTGGTATGATTTTTCCCAACCTTTCACTGTCAGCCTATGTATGTCTTTTCCTATCAGATGAGTGTCCTGAAGGCAGAATATTGTTGGATCTGTTTTTTTTTTAATTCAGGTTGCTAGCCTAGGTCACATAATTGGTGATTTTAAGCCATTAACATTTAGAATTACTATTGATATATGGTTTAGTACTTCCAGTCATGTTTGTTTATTTTTTTTAATTTGGATTGTTTTTCCTCTTTGATTAGTTTTTCCCCTTTACTGAGTTACTTCCCACTGTTGGTTTTGGTTGTTGTTTTTCATTTCCTCTTCGTGTAGTGTTTTGCCCAAAATGCTTTGCAGTGCTGGTTTTCTGGCTGTGAATTCTTTTAGCTTTTGTTTATCATGGAAGATTTTTATTTCATTGTCAAATCTGAAGCTTAATTTTGCTGCATACAATATTCTTTGTTGGCATCCATTGTTTTTCAGCATTTGAAATACATTGTTCTGGGATCTTCTCATTTTCAGCATCTGTGATGAAAAATCAGCTGTTAACCCAATTGGTTTACCCCTAAATGTAATCTGCCTCCTTTCTGTTGTAGCTTTTAATATTCTCTCCTTTTTCTGTATATTGGACATCTTCATAATAATGTGTCTTTGAGTGGGTTTCTTGTGGTTTTGTACATTCGGCATCCTGTAGGCTTCTAGGATTTGGATTTTTCCATTTCATTTTTCATGTCTGGAAAGTTTTCTAAAATTATTTCATTTAACAGATTGCTCATTCCTTTGGTTTGGACCTCTATACCTTCCTCTATCTCAATGATTCTTAAGTTTGTTTTTTCTATGATATCCCATATCTCCTGGATGTTTTGCTCATGGTTTCTTACCAGCCTTTCTGAGTTGACTAGACTCTTTTCAAGATGATATATTTTGTCTTCATTGTCTGATGTTCTGACTTCTTGGTCTACTCTACTGGTGATAGTCTCATTTGAGTTTATGATTTAGTTTATAATTTCCTTCATTTCTAGGATTTCTGTTTGATTTTTTATAACCTCTATCTCCCTGTAGAGTTGTTCTTTTGCTTCTTAAATTTGTTTATGTAATTCATTGTCGAAGTGATATTTCATTGTTTGCATTTGCTGTCTAATATTCTCTTTAAGATTCCATACCATCTAAATCAAGTATGCCTTGAATTCTTTATCTGACCATTTCTCTGATGCATCTATCATCTCCTGTAAATTTAAGTTGTCCTGCATTGTTTATGTTCCTTTTCTTCCTTTTTTTTTTTTGTTTTTATGATGCTCGCATTTCTTTCCAGCTCTATTTTGGCTGCTGTGTTATTATTTTCTCCTATAAATTTGTTTGGTTTTGTATAGCTCCAAGAACTCTCCTTTGTGATGGGAGATAATGTCTAGAGATGTTGGGTTTAATTGTAAATTAAAGTAAATTCATTAGTTTCATAAAAGGCATACAGATTCTGATGGCATATACAGAACTGAGGTTTGGTCTTAGGACTTAATGTTTAGGTCAGAAGATGTGATGGTATGAGGGTTAGTATATCTTAGCTTCTTTGGAGGATTGCTCTAATGAAGGGGCATATTAACAGGAGAATAGACAGGAGTATTTAGGGGTAGCCTAGGACTTAGGAGCACTATAGACAGCCTCGGAACATTCACCTATTTAGTAAATTAGTAATGCTTGGGAGGAAAGGTAGGGGAAAGGGAAGGAAGAAATCAAGAAAGAGAAAGAAAGAGAAAAAAGAAAAAGAAAAAAAAGAAAAATTAAAATAAAAACCAAAATGCACTCTTAGAGTTCTATTTTCTTCTCTTCCAGTACGTGGAATTGTGCTTTCTGGACTAAATCTCTGCCCTCAGGATGTCGGAAACAATCTTTGGGAGGTGGCTCTCCCTCCCCAGCAGGATGTTTCTCTAATCCCAGTCACTTAGGGTTGCTCCTGGTCTCTAGCCCCCTTGCTTCTCCTGCTCACCAGGCCCTACTTACTGAGGCACTTCTCACTGTTCTATCTACACTCTGGGCCTGCAGTTTCCTGGATTCCCTGCTCTCTTGAATTACTGGGTGCTCTCTTTGTTTGTTGTTCACCCAGACCTCATGGTTGTGGAGCGCAGGAGATGTAAACCGGCAGCCTATTCTGTGGAATTCCCTCTGATGGCCATGTCCCTGAGAGCTGGCGGGAAAGGTTTCAGTTTTCACTGCTTTTGGGAGGGGGAATTGGAGCTCAGGTGCCTTTTCTGTTTCCCTCAACTCTGATATTCACACCAACAGAGATCTAGGGAGAGATTTCCTGAGTTTTCTCAGCTGTATGGGGGGCAGGCTGAGGGTCACACACCTGTTCTATCACCAAATTCGCTGCATTGCAATTCGATCTGCCAAATGCTGATGACATCAGTTCTCTAATATGGTGGCCAATGGTTTCCTCGCCCAGGTATCCAGTGAGGAGGGTGGATCTGGACCGTTTCTCTCCTAAGAACCAGATCTCGGTCTGGTGCCCTGTGGAGGCACGGTTGGCAGATCCTCACAGGATCCAAAGTTCTGGGCTGCTGGCAGATATCTGCACTGCTCAATTGCCTCTAGCTGTAGCAGGTTGCTGTTCAGCACACCAGTACCTCCGAGCATGGGGTGGCTCAGATTCACTCACGTCTGAGCCATTTGGCTGCCCCTTAGATGTTCAAACTCTTCCCTTAGGTTTCATTGTAGCCCAACATCACTGAATATTCCTGACAAGACAGCATCCGGCTCCTCTGAACTCACTCACTGCTGGCGCAGCAGCGCAGGTCACGGGGTGCTATTTACCTACCCGCCACTATCTTTCCAACCTCAAGGGCTTATTTTCTAAGTGTTAATATATTTAAACAGTATTCAGAACTTGATGTAGTTAAACTCTTACCTGACTTAGGTGTAAATATGCCATTTCTGTAGAAGAGGAAACTAAGGTGGTTACAGCGCAGTGTAAAATTGTGTGCTGCATGTGAGCACCTGTGTTTGATCTCAGTCACAGCAAGAAGAAATCAACTAAACAAAAACAGACTGGGAAATTCCACAGTATAAATTACCTATTTGAATCAATAAGTAGGTGAGAAGAAAAGAAAAGGGAAGAGGACTTAAGCTGTGCTAACCAAATAAAATGGGTGCTTCTGGTTGGAGCCTGACTTGTTCAGCTCGAACTATGAACATTACCTGGAGTGATTGGAGAAATTTCATGTTGATTGGACATTTAATATTAAGAAATTACTCTTGCCTATTTTCAATGTGATAATAACATTGTGACCATATTAAAGAGTTCTTTCAATTGTGAGACTAAAATTTTATTGAAAAAAAAACAGTTGTTGCTGAAGCTCACTGGGTAATATTCAAACAGTGGGGGGGGCATCTAGGAAGTGTGGTGATGGCTGCATGAGCAGTTGGTGGCTGTGCTCCCCACAATCCTCAGGGATGCATGGAAAGCATGTGGCCTGCAGCTTCCAGGAGCCTCTGAGTGAGGGCTGCCCAGGAAAAAAAAATGTCCAGAACTACCCAGAAGTCTCAGGGATTATGAGAATGTGGCATGTAGCTCCCTGGAGCCTCTGTGTGAGCACTACACAAGAGAGATAGGTTGTACTACCCATAATCTTCAGGGGTCTACAACTCCAAGAGGCCTCCCTGGTGAGAGCTGGTCAGATAGGATAGACTGAATTATCTGCAGTTTCCTCTGGTGATGTTGGGAGTGGGCCTTTTCAGCTCCCAGAGCTTTTTCGAGATTTTGCTTCTGAACCACAGGTTTTCTTCACCTCGACTGTCCTTTATGTGCTAGCATTTAATTTGTTTTCTTGAAACCCATAGCCTTGAAACTGAGCCTGTCCCTGGATTTCACTCTGTCTTAAAGACAATATTTACCAGAGGCTTCAATTTCTGGCTTTTGACCTAAGGGCACATATATGAAAAGTCAAGTGCTCTGTTCAGGTTCATATGGCCACTCAGGACCTGGTATTTCATGCCTGTGATGTTGCTGGTCCCTAGGCTACAGCAGTGCTTTGCCTGGTCAAATGCTTTGCCTGGTCAAATGATCTTAAAGAAGATCCCAAATCACTTTTTATCCTCTCCTGAATTTTCTTATTTTTCTCCTCTTCTGAATTTTCACTTTTGTTGATGTCAAAGATAAATAACCAGACAAAAGTCCTAGGAGTGGGAAAAGATTTTATTCAGTAACCACTGATGGTGGAAGAAGGAACTGTGCTCTCTTTCCACCTGTGCAGAGGTGATTTGGAACTTTTCTTTCCTTTTTTTTTTAAAGAGAGAGTGAGAGAGGAGAGTGAGAGAGAGAGAGAGAGAATTTTTAATATTTATTTTTTAGTTCTCGGCGGACACAACATCTTTGTTTGTATGTGGTGCTGAGGATCGAACCCGGGCCGCACGCATGCCAGGCGAGCGTGCTACCACTTGAGCCACATCCCCAGCCCAATTTGGAACTTTTCAAAGAGAGAATGAGGGAGTTCAAGCATGTGAGTTTGGAAGTCAGTGATGTGAAAAAGAATAAAGTGATCATTGGTGTGGGTGTGTCCATGCCAGTGGTACTGGTACTTTTGTTTATGGCTCTCCCTGCAGACACTGCAGATAGCTTGTCTTTCTGGATGGTTGTATTTGAAAAAAGTTGCTCTCTGCTCTGAGCAAGACCTTTCTGAGCCACACGTATTCTAGTCTTAGCCTTTCAAAAAAGGAGGTCAGAGGCCCATGGTCAGGGGTTGGTTCAGGCATGGTTGGCTTTCTGGCCGCCCTGAGCTTTCCTTAAGCAGACAATGAAAGGAGGTGTGGAGGTTGTGTCCTTCTGGCGTCACCCCAAGGACATGTGTTTTTGTGCATGTGTTTTTGAGTGTGTGTGGACAAGCATATATGTGACTGAATACATGTTCAACTACATGTGCCCATGAATGCATGTGTGTTTGTGTGTGTGTGTGGGTGTGTGTGTGTGTGTGCACATGAACATCCTCTGAGGGGCACTGAGGGGATGAAGCAAGTTTGCAGAATAGGACTAAATGAGAAATAATCTTCACCACAGCATCCCAGCTGTGGCGATATGTCAGTTTCTCCTGATGGGCCACTTGTGGGACTGTTCTCCACTTCAGGCAGCAAATATTTGGTGCCATGCCATTTCTGATAGATGTTCAACAAATATGAGATGGAGACTTTAACACATCTTTCCCCCTTCTACATCCCTATCCCCACTTCATCAAAAGTCAGCTACTGAAAATAAGGTTGACTAGTTAAAGATGCAACATGGTGTGATGGTGCTTTTCTCCATCAGCCTTAAGGAAGGATGATTGGCAAATAGAAATTGTACACACTCAAGGGGCATGGGTGGTTATGTGAAACATATTTGCACTGTGCATTCATCTCCAAAGTCAAACTATGCATGGTAACTGTGCATAGGTGATGATTTGAAACACATTTACAGAGGTGACTGATATGTGGTGCTCCCACCTGCTGCAGATGAGGGGGGATGCAAGTGAGCAGGGCTGGGTGGTGCTTGGAGGGGTGCAGGTGAGGAAGGGCCCAGTGAGCAGGGAGGACTCTTCTCTCTCTCTCTCTCTCTCCCCTTTTCTCTCTCCACCTGTTTCTCTCTGCCAGTTTATGTCTCTCTGTCTCTGTTTCTGTCTCTCCACATCCCTGTTTCTCTGTCTTTTCATCTGTGCCTGTGTCTATGTCATCTCTCCATTGAAATAATGAAATGAATACTCCATACCTTCATTTCTAATATTCAAAACTCTATCCTATTTTTGAGAGCAGACTTAACTGCTATTGCAGATCCCTCTATGGTAGAATGTTTCAGTATACATTTATAAGCAAATTTATAAGGGTGAAATGTCATGAGCTGCCTATGCCCCAAAAATACCATTGATGTGTTGTCAAAATTCTCTGTTGGCTCACGGAATCTTCAGTCTTTGTCTTCACTCTATTTTGTCAGAGCAAATAAAATTGATCTGAATTTATTTGCTTCACAATGGGGACTGGAATCACCAGACAGGTGCTGTCCTCCAGAATTTGCTGGAAATTGTTCTTGAGGAATGTTCACCAGTGCTGCCACCTCCTGCTTGCCTATGTGTTCTCCTCTAGACTCTCCTGGAAGTTGTCCCTTGGAAGTGTTCACCTGTGCTCTCACACCCTGTTTGCCCATGTGTTGTTCTTTAGAATTTATTGAAAATTCTCACTTGGGAACATTAATCCATGCTCTCACCATCTGCCTCCCTAGATACTGTTCTCCAGACTATAGTACAACATCTCTCTTAGGTAAGTTAACCTGCACTGTCTCCTCCTACTGGCCCAGGTGCTGTCTTTAAGACTCTTCTGGATGTTGTCCTGTGGGGACATTAACCTACATTGTCACTTCCTGCCTTTTCAAGTGCTTTACTCCAGTCTCTGCAGGATGCTGTACTTGGGAATGCTCTTCTCTGTATTTGTAGCATCCAGTTTGAGCAATAACCCTGCTCAACCTGCTAAATCAAGTTATTTCCCACCCTGGGTATCTAACTAGATATCTTATTACTCTGGCCTGCCTTCAACAAAAATTCTGTTCAGTTGTTTCAGCAAGAATTTTCCTTGCCCCTGATGTTTTCTCTTACTGATTGTCCATCCACTGACTTCACTCTACTCCTTGTCTGCAAACCCTCCCCTGTTCTTATTGTATTCATAGTTGAACCAAATCTGTGTCTTCCCCTGAAAGACCTCAGTTACTGAGGTTCCTAAACCTACTTTGATAGTCTCTCCTTGCATAAACTCAGCTTTACAGTATTTAATAAGGATCATGGATAAATTTTTACTTCCCAAAAGAAATTGAAGATCTTGGAGTGTTGGTTCCAGAACCCCTCTAACATTTGCAAATGCTCGCATCCTTTATTTAAAATGTTATAATATCTGCATGTAATCTTTGCAAACCTTTCTGTATGCTTGAAATTAAATGTAGATGCTTTATAATACATAATGTTATGCAAATTAACATTTATTGTATTGTTTGAGAATGACAAAATTCTGCACATTTTCAATATATATGTATTTTTCTTCTTTGAGTATTTTCTCTCTAGTTTATTTGAATGCATGGATATGGAACTCATTAATTCTGAAGGCAGACTGTGCTTACATTCACATAAAAATTTACACATAGTATGATATGACACAATACATTCTACTATTATGCATACTAAAAAGAACAAATAAAAATTTAAAAAAAACTTATATACAAATTTTTTTTTTGGTTGGTTGTTTGCTTTTGGCAATGGGAATTGAACACAGGGGTGTTTTATCATGGTACATCCAAAGTCATTTTTACTTTTTACTTTTATGACAGAATCTTGCTAAATTGCTCAGACTGGCCTTAAACTTTTGATCCCCATAACAGCCATGAGTTGTTGAAATTACAGGCATGCACCAACCACTATGCCTGAATATACACAAACATTTGTTGTAGCATTATTTATAATGGTCAGAATGTGGGAACACCTCAAATATCCATCAACCAAAGAATGACTCATCAAAATAGATGTGGTATATTCATACAATGGAATATTTTTGAGCCCTTGGGGATATTTGGCAAAGTCTGGAGAAAGTTCCAATTGTGACCTCTCTGGGTATGTTACTAGAATCTCTGGTGGGTAAGGCTTGGAATGCTTTTATGTATCCCATAATGCCCAGGACAAGTTCCCATAACAAAGAAAGTTAAACATTATTTTCAACATCACATACTAGTACATGGCTAGGATAAAATTTGCTTTTTGGTCTGTCATCAAAAGTGAAATAGCTACTTCTACTTGAAACAATCTTGCTGATCTCTTGGTAGTCTCCCTAAAGATTAGGAATTCTTTGAAAACAGAGACTTATACAGAGAGTCTGACAGAGTAAAAACAAAAATAAAATAATATGAAAACAAACAAACAAATTTTAAAAATTGCTGAAACCATCTCTGAGATTGTTTCAGAGAACAGCATCTGCTTTATTGCACAGCAAAAATAGCTTTTATAGGGGATATGTTCCAATTTACATATAGCAGTCATGATAGACCAGAGGTGATATACAACATACTATCTTATGGGAGTCCAGACAAAAAGAGTCTAGAAACTGACAGTTAGGCTGACCTTGCACCTACAGAGGAAATAAATCCTTGTCAAAGGAGCAAGAAAACTGCACTTGCCAGTATTCTCACAGCACTTTGTTCCAAAATGTAGCATTCTGTATTAGAACTTCCCTTCTGCACAATGAGCAAGATAAGCATTCCCCCATGTAGGTTCAAGGTCAGGCCCTGCAATGGTTCCACCCCCTAAGTTTTGAAAAACTTTAGTTATTAAGACAACTTTATGTTCAGCTGCAGGCATACAGTTAATAAGACATTAGATAACAAACAAGTTTAACAGAAGTATACCTAATATGTCATTTTAACAGACTGTAGGGATTAAACCATAAAATTTTGTCATTGGTCAAGTAGGTGTGTAGCTCACATTTTAAAAAGTGGAAACCACAGGTATCTTAATTTGACTAGAATTAGTTTTTACAACTTGGGCAGTCAAATTAAGGAGAGTTTCTTGGAATTGCCTGTCCCAAGGTCCATGAATATAATTTGAAAAATTAGTATAATTTTGTAGAGAATCATTTCAAGGAAATTGATTCAAATAAATGTCCATAAAATGCACATCAAAAAGCAGTAGTTAAGTTTGATATAGAACTTTAATTTTTTTCATTTATATATGACATCAAAATGCATTACAATTCTTTTTTCACATATAGAGCACAATTATTCATATCTCTGGTTGTATAAAAAGTATATTCACACCAATTCATGCATTCATACATGTACTTTGGATAATGGTCATAACATTCCACTATCATTTATAACTCTATGCCTCTTTCATTGCCCTCCAATCCCTCTGCCCTATCTTGAGTTCATATATTCCTCCCATGCTTCCTCTGCTTATCCCACTATAAATCAGCCTCCTTAAAGCAAAACCTTCAACATTTGGTTATTTGGGATTGGCTAACTTCACTTAGCATTATCTTCTTTATCTCCATCAATTTACCTGCAAATGCCATGATTTTATTCTCTTTTAATGCTGAGTAACATTCCATTGTGTGTGTGTGTGTGTGTATTTCTTTATCTATTCATCTACTGAAGGGAATCTACACATCCACTGCTTTATATATTGCCATACTAGTGTCTGTTGTATTCTGCTGCCTTTCCTATCCTCTACTATCCTCCCTCCCCGCCCCTCCCCTCCCCTCTTCTCTCTCTACCCCATCTACTGTAATTCATTTCTCCCCTCCTGCCTGTGCTTTGAAATTACTTCTGCCTTGCTCTCCCTGATCAGATAACAACCCTCTCTAAAAATCTCAGCTGATCCTCATTAAGTCTGATATTGGAATCTGAGTTTACTCCCTACTTTGAGATGTTAAGACATGTAGATCATCAATCTGCTGCCTTTATATTATGCTTGCCAGGACCCTGTCAGCTATAAGCTCCCAAGATATTTATGTTTTAACTTTTTATGTTTTAAAAACTTCCCTGCTCTTAGACCAGGCACTGTCCTCTGGCCCTACTCTTATGTGAGGCAGTCACTGATTAGCTCTCTTGTGTACATAATATAAGCTTGCTTTAATTTGTTTAAAATTAGAGACAGTGGTCCTTTCTTTGCATCCTGGGTTTAACATATGAGATCTGATATGAGTGATAAACAGTCAGTTAGTACATTTTTCAAGAACTCTTTGAAGAGAATGAAGGAGTATATCCAATGCTGATTTTTCTTTGGTTTTAATAAAGGCAACCTGGGTATAAGTTGGACACAATAGACACTATCAGTAAAGATACATATAGCCTGTGAGTTAGCTTTAATGGCCCAAGTGATTGCCTGTAATTCTAATAATTGAGGTGAGGCAGGTTATTCAGGTTTTGTATTCATCCTTGGTAAGATTATAAATAAGAATTAATAGGCCACCAGAATAACTGGCATCAGTAAAGATGAAGTCAGCTTTGTGGGAAGCCATTCTGACACGTGATTGGGTGACTCCCGTTAAGGGCCTGAGGCGTTTTGGCTCTGTCGAAGCTTTCCCGACCCTTTCCTGATGAGAGAGCCCATCCGTGTGGGGGTGTGCCTGACCACTGACCCCGGGGACCCAATCACTGACCCTGACCTTGGAGTGCAGCCCCCCCTCAACCTTCATTGGATGGAATTCTCCCCTGAATCTCTTGTTCCCCAATAAAGGGCTACTCCCAGGTGTGTTCGCTCTCTCTCTCTCCTGCTAGCCCTGAGTAATCCTCGCTGCCCTGCTGGGCGGCTAGAGGTGGGAACCAGAGAGGTGAGCCGTCTCGGACCTAGCAATATAAATAAGGTAACTGGTCTGTGTGTTTTATTTCAATCTCTTCTAACTAACTTTATGCCTGGAACCTCATTAATGAAACCACTGCGCAGGCTGCGTGGTAGACAGCTTCAGAGATTTGTTTATCACAAATTATCTTTAAAAAATAAACTGTTTTATCAAGTAAAGCTTGGATAGGTTTGCAATGAGGCAAATGATTATCCAATTTTCCTGGAAATGTAATAATTTAATCCTGAAACAGGATATATTTTTTCAAGTGGAGGTTTACTTCCTGTTTGGTTAATGGCAAGACAAGTTTATCAGGTTCTTGCCCAAATAATTGAAGAGTCCTTGTATGTAGTTGTAATACCATTATACAAAACACATCTAATTTGGAGGAGGTCATATTGGTAGAAAAAGCAGTAGAAAGATGCATCCATTCTAAAGGGCTACTTCATTCCTCAAAAAGAAGACCAGTGGGAGTAGGTGAGATGTATAAAACTATAGCAATAATGTTTTTGTTAGGATACCATTGGCTAAGATGCAAATTAGAAAGCTGATTATTAACCTTTTGTAAGGCTTTTTAAGCTTCAGGAGTAAATCTTCTTAAAGACAAAGTGATGAATCACATTCCAAACATTTAAACAGGGGAGTTAGAGCCCTTAAAAGAACCTGGAGAAATGGCCTAAGCCAATTTCTGTCTCCTAAAACCTTTTGTAACCCATTAAAAGTAATGGGAGATTTTATGTAAATGTTTGGAGCCTGTACTGAGATTTCTGCAGGAGTTAAAATGACTCACAGAAAGTGAAAATGTGTTCATTTCTGAACATTTTCTGGAGCTATATTTAAGTGAATTTCTTTAATTGCTAATTGGACCTGTTGGAAGGTAGAATCTAGGTCTTGTGCAGAGGGATAGTCTAAAAGAATGTCACCCATATAATGAATAATCATGAGGTCTGGTACCTTTAAGAAAGGCTCCAAGGCCTGGAATACATAATATTGACAAAAATAGAACTGGATTTCATGTCTTATGTTAAGCCTAACATTGCCATTTCTGACATGGGACAGCTTGATTTAGTATATGCAGAAGGAGTTGACTTCTCTAGAAAGCACTGTTGCAGCATCTGTGACAAAGAAGGATATAAAGACATATAGCTAAAGAGAAGACTCCTTGCTCTCTCTACAATCTTGTTCCTGTTCTTTCCCCATTTCTGATTAAATTTCAACATGTTGCATCAGATACCTCTGTTCTTCTACATCTGTGTTACCTTCCTCTTGCTCACCTTCCTGGCCCCAGCACTATCTATTGTTCTTGTTTGCTTTCCACATTTTCCTTCTGGTCTTCTCCTGCCATAGCTGTCTCTCCCAAACAAACGTTAACCACTGCTGCGATCTCTCCTCCACCTAGAAGTGAGCCAATAACAGCTAACAAAATGACATAAAAGGAATTTGAGGCTTGTTTATGTGTTTGCAACTCCTGCCAAGGAGCATTGTGCAGAGACAGTCAGTCACCAGAAGTCAGTTGGAATATTCCTTTAACAGAAAACCATAGATTTGTAGCTACAAACTCTTGCCAAAAGGTCTCTAATTCCTCATGGTTTACTTTTACACCCTGGGCTTTTAAAAGCTGTTGTGCAATTAGTAGATGAACACATTTATGTGAACCAGGTAAATTACCCATTGTCCTGACTCTTACCTGTTTTGAGCTTTGAGTTTCTTTATGGCCAGAGAATCCCTCAAGCAAAGTCACCTGATTATGCAATGTTTGAGCACCAGAAAGCTGAGGGGTCTTCCCTTCAAACATCTAGTATGGAAGCTTGAGGGCATGGGAAAAAACCCTCAAGAAATGGTTTCAGAGAACAGCACCTGCTGTATTGTGCAGCAAAGAGATTTTATAGTGGGTATATGCCAATTTAAATATAATAGTCATGATAGGCCAGAGGTGATACACAACACACCATCTTATGGGAGTTCAGACACCAAGAGTCTAGAAATTTACATGTCGGCTGACCTTGTACCAACAGGGGAATAACTCTTTGTCAAAAGAGCAAGGAAATTGCACTTGCCAGTATTCAGACATCACTTTCTCCCAAAACATAGGGTTCTATGTTAACACTTCCCTGCTGCACAATGAGCAAGATAAGCATTCCTCCATGTAGGTTCAAGGTAAGGCCCTGCAACAAAAACTGAAACAAAAGAATCTGCAAAGACTTACTTGGAACTAAGGCCTGTTTATCTGAACCTCTTCTCTACTCTCTTGAGTACCTGGAATTGTTTCTTGTAACAAAATCAGTAATACATGTTTATTGGTCATGGCACACACCACCTTCAAATAGTTAAATGAAAAGATGACTTGTAAAGGGGGAAAAGTACACTAATGAATGAAAAAAACTCCTATACTAACCTCCTATCTTGATTTTCATTATTCTGCATAGTTTTAGTGCAAGGGCCTTTATTATATGCTGGAATATTTGCTCTTGACCCCTCTTGGCCTTCCACCTCCCTGGAATGCCTTTTAAATGAATGCTAGATTTTCAGGCTTATCCCATTAAATTCCCAAATACTCAGTTCTATGATCATTTCAACGAAATTGATACAACTGCATTAAAATAGGTTGAAACTCATTATCCAGAGCTTATATATTATCATATTATTATTAATCAATATTATTTTAATGTACTTATAGTCTTATAATCATTACATATTACATAATTATATGTTATATACTGTATTTAGGTTTTTATAGGTGTTCCACATCTGGGACGGTGGGACACCATTTCTCTCCCTTCTTGTTCTGAATAAACTAGTAGAACTGCTATAACATTTACATGATTTGTGTGCACGTTTGTGTGCAAGTGGGCTGGTGTCTGTTGGCGCCCTCTGTTGGCCTAGGGCCAACACCCATCGTTAAGGCACTGTGCAGGCATTGAGCACATCCAGCACTGGCTCTTTCCCAGCTTGGCTGGTACATGTTCCAGTAAAAGCCATACAGGCTAGTAAATGATTTTGTATTCCATCAACACTCTCATAGCACACAGCCTGTCTCCATCGCCTTCCATTTCACAAGCAGCGGTTCTCCAGTTTCCAAAAACAGGAAAGTGACCCTCTTGTAGGTTCTATGTGGATCCACCAACCAAACATCCTTCTGCACATTTAAGGTGGGGTGAGGACCCAGGAGGTGTTGAATAGTGGAACAGACAGGTGGCTCAGGCAACCACAAGGGGACAGTCCTGGAAAGGGTGGTCACCAGAAGTCAGTATGGAATATTCCTGCATGTAATTGGACATTTCTCTGGCTGTGCCTCTGAGGAGACAATCATTTTCAACAAACAATTTTAACTTTTTCAACCAACATTACTCCTGAATTTCTGTGTCATTTTTAAATAAAAGTTATAAAGTCAAATTTAAGGAACAGGGCTGGGCTGTGGCTCAGTAGTGAGTACTCACCTGGCACGTTTGAGGTGCTGCATTCCATCCACAGTACTGCATAAAAATTAATAAAATAGTTAAAAATTTTAAAAAATTAAGGCACAACTAATGACTTTCTGTGCTACAGTATAAATTTTATCCCAATTGCCTAATTGCCTTAGGAAACAAATGTTTTGACTTCATGATTTTTTTCACTCGCAGCTAAGTACAAGATCAAGAATTTTTCTTTGTTTATCCTCATGGTTTACAGTAGCACTGGGAAGGCACAGTTTGTGCCAATCAAGAAAGAGTAAATAAATTAATGAAAATGTGGTAAATTGGTACAAATATGGCACTAATTTTTCACAAACTTCCTATATTTTTGTGCTTTGACTTGACACACTCTGTCATCAAGATAATATCCTATGTACCCTCGATTTTGGACTGATCTTGATATGGATCTTCTTGGCTAAGAGAATAAGATTACTCCATTATTTAAGTACCCAAATTTGTCCTCTACCTTTTGCAGGCTTCATAGCAACATGAGGAAAGCCCTGATGGAGGGTGAGAAAACATTTAGTTTCCAAGCCTGATTCTCAGACCCCTTCAGAAATTCTGTAAGCTAACTACCTAATGCCCTTCAATAAATGTTTAATTTCTGTAACAAAGTCCTCTGACAGATACATGAAGTATAAATTTTGCATCTTATTTCAAGATATTTTAAGACCATCAGTGGACCATGCATAACTTGGTTCTTTCATAATACACAGGTACTAACACATTATAGTGACAGATGGAGATGTCAAAATTTAATGAATATTGGAGTCACAGGGCTTCTTGGACTGAAGAATCAACTTTGAGCAGAACGAGAAATCTGTTTGGCCACTCCCTACCTGCCCACTAAGAATTAGGTAGTGTATTTCCTGTATTGAATATGGGCAGGACCATGACCATAGGTAGTAAAGATGCTTTGTGACTTCCAGGAATAAATCAGACAATGGACACATCTCTGCCTTATGTCCTGAGATGCCCCAAGCCACCATGAAAGAAGTCTGGCTACCCAAAGACCACATGCTGCAAGGTAGCTGAGACCATATTGATGAGCCATATTAGGTGATCCCACTGACAGACCCAGCTGAGGAATCAGCTGCGAGACACAGTTTGATGTTTTGTTTTTTTACAAAAATTGACACTTGCATTGTTCGGTTTTCCCTTGACTTTCTTGCCATGATTTGATTACTGGAGAAGAGCTAATTCTTGCCTGGCCTTGCCTTACCTGGTCTTGCCTTGCCTCTTTGTGGCATGGCTGCTGAGAAGATAAACCTTGCTTGGTCTTGCCTAGCATGACCTTGACTTGTCCTTCCAGCCTTATCATAGCTTGTGCATCAGGGGAAGCCAAAGGAAAAAAAACCCAGACTTGCCTTGCCTTATTTTTTCTTCTTTCTTTGATGTCCCTTGCTGTGATTGAGTTATCTAAGAAAAGCCAAGCCTTCCCTGGTCTGGCCTGGCATTTTCACAGCTTGTTTATGAGGGAAACCAGGCTTTGCCTGGCCTCACCTTGCTTCTGTATCAAGAAAGCCATCCCTTTCCTGTGAGCCTTTGCTTGCTTTCCTTCCTCTCCTTACATTTCTTTTCTTGCATTGCCATGGCTTGGCTATTGAGGGGGAAACAAGCTTTGCCTTTCTGTGTTTTGCCTTGCATTGCCTTGGCATGGCTGTCATTGGGAAGCTAACTGTGTCTCACTGTTCCTGTCCTTGCCCTTAGCTTTGGTATGAAGAGGAAGCCAAGCCTATTGATTAGACATGAATTCTCTGAGAGGGATCTCTTTTAACTTCTGGATTTATGTCTCTAGAATGTATTTTTATTGTTTTATAGATTCTCTTCACAGATGTTCTAGATTTTTTCCACTTCCATTCATTTGTACAACTTTTATGCCATTGAATTTTTGATATTCATGTTTTTCCAAATAAATAAAACACTTTAGACTTTCATGTTAGAATTCTGTCTTCCAGAACATATGTAAACACCTTAGAATCTAACGATCTGGTCCTTAAATTTAGCTAGAACTCAGCTATTAACTTATACTGTCTGCTTACCCATCTAATGGTAGCTTATAGTCCCCTTTCTGATATAATTATCCATTATATTTGTCATCAAGTGTTTGTGTGAAATTTATTTAAAAAATAGTCCTTCTTGGTTCTCAAGTGAATTGCTATTAATCACCTGCCATATTATCTTGTGATTTTGATTAATTTATTCATTGAACTCAGTGGCACTCTTCCATGAAACTCCATCCCCATCATTTTTATATTCTAATCTGACACAGAGTATCATTGTTGCATAGGGCCTTGCTAAATTGCTAAAACTGGCCGTGAATTTGTGATCTTTCTGACTCATCCTTCCAGGTAAAATCACTAGGACAAATGTATATGTCAATTCTTCTTTTGGTTTGTTAAAATATGTTTAGTGGACTGCCATTATTATTCTTTCTCATTATTAATATTAAAGTTTCACTTGCCTTCTTTTTTTTTCCTTTATTTAAGGTTGAGAAGCTGAGCACAGTGGCTCATGCCTGTAATCCCAGCCTGGTAGAGGTGGAAGGAAGCAGAGCATCCTAAGTTGGAAGCCAGCCTGGGGAACTTAGTGTCTCAAAATTAAAACTGGTCATTTAAAAAGGACAGTGTGTACAGGTCAGTGGTGGAGTGCCTATGGGTTCCATCCCCAATATTGGGGGTCAGGAAGATTGAGAACCACCAATTTAATGATCATTTGTATTTTCAATCATATTTTTGATCTATCCCTGAATGTTGAATTTATTGAATTTGTTTTTCATTGTTATTAGTATTTCTTAATATTTTTAAAAATTTATTAACAGAAACACTAAGAAATCTCATTTTCTAGGCCCCTCAGTTTTTACAGGATATCATGGCTCTGTCTTCTGCCTTTTCTTAGGGGTGCTTCTTGAACTAGTTTGCCTTTGGTTGAGAATTTCAGATTAAATCTTCTTTCTCCTGGTGGCTTCACCCAGGGGAAGACCTTCACCAGCGGGCTCCTGCACCCTTTCTGGGGACACTCTCTTTAGACATTAGCTTTCCAGGCAGAGAGCTGTGGGCTTCTGTCAGAAGTACATAATCTCTTCCTCCACCTGGTGTCTGCACTGTAGGTTCTTTTTTTTTTTTAAAGGAAAGTTTGAATTTTCAGGTTTCACTTAATTTTGCACTATACATGTGGATGGAAATTCAGCTGCAAATCAAATATGGTTGGTGCTAGATGCTTGAATCTTTTTTTTTTTTTTTGAGAGAGAGAGAATTTTTTAATATTTATTTTTTAGTTTTTGGTGGAGACAACATCTTTGTTTGTATGTGGTGCTGAGGATTGAACCCGGGCCGCATGCATGCCAGGCTAGCGTACTACCGCTTGAGCCACATCCCCAGCTCCTGCACTTTAGGTTCTTTGGTGTTCAATGGTTTTTCCTCTTTCTCAGTGTGCCTACTTATAAAAATATGCCACCAGTTCTGTGTCACAGGAGATAGAAAACAGTTCCCTGAAAATCGAGAATGTTGGAGCTACATTCTCTCCTCTTTTCTCTGACGCCAAATGGGGAAAACTGAGAATTGGACAGTTTCTCCTGATCATACCAGTGTGTCAGCTTGGGGGAAAAGCTGACCTTTGGGAAAGACAACAGCTTTCCTTCCCCATTCAGCGAGGCAGTACTAGACTTTGCCCTCTATCTCCAATTCTTATTAGTTTTACTACAACTATTTGGCTTGGTATTGGGGCTGTATAAATACATTTATGTGTGGTTGTGAAAAAGAGAAGTCATTTGTATAGCTGTTTGTATGAAGTCTAAACTCCCTTCAACCAGTTGGGAATTCTTGTTATTAGAAATGAAAATGTTTTATTGATGAATGAGTAATTGTAAGATTAAGTGTATGAAGTTATGTTTAGATGTGTTAAAACTGAAATTCAATGGTAAATTTGGGAAAAGTAATTATTGGAGGTATGCAGGAAGAGAAAACCACAAGAGTGAGCTTCACAAATGAATGGAAGACTTGAGATATGGCTTAGTGGTAGAGTATGTCCTGGGTTAGATCCGGAATATCACCAAAAAGAGAAAAAAAAAAAAGAAAGAAAATTGATTTGATTTTAAGTCAGTGTCAACAGACCCTCCATTGAAAGATATTGTATCTAAGTGGCATAATGGAGAATAATATGATTTTGTTCTTCTTTAACTGTATTTTTCAATCTTTACATAAGATATTGCAACATTTTGAACATTTTTAAAATTGCATATGTAACACCAAAAATGCTAAAAATATTAGTTAATAAATTCATAAAAACTTAAAGTATTGAAAATTTTTTCCTGATTCATTAGATAAACTAATTATTAGTTTTCTCATATTTAAAGATAACAGAAGGCTGGGGTTGTAACTCAGTGGTAGAGCACTTGTTTAGCTTGTGTGAGGCACTGGGTTTGATCCTCAGCACTGCATGTAAATAAATAAATAAAGATCCATCAACAACTAATAATAATATTTTTAAAAAGATAACAGAATAAGTTTCAAGGGAAGATATGCAAAGTACTTATTCATATTTAAATGGTGATTTCAATAACAAAACATATGAGGGCAAATTCAGAAAATGTGTATAGAAAGGAAAATGACATGCATTCAGGTCAACACTGAAGTTTCACTGCATTAGCAGCACTTTGGACCAACAAATCAAGACTAAATACAGCATTTAGCATGTTTTGGCAAATAAAGTATTTCTGTTGTTTTCTTTTGCCATGCTGGGATTTGACCTCAGGCTTCATGTATGCTATGCAAGTACTCTACCACTGACCTATGCCCTCTTCCCATGAAAACATAGTTTTATTGAAATGCCATCAGGCACTCAGTTATTATATATTGCAGATGTTAGGCCATGAACACAGAGAACTGGTCCTAAAGCCTAAAGTCTTCATGATGTGATCCTCTGAAAAAAAATTTTGCAAATTCTATTGATACAAGTTTACATCACCAAATATATTGACAGGTTGGTGGAACAAGGATCCCTATGTCCAATCCACCAGCAGCATTCAGATTAATTTGGGAGTCAAATATTTAAGCATTTATCCACTGGTAACGAAAATTAAAATATAATTATAAATAAAATTTCTGTACCAAGTGGAGTGCCAGTATGGGAGGAAGCTTCTTTCTGCAATTTGGCAAGTTTTTAGAAGTATTAGAACAAAATGGACTTAAGATGTGTTAACAAGCTAAGTGCTTTAAATATGCTTTATATTTGAAATAATACATACTGTATAAATCTCACCTCATTTAAAAAACTGACTGTATACTACATTATTTTACAGATGTAAGATCAGAATTATTACGAATATTTAGACTATTTGTAATTCAAAAGAAAATTCTATGATATTCTTTACATGTGAATATGTAATATATCAGTATAAAATCTTTTTACAGATGTAAAATCAGAATCATTAAGAATATTTAGACTATTTCTAATTCAAAAGAAAATCCTATAATATTCTTTACATGTGTATATGTAATATATCAGTATAAAATCTTTTAATATATGAATACATACTTACAAAATCAGGATAAATACAAAAGATACTTCTTGCATGTTTTCTATATGAAATATACACATTGTGGGCTGGGGTTGTGGCTCAGTGGCAGAGCACTTGCCTAGCATGTGTGAAACACTGGGTTTGATTTTCAGTAAAGAAAAAAAAAGAATACACATTTGTATGTTATAAATATGATAAATGTCCTTAACACAAAAGCCCCAAAGGAAATAATGACAACCACCACAAATACTGGTCAGATATTTCTCCTCTACAGAAAACAGAGCCTCTAGAAAAAATGACTAATTCCAGCACTGGAAAAAGAAAATAAATGATGTGCTTGAAACATCTTGTTGTGCAAAGAAAGTCAAAAGTACTCCAGGATGAATGGGAACACATCAAGAAGATGTGAAATCAGCTTGAAATGGCAACTGCTGTCCATTTCTGGGGCATGTGAATACCAGAATGATAAGCTTTCTCTTCTTGCCCACTTTTGTTTGGTTTTGCTATATTTGTTTATGTGGAATCAAGGAAAAAAACATCATTTGGCCATCACCATAGTAATATGAGACAAGGAGGAATCATCAATAAAATATTAATTTTAGTGGGTAAAATTTTAAGGACCAAGCAGATATATACAAAGTCCCAAAGTGTATCCACACAAAATATTTATGAAAAAAAAAGAAATATAAAGGGTAAATAAATACTATGTTTATCATGGGTCAACCTGGCAGATACTACTTAACCAAATAGTCAAGACTAAACAGTGTTGAAACCAAGTGTCCCTACATTCCTCCACAGTTTCTTGTGTCTGTGTGATTGAGGCCCCAGATATGTGCTTACTCTAGATCCTAGAGGATGTCCACCATTACTAGAAGCTGATCACAGTTTGTGACCATGTCTGTCAGTGCTGCCTGAATATGCTGTATTGTAATAATTAACCATCATTGCATGCATGATGGTCTTCCTCTAATGGCATAACCTGAATTCACTCATGAGAAAATATCATATGATCCTAAACTGAAGGAAAATCTACAGAACTACTACTGACATACACCATTCAAAATCATAGATGTCATGAATAGCCTAGAAATACTCAGGAACTGTCCCAGATTTTAAAAAGACAGAAATACAGAAGATAATCAGAAATTACTTTGAATCCTTATACTCCAATAAAATAGAAGATAATGAAGGCATCGATAAATTTCTTAAGTCATATGATCTGCCCAGATTGAGTCAGGAAGATATATACAGCCTAAACAGACCAATAACAATAGAGGAAATAGAAGAAACCATCAAAAGACTACCAACTAAGAAAAGCCCAGGACCGGACAGGTATACAGCAGAGTTTTACAAAACCTTTAAAGAGGAAATAACACCAATACTTTTCAAGCTATTTCAGGAAATAGAAAAAGAGGGAGAACTTCCAAAGACATTCTACGAGGCCAACATCACCCTGATACCTAAACCAGACAAAGACACTTCAAAGAAAGAAAACTACAGACCAATATCTCTAAGGAACCTAGATGCAAAAATCCTCAATAAAATTATGGCGAATCGGATACAAAATCGTCTCAAAAAAATTGTACACCATGATCAAGTAGGATTCATCCCTGGGATGCAAGGCTGGTTCAATATACAGAAATCAATAAATGTTATCCACCACATCAATAGACTTAAAAATAAGAACCATATGATCATCTCGATAGATGCGGAAAAAGCATTAGAAAGAGCACAGCATCCCTTTTTGTTCAAAACTCTCGAAAAAATAGGGATAACAGGAACATACCTCAACATTGTAAAAGCAATCTATGCTAAGCCCCAGGCTAGCATCATTCTGAATGGAGAAAAATTGAAGGCATTCCCTCCAAAATCTGGAACAAGACAGGGATGCCCTCTCTCACCACTTCTGTTCAACATAGTTCTCAAAACACTGGCCAGAGCAATTAGACAGATGAAAGAAATTAAAGGCATAAAAATAGGAAAAGAAGAACTTAAATTATCACTATTTGCAGATGACATGATTCTATACCTAGCAGACCCAAAAGGGTCCACAAAGAAACTATTAGAGCTAATAAATGAATTCAGCAAAGTGGCAGGATATAAAACAACACGCATAAATCAAAGGCATTCCTGTATATCAGTGACAAACCCTCTGAAATGGAAATGAGGACAACCACTCCATTCACAATATCCTCAAAAATAATAAAATACTTGGGAATCAACCTAACAAAAGAGGTAAAAGACTTATACAATGAAAACTACAGAACCCTAAAGAGAGAAATTGAAGAAGATCTTAGAAGATGGAAAAATATACCCTGTTCATGGATAGGCAGAACTAACATCATCAAAATGGCGATATTACCAAAAGTTCTCTATAGGTTTAATGCAATGCCAATCAAAATCCCAATGGCATTTCTTGTAGAAATAGAGAAAGCAATCATAAAATTCATATGAAAAAATAAAAGACCCAGAATAGCAAAAACAATGCAAAGCAGGAAGTGTGAATCAGGTGGTATAGCGATACCAGACTTCAAACTATACTACAGAGCAATAGTAACAAAAACAGCATGGTATTGGTACCAAAACAGGCGGGTGGACCAATGGTACAGAATAGAGGACACAGAAACCAACCCACAAAACTACAACTTTCTTATATTTGATAAAGGGGCTAAAAGCATGCAATGGAGGAAGGATAGCATCTTCAACAAATGGTGTTGGGAAAACTGGAAATCCATATGCAAAAAAATGAAACTGAATCCCTTTCTTTCACCATGCACAAAAGTTAACTCAAAATGGATCAAGGAGCTTGATATCAAACCAGAGACAAGGCATCTGATAGAAGAAAAAGTTGGCTAAGACCTACATACTGTGGGGTCGGACTCCAAATTCCTCAATAGGACACCCATAGCACAAGAATTAATATCTAGAATCAACAAATGGGACTTGCTCAAACTATAAAGTTTTTTTCTCAGCAAAAGAAACAATAAGAGAGGTAAATAGGGAGCCTACATCATGGGAACAAATTTTTACTCCTCACACTTCAGATAGAGCCCTAATATCCAGAGTATATAAAGAACTCAAAAAATTAGACAATAAGATAACAACTAACCCAATCAACAAATGGGCCAAGGACCTAAACAGACACTTCTCAGAGGAGGACATACAACCAATCAACAAGTACATGAAAAAATGCTCACCATCGCTAGCAGTCAGAGAAATGCAAATGAAAACCACCCTAAGATATCATCTCACTCCAGTAAGACTGGCAGCCATTATGAAGTCAAACAACAACAAGTGCTGGCGAGGATGTGGAGAAAAGGGTACTCTTGTACATTGTTGGTGGGACTGCAAATTGGTGCAACCAATTTGGAAAGCAGTATGGAGATTTCTTGGAAAGCTGGGAATGGAACCACCATTTGACCCAGCTATTCCCCTTCTGGGTCTATTCCCTAAAGACCTAAAAACAGCATGCTACAGGGACACTGCTACATCGATGTTCATAGCAGTACAATTCACAATAGCAAGACTGTGGAAGCAACCTAGATGCCCTTCAATAGACGAATGGATAAAAAAAATGTGGCATTTATACACAATGGAGTATTACTCTGCATTAAAAAATGACAAAATTATAGAATTTGGAGGGAAATGGATTGCATTAGAGCAGATTATGCTAAGTGAAGCTAGCCAATCCCTAAAAAACAAATGCCAAATGTCTTCTTTGATATAAGGAGAGTAACTAAGAACAGAGTAGGGAAGAAGAGCATGAGAAGATGACTAACATAAAAAAGGGATGAGAGGTGGGAGGGACAGGAGAGAGAAGGGAAATTGCTTGGAAATGGAAGGTGAGCCTCAGAGTTATACACAATTACATATAAGAGGAAAGGAGGAGTAGGAGAAAAATTATATAAGTGGAAGAAACGATTTATAGTAGAGGGGGTGGAGAGAGAGAGACGAGGGGAGGGGAGGGGAGGGGAGGGGGGATAGTAGAGGATAGGAAAGGCAGCAGAATACAACAGACATGAGTATGTCAATATGTAAATCACTGGAAGTGTAACTGATGTGACTCTGCAATCTGTATATGGGGTAAAAATGGGAGTTCATAACCCACTTGAATGTTTTGAACAACCAATAAAAAAAACTACTAGAACTAATATATGAGTTCAGCAAAGTGGCAGGATATAAAATCAACACGCATATATCAAAGGCATTTTTGTATGGGACTGCAAATTGGTGTGGCCAATTTGGAAAGCAGTATGGAGATTCCTGGGAAAGCTGGGAATGGAACCACCATTTGACCCAGCTATTGCCCTTCTCGGACTATTCCCTGAAGACCTTAAAAGAGCGTTCTACAGGGATACTGCCACATCGATGTTCATAGCAGCACAATTCACAATAGCTAGACTGTGGAACCAACCCAGATGCCCTTCAATAGATGAATGGATAAAAAAAATGTGGCATTTATACACCATGGAGTATTACGCAGCACTAAAAAATGGCAAAATCATGGAATTTGCAGGGAAATGGATGGCACTAGAGCAGATTATGCTAAGTGAAGCTAGCCAAGCCCTAAAAAACAAATGCCAAATGTCTTCTTTGATATAATGAGAGAACTAAGAACAGAGCAGGGTGGAAGAGCATGAGGAAAAGATTAACATTAAACAGAGACATGAGGTAGGAGGGAAAGGGAGAGAAAAGGGAAATTGCATGGAAATGGAAGGAGACCCTCATTGTTATTCAAAATTACATATAAGAGGTTGTGAGGTGAATGGGAAAAAAACAAGGTGAGAAATGAATTACAGTAGATGGGGTAGAGAGAGAAGATGGGAGGGGAGGGGAGGGGGGATAGTAGAGGATAGGAAAGGTAGCAGAATACAACAGTTACTAATATGGCATTATGTAAAAATGTGGATGTGTAACCGATGTGATTCTGCAATCTGTATTTGGGGTAAAAATGGGAGTTCATAACCCACTTGAATCTAATGTATAAAATATGATATGTCAAGAGCTTTGTAATGTTTTGAACAACCAATAAAAAAAAGAAATTCATCGATGTCTTCACTATCTTCTATTTTATTGGAATATAGGTTTTCAAAACAATTTCTAATTGTCTTCTGTATTTCTGTAGCATCTGTTGTGATTTTGCCTTTTTCATCCCGAATGTTAGTAATTTGAGTTCTCTCTCTTCTTCTCTTCGTTAGCATGGCTACGGGCCTGTTGATCTTATTTATTTTTTCGAAGAACCAACTTTTAGTTTTGTCAATTTTTTCAATAGTTTCTTTTGTTTCAGTTTCATTGATTTCTGCTCTAATTTTAATTATTTTTTGCCTTCTGCTACATTTGCTGTTGCTTTGCTCTTCCTTTTCTAGGGCTTTGAGATGAAGTGTGAGCTCATTTATTTGTTGGTTTTTTCTTTTTTTGAGGAATGACCTCCAGGCGATGAATTTCCCTCTTAAAACTGCTTTCATTGTGTCCCATAGATTCCGATATGTTGTGTCTGTATTTTCATTTATCTCTAAGAATTTTTTAATTTCCTCCTTCATGTCTTCTGTAACCCATTGATCATTCAGTAACATATTGTTCATTTTCCATGTGATGTAGGATTTTTCCTTCCTTCTTTTATCATTGATTTCCAGTTTCATTCCATTATGATCAGATAAAATGCATGGTATTATCTCCACCCCTTTATATTTACTGAGGGTTGCCCTATGGCATAATATATGGTCTATTTTTGAGAAGGATCAATGTGCTTCTGAGAAAAAAGTATATCCACTTGATGATGGTTGATATATTCTATATATGTCACTTAAGTCTAGGTTATCGATTGTGATATTGAGTTCTATAGTTTCTTTATTCAACTTTTGTTTGGAGGATCTGTCCAATGGTGAGAGAGGTGTGTTGAAGTCACCCATAATTATTGTGTTATGGTCTATTTGATTCTTGAACTTGAGGAGAGTTTTTTTTTTTTATGAATTTCACAGCATCATTATTTGTTGCATAAATATTGATGATTGTTATGCCTTGTTGGTGAATGGTTCCTTTTAGCAGTATGTAATGTCCTATCTTATCCCTTTTGATTAACTTAGTCTTGAAGTCGATTTTATTCAATATGAGGATGGCCACCCCTGCTTGCTTACGAGGACCGTGTGTGTGGTGTGAATTTTCCCAACCTTTCTCCTTCAGCCTTTGTATGTCTTTTCCAATCAGATGTGTCTCCTGAAGGCAGCATATTGTTGGATTTGTTTTTTTTAATTCATGTTACCAGCCTATGTCACTTTATTGGTGAATTTAAGCCATTAACGTTTAGGGTTACTATTGATATATGGTTTGTACTTCCAGCCATGTTTGATTATTTATGTTTTTTTTAATTTGGTTTGTTTCTCCATGATTAGCTTTTTTTTACCCCTCTCTCACTTACTGAGGTAATTCCCACTCTTGGTTTTGGTTATTGTTTGTTTCTCCATGGTTAGCTTTCCCCCCTTCCTCTGTCTTTACCGAGGCACTTCCCGCTGATGGTTTTGGTTATTGTTTTCCATTTCTTCCTCGTGTAGAGTTTTGCTCAAGATGCTTTGCAATGCTGGCTTTCTGGCTGCAAATTCTTTTAAATTTTGTTTATCATGAAAGATTTTTATTTCGTTGTCGTACCTGAAGCTTAATTTTGCTGGATACAGAATTCTTGGTTGGCATCCATTGTCTTTCAGTGTTTGAAATACGTTGTTCCAGGATCTTCTTGCTTTCAGCGTCTGTGATGAAAAATCTGTTGTTAACCTTATTGGTTTACCCCTGAATGTAATCTGCCTCCTTTCTCTTGTAGCTTTTAGTATTTTCTCTTTGTTCTGTATATTGGATATCTTCATAACAATGTGTCTTGGCGTTGGTCTACTGTAATTTTGTATGCTCGGTGTTCCGTATGCATCTATAATTTGTACATTTGTTTCCTTTTTTATTTCTGGAAAGTTTTCTATAATTATTTCATTCAGGAGGTTGCTCATTCCCTTGGTTTGAACCTCTATACCTTCCTCTATCCCGATGACTCTTAAGTTTTTTTTTTTATGTTATCCCATATCTCTTGGATGTTTTTCTTGTGATTTTTTACCAGCCTTTCTGAGTTGGCTAGATTCTTTTCAAGTTGATATATTTTGTCTTCATTACCTGACATTCTGGCTTCTACTTGCTCCACTCTCTTAGTGACACTCTCATTTGAGTTTTTAATTTGGTTTATAGTTTCCTTCATTTCTAGAATTATTGTTTGATTTTTTTATAATCTCTATCTCCTATAAAGATGCTTATTTGCTTCTTTTATCTGTTTATGTAATTCATTTACAATGTGTTCTTTCATTGTTTGAATTTGCTGTCTCATATCCTATTTAAGATTCCATTCCTTCTGTCTAAGGTATTCCTTGAGTTCTTTATTTGACCATTTTTCTGATGCCTCTAGGTCCTCCTGAGTATTTAGGATGTCCTGCATTGTTTGTACTCCTTTTCTTCCTTGCTTTTTCATGCTGCTCATGTTATTTCTTGTTCTGTTTGACTGCTGAGTTACTTTTTACGTCTATAAATTTATTTCATTTTGTGTGTCTCTGGGGTCTCTCTTTTGTGATGGGCGACTATGACTAGAGATGATGAGTTTTGTTGCACTTTAATGCAGATTCATTCATTTCATAATCTGTGTACTGATTCTGATGGTATATAGAGGTCTACGGTTTGGTCTTGGGACTTATATTTAGGTCAAATGATGTGATGGTATTGAGGTTGGTATCTCTTGGCAACCTTGGAGTATTGCTCTACTGATGAGGGATATTAACAGGAGAATGGTCTGTAGTATTTGGGGGTAGCTAGGGACTTGGTAGCACTATATAATGCCTCGGAACATTGACCTATACATATTTAGTAAATTACACATAAGCAGCATAGTGATGCTTTGGAAGAAAGGTATTAGAAGGGAAGGGAAGAAGTCACTAAAGAGAATGAGAGTAAACAGGTAGAATTCAAGGAAAGGGGAATAAGGAAATTGAAAAGAAATGAAAAGACAAAAGAAAAAAATTGAAAAGAAAAAAAGAAAAAAAATTTTTTTAAATAATCAAAAATATAAAAATTAAAAATAAAAAAAATAATGAAAAAAATAAAAAAAATAAAAAAAATAAATTTAAAAAAAACCCAAATAATAATAATAAAAAAATTAAATAATGCAATCTTAGAATTTGATTAACTTCTCTTCCAGTAGGTGGAGCTGTGCCCCCCAGGCCAAGCTTCTCCTCTCAATACGCAGGAACCAATCACTGTGCAGCACCTCCTCCTCCCTGACTGGGCGGGTCTCCAATCCTGAGTGCCTAGGGCCTTATCTTGTGTAGTCACTTCCCCACTTTTCCTCCAGCCAGGCCCTGCTCACTGGTGATGCTCACCACAATACTGTCTACACGCCAGGTTTGGTGCTCCCGGGAGCCCTATTTTCTTGAAAGACTGGGCACACTCTCCCTGCTTGCCATTCCCTCAGACCCTAAGTTTGTGGAGCTTGGGGCTGAGAACCCTCAGCGTATTTTGCTAGCCTCCCATAGCCACGCCCCTGGTAGCTGGTGCATGAGACCTCAGTTGTCAGCACTGGTGGGAGCAGTAGCCTGGGGTCCCATGCCGCGGTCCTGCACCGCTCCTGATTCCCTCGGTCTGCCTATCGCGCTCACAGGAGAGCTGGGAGGGGCCCTTGAGGTTTCCCCGCTGTCTGGGGAGGGAGGGCTAGGGGGTTACTCACTTGCCACCGCCGGTTTCAATGAAGTTATCTCCTCTGCCGCATTCTGGTGATGTAAGTTCTCTGCCATGGTGTATCCCATGCGAATGATGACAGTTCGTTCCTTTTGCTGGGTGACCGATGCAACGGGTGGGTCCTGAATGGCTCTCCCAAGCCCCGTCTCAATCTTGTGGCCACTGCCTATGGAGGCTAAGTTGGTATTAACCTCCGCAGGATCAGGAAAAGCTGACCAGTTGTTTCAGCGGGATCGTTTAGCGCTGAGTCACAGCGGTTTGTCTGCAAGATGCAGGCGAATGGGAGCCTGAATTCAGCCGATTCGGGCTCGGTGTGTGTTCTGAGAGGCGCAGACTGTTCGCCCCAGATCCACATTAGCTCATCATTGCCTAGTGATCCTGAGCAAACAGCATTTAGACGGTTTACGACTCCCTATGCCCGCACAGCTGAAGAGCTCAGAGACTTGATCTCTCCGCACCCACTGCCATGTTCCCAATCCTCAGAAGTTCCCCCTTTAAAACTTAATGATAAAGAAACATATCCCATTTTCTAGAGGTTGACAAAATATTTGAAAACAGTTCACAAATAAAGATGTACAAAATACCAGTAAGAAGGAGAAAGAAACCAGTCATCAGAGATATTCATATTAATATCTTAATAATATACTGTTACTCATCTATTAGATTTGCTAAAATACAAAATGTTAAAAACATCTCAAGTGGGCAGGATTGTGCAGCATCTGAGAATCCCATGTGGAATTTCTGAGAATAAAAAATGGTACCAATATACTGGCATTTTTTCTTTTTATTTCTGAAATTAAACATAGACACCAAATCTGAGTCCCAAAAATTCCACTCTGGGGTTTTACCCCAGAGAAATGAAAACATAGGTCACAAAAGTAGCATTTAGTAATATTTTATTCATAATAACTAAAAACTCTAGTTTGGAGTCTACAGATAGGAAAATAAATACACTCTGGCAAATTTACTTATACACTGAGTAGTATTCAGTAAAGTCCTTTAGTGCATTATTGATGTACCATGAATGAGTAACCAAACAGGATAACTAAAGTGTATCTTATATAAAAGTACATAAACCCTGATATGTTTTTACATAAAATTCTAGCACAGGCAAATCATCAGTTAAGAAAAATACTAAAATACTGATTGCTTCTGGAGTGATGGGGTTGAAATTGACTGGTATAAAGAATTGGGGGATTTGGATGCTTATCATTCAGGAAGATACAATCATGGGACAGGGTTTCATCAGAAATTATGTTCCACTGGGTGTGGTGGTACATGCCTCTAATATTAGCAGCTTGGGTGAATGAGGAAAAAGGATCACATTTTTGATACCAGACTCAGCAACTTAGGAAAGTTGTAAGCAACCTAAAGAAACCCTGTATCAAAATATGGATAGATAGATAGATAGAATAAAAGAGCTGGGGATGTGGCTTAGTGGTTAAGCATGCCCTTGGGTTCAATCATTAGTACCAAAAATTAATTAATTAATTAATTAAATTAAAATTAAAAAATAATAGAAAAGAAATGACACCCCACATAGTCTGAAATTGTCCAAAGGATTATCCACAAAGGAGAAGTTTGAGGGAACTCATGAGAAAGAAGAGCGTCAGAGAAGTTGTCTATGGGAATTATTTTTCCAGGTGATATAGCAATTACTATGCCAGGTATTATAGATATCTGAAGGGTAATAACATCTTGGGATTTATTAACCACATTTTCTTTTAATTGTACATCAGATGCTAGGTGAGATGTGAGTAGGTGAGATGTGAGTGGTTAAATTTTTACTGCTTGGATTTATATTTTTAATATAATTAGTGGTAAATAAATTTGGATTTCTCATTCATGAACTTTTTACCCAATGATTTTATGTCTGTAGTGAATATTTAATCCAGGAGAAAGCACATGGAGACCATTCTTGTTAGTTTAAATAATTAATGACAAGGAGAAAAAGAGAACTTTTGGGATTGATAATAATTATGTATATTTTGATAGGAGTTTAGAGTACACAAATAAATAAATCTACCAAAACTTAGTAAATGTATACTTTAAATCTGTATATTTGTGGTTTCTTTATGTAAGTTTTTATAGCAAGTGAAGAAAATTGAACTGTAGTTAGTGATAGTCATGTTGTAGTATTTAAGGAATAATGAACTGTTTTTTTTGCAGTTCACACTAAAATGCCAAAAATAAAAGAAGTTAATCAATTGAAGACCAGATTCTTGGATGCCTATAAAATGTTAATTTTAGAATCTAGTTTGGGTTATACCAAGATTTATACTAAAAGACAGAGGGCATATGTAGTAGAGTAGGATGCAAAGGAGTTAACCATTCAGATACTGAGAAGTACTGTAAAACAAATTACCTCAGAACACATTGTTTGAAAACCAAACATGTCATAAAATTTATTACAAAACTAATTCAAGTTTTATATTTCAAAATGTTTATGATGAAGTATGAAAAATGACTGTGTGTCAAATTGGCCAGGTGATCAATTCATGACACAATGCTGTTGAATTAGAAATAGTATAAACTTACTTTCTTACCAATTCTAAGGTATAATTTTATAAAAACTTTGTCCTATAATTCTTGATGTGACTAATCGATATGAGGGTTTTTTCTTTTATGGGGAAATTCCTTCTGCTCTTGACAATACATGTAAATTGTTGTCATCATTTGTGTGCTCCAGGAGGGCTCTACTGGATTTCTGGATGGGTAAAACACAAAAAGAGGCCTGCAGAGGGTGAAAGGGCATCTCTTTCTCTACAATGATCATCTTATTGTGGCCAAAATCTAGTAAGTATACTGCACACTATCTTCTATTTATCATTAAATAGAAGAGAGTATGCAGTAAACTTACTAGATTATATCTCCACTAACAAAGATATCCTTTGTACACAATGCTCACAGTAAAAATGTGGGGCCTCCATCACTAGAGTTAATACCTAAAGTGAGCTATATGTTTCTTTGTTTGTTTTTCCAAAAAATGATTCAAATTTTCATGTAATCAACACATTTTTATTTAGGCAGTCTTTTTTTGTCATATCCTGAGTAAATATAGGAGATACAGTGAAGAATGTTATCTGGTCCCTATTCTTTTAGGTGTTACATTTTAACATGATATTATATTTTACATGAATGTGGGGAAATTAGATTATTTGACTTTCTCTGGAGAAAAGAGGGTAACATGTAAAATAAAAGACAGAGATTGTTTAGAGATATCCAGGGGGAAAATTATTATTTGTTGCAAGCAATTTACCACTCAGGATCCGAGAAGAAGAATTGTATATCAAATTGTCCCCAAACATAACATTTTATAACTAACCATCTCATGTACTTTCTCTGAGTCAGAATCTAGAAATGTCTAGCAGGGTGGTTCTGGCTCAAATACCAAAAGAAATTTGCAGTCATCTCAAGAATCAACAGGTGGATGTATTCTAAGCTTACAAATAAGGGTGCTGGCAGCCTCAGCTCCTTACTGGCTATTGGGCCAAGACTTTACTTCCTTCCATGTGAGCCTCTGCACAGTTCTGCTCATAACTTAGTAGGTCACCTTCTTCAAAGTGAAAGACCTTTTTGAAGCAATGTACCACTATTTCTGATGTATGCTCTTGGCCAGACAAACCAAACATGGCACAACATAGAAGGATCCACAGAAGGATAAAAATCAAGAATCAGGGATCAAAAAAAGCTTGAAACCACAATGGCTATCATAAGAAACTTGGATTTTATTTTACAGTGTTTTCATTGGAACGTGTTATAATTCATATCTTGAAACATTTACTCAAGTTAGATAATAATATTTACTGAAGGTATTCAATGTTCCTCAAGTTAGAGAGTGGCCAAGGAGAAATATAAAGTTATTATTAATACAAGGTTATTATCGTTGTTCCAATAAGAGAACAAGAACTATATCTGGGTACACAATATGTACAGAAACATTTGGATAAATATGTATTTGGAACGTATTTTAGGAATACCTAATAGGATTCATTTGTTTTCCACAATAAATACCAAGGCAGATAATATCCAGCCAAAAGAAAAGGGTCTCTTAATTTTCTTTTACTCCTCTTTGTTATTGATCAAAAATCAAGAAACAGTATTTTAACAAATGCATTTGCACAATGAGAATTTAGTCAACAGAGAATAGAAAATGCTTTATTTTTACTTATCTATACCCTCACATCTAAATTATGCCATGGCATTAATAAGTCACAGGCAGGGCTACATCCAAATTTGGCAAAACTTTATAATTAACATGAATGGTCTTATTACAAGTAAACTTAGGATCTTATGGTATGTTAGGGATTAGTTTAAAGACACTAAGCATTAAAACTATTCAGTGTATTATTTTTCTCATTATATAAACAATTTATATTCAGAGAAGTTAAGTGACTTCTACTAAATTACCAATTTTGTAGTCAGTTAAACCCGCACTGGTAAATAGGTCCATTTTATTTCAAAGTCTACTCAATAAATCAATATGGAGTGCTGAGAGCCACGGCCAAGTCTGTATGGCCCCTGGCATTTTGCCAACAGTATTGGTTGACAGGCGAGGCATTACTATCTGCCTCAGCTGCTACTTTTGAGTTCTCGCAGTACTTTGGAGTTCTCATGGGGATTCCCAGGGATTCCCCGAGAGTTCCCATTGGTTGGGGAAGTGCAGGAGGAGGGATTTCCAGGAGAGATATTTCCAGCTGCGGGATCCTGGACAAACCCAATGGTGTTCGGGAGAATTCCCTGGGAGCATGTGTGAAGTGTTTTCTTGCAGTTCAAAAATAAAGTTTGTTCCTGCTTCAGTGGCTCGTGATTTGTGCCCAGCTAGACTGCGGCAATGGAGTTTGCTGTCTGCATTGCTGAATTTTTCTAAATTTCTTAGATGTTGTAAACATGTAAGTTTTTTGTTTGTTTACTTGCTTTTTTTAAACTTTTACTTTGGCTTTCTTCACACCCCCTCCCCCGCTCCCCATTTTTTTTGTACCTGGGATTGAACGCAGGGGTGCTTAATCACTAAGCCATATTCCCAGACCATTTTTATATTTTATTTAGAGACACAGTCTCACTAAGTTGCTTAGGGCCTTATTAAGTTGCTCAGGCTGGTTTTGAACTTAAAGTTCTTGTGCACCAGGCTCCCAAGCTGCTGGGATTATAGGTGTGTACCACCATACCCAGCTTTTCTTAACTTTTTATTTTTGTTTGTTTTTGTGGTGCTAGGGATTGAGCCCTGGGCTTTGTGCTTTCAAGGCAAGCACTCTAACAAATGAGTTATATCCCCAGCACTCATCTTAACTTTTCATGAGAAAATATTTTCTCCTAAATATTCATAGAGTAAAAAATCAAAACACAAGGTTTATTGAATGGTTTAGGTGCATAATAACATCTAGCTATATTCACAGTCTTTTTTATGTAGATTTTTAAAATTTATTTTGAGACAGCACATGATTAAGTTGATGAGAGTTCCATGAAATTTTCTTGGCTAGCTTGTGACCCTCCTGCTTCAGTCTCCTGAATAAGCAGGGCTACAGGCAATTTCTACCATGCCCACACAAAATTTTTTTCAAATACAATTGAAGAACAGTTCCACAATATGTCTTCAATGAAAGGAATATCTACAGTGCAACTTTGAAATTGGATAAGATGTTATAAAAAGTAAAGAGAGTAATCTCTCCATCCAAGTCTTTGCACTGGGTACATTGTAGCTTTAAGTAGGGAGACTATTTGCAGAGGAACAAATCATTCCTTTTAAAATATACAACATTCATCATTTATTTATTTAAAAAATATCAGACAGGTTCTATTCTTTAAGTATGTAATAAGAGAATCAGATAGGTCTAATTTAATTTTCCTAACAATCCCTCAAGTTAAGAGTTGTTTTCCATATTAAACACTGAGGCTCAGGAGGTTCTTCATATACTGGGATTTGCAGAGATGGAGTTTGAACACAGGGCTTAATTCCAACAGCTAACTCTTTCCACTTGACTATATTCTTCTCAGGTGCCTGGCCTTTGCTCAGCCTGGAGGCCAATTAGCAAACAACATATACTATAATATCCAAACTCCTGAATTCTATAAGACCTTAGAAACTATTTACTTGTAACTCACTTTCAGTTGTTGAGAAGAAAGGCATTTTTCTGCATCCTTTTTTTGGATATTTTTCTTAGCAAATATGGTAATGTTCAAAATAGAATGCTTTTTTTCTTAGCTAAATTTTCCTATTGCTCTGAATATTGCAAGCATCCATACGGATTTCTTTTTTTGGTAATCTGTTTTGCTAAACTTCTTTTAAATACACTCCTTTCCACTCAAAATTGCTATTTTTACATATATTGGCAAAATATGTATTAACAACCTACTTCTGTATATGACTTTTTATTTTGAAGTTTCCCATCTCAAATAAGGTTACATCATGTGTTTTCCACATAGTGCTTCTGAAGTCACTCTTTGGCCCTCTTGAATATTTTCATGAAGTCACAAACTGTATGTCAATTGGCTTAAATATTATCAACAGTAATCAGTTTATAAAAGGTTATAAGTATTTTATATGTTTATTAAAGATATTTTGAAACATAGGCCATCTATTATTAGTATTATTAAATGTTATTTATTATTTGTGAAAACTCTATACCCTTAAAATAGTACATAAATGTTTGATGGAATAATAATTATCAAATGCTGCTGCCTTGTGAAATTTCTGACCACAATATTTTAGATCTTGTTTACAGGTCCATTCTCATACTAAATGTTTAGTCATATTCACAAATCATCTTAATAAAAAACAATATTTTCTAAAACAACAACCAAGAAGAAGCAGTCCTTGAAATTTAAAAAAAAAAATTGTTGTCTTTTCCTTTCTCAGACATGGATGAAATACTGGATGGTGTCCTTGGTCATTTAATTTGTTGTGCCACAGTCTGGCTGGGCACAAATCACCAAGCCACCACAAAGCACTTGTATGTTCAAACAGGAAACTTTATTGCCTGAACTCCAACAGCACTCCATGCACACTCCCCGGGGACTCTCCCAAACACCACCCATGCGGCTCCTCCAGGAACACCACACACCAACCGGAACTTCCCAGGAACTCTCCCGGAACCCCATCGGGCTGCACGGCACACTCACTCTCTGAACCCTGCAAGAACTCAATGGGAACTCCAAAGTAGCGGGCGCCCAAGGCAGCAAGAGCTGCCCTATTGCTGGAAAGTAAAGGTCATATATACAATTGAATACATAACCAATCCAGCATACAGAATACATAACACAATCCAGCATCATCTTAATGGCTCCCCTCTCAACCATTACTTCTGGCAAAATGCCAGGGGCCATTCTGACTGGCTGTGGCTCTCAACATTGTTGAAATAATCTGAGACCAGCACTTAGTGTTCCATACTTAGTCCATCTGTTCTCAGCCACAAGAGGCAAGTGGCAGCCTCAGGTTTCTCATTTCATCTTCTCATTTTCGGGCTCCTTAGGAAACTGCTTTCAGTCATTAGAATGAGCTCACAGAATAATCTTAAGTGTGATGAATATTTGAATGGCTGCCACATAGTTATTTAATTAAACTAGGTGAAGTCATTAAGTACAATAGAGAGGGTTTAGCTGGGTGTAAGTGGTGCATGCCTGTAATCCAAGTGGCCTGGTTGACTGAGGCAGGAGGATAACAAGTTCAAACCCAGCCTCTGAAAAAGTGAGGCACTAAGTAATTTAGTGAGACCCTGTTTCTAAATAAAAATACAAAATAGGGCTGGGGATATGGCTTAGTGTTTGAATGCTCCTAAGTTCAGTCTCTGGTACACCATCCCATAATTCATTTATTCGCTAAAATGTTATATTTGCTCCATTTTGTGCGGAATGTCATAGTATTTGCTGAGAATTATTTTGAGTTTATTGTCAGCCTTTTCTATACTAAAATGAAAAGAAAATGTTTAAAAGCAAATGGGCTTTAATTTTACAAAACAAGATCTGTTTTATGAACATTAATGTTCTAGAGAGAAGATAATGTTTTCTAGCCATAGAAAAACCAAGTGGGATAAACAGAAATGACTACTCAGCTCACACACACTTCAAGCCATCACTAATCTCATATCTTAGTTAATAAGCAATTAATTCTCTAAAGTTAAGAGAGATTTTGAACAACCTTCTGATTATTAATTTGTACTAGAATTTTGATAAAATATTTGTGGCATAAATTGGGGAATCTACGCCAAAATGTAACTACAACATATCTCTCTATGATAAGGGAAGGAAAACAACTATTTTTCAAGAGTTCACAAGAATTTCTTCCAGGATACAGGTCCCAATGTACCTGTCATCTTAAAAATTTGGAAGCAATGAAGTACCTGTAGAAAAAAAAAGTAATTGATTTTGGGAAGTTATTGTTTTTTTTTATCAGTTAAATTCCCCTCAAATATAGAAGTTAGAATAAAAGTAGGGCAAATTAGGGGATCAAGATGGAGGTAAGGGGGGAAAGGGAAAGAACTGTTGCATACCACATAAAAATTATACTATATGAATTGTGAATATACCATTGTGAATCCCACATTTATGTATAATTATAATTCTCCAATAAAAAATGTAAATGAATTAAAGGAAGACTGGAAGAGTAGAAGAAGGGGAACAGGGGATGGAAGGTAATGAGGACAAGGGAAAGTACAAGGAAATGAATTAAAGTAAATTATAATACATGCATATGAGAATATGTAACAATGAGAACCACTATTATGTAAAATTGCAATGTAATAATAATAAATTTTTATTTAATTTCTTTTGGTTCTAGTGCAATTGCAGATGATAATAGCAATACCGATGAAGCCAGTAAACATACATATTCTACAATTTCTGTATTATAATATTATTAGAGACTGAGAGTAAAAATTGGAAGAAGTATACTATGACCTAGAGACTGTTCATTTTAATATAAAGTATTAATGGAATTATTTTTGTAATTCTTGTGAGCTAGACATTCTACATTTACCTCCATAACTGTTCACAATTTTCTCTTCCAATCCCATAATAAAAATAATCATCTCAATAATTCTTGTGTCTTGAGGTAGCTGAAAAGACTAGACTTAAGATAGAAAAGGTTATGAGATTTTACAGAAAGTGTCTTCCATCCATTTGCATTATAGGAATCACAATTTCCAGGTATTTGCAGGTGTGTAGGAGTTAAGACCATAAGTAAAACTCAGCATTGTACCCTCTCCCTGCTCACATTCTAGCACTGCTGCTTTACGCTATTTCACTTTTGTCATGTTAATCTCTATGATTCCATTTGCTTATGGATACAGTGTTTGAGAATTAAACTAAGTAATATCATAGATATTTACACAGTGGTACCTGGTGAGTTTTCAGTAAACATCAGCTATTATTTTATTTATTTATTTTTATTATTATTTTTTAAATTTTTTTTTAGTTTTTTCGGCGGACACAACATCTTTGTTTTTATGTGGTGCTGAAGGTCGAACCCAGGCCACACGCATGCCAGGCGAGCGCACTACTGCTTGAGCCACATCCCCAGCCCAGCTATTATTTTTAGTAGAGAACAGAAAACATTGTAATACTTGCTAAAAGCACATTTCTTGACATCAGGAATGGACAACGTTGGTGCTTTTTGATCTAGAGAAAGGAGTATTGGAATGACTGTTTCTAGGTCAATCGATATTAAAGTTTGCACATGATATCCAGTTCAGAGATCTGAATAAAAACTAAATATGGACAAAAAATAGTTTTCCACACATTAGAATTTTAGTTTTTCTTTTATGCTACCTAGATTTCATCAAGAAATAAGATTTTTTATGGTAATCAAGTCTGTTTCCAAAAACAAAAAACAAACAAATAAACAAAACTACAGATTAACAAAAATGGGGTAAAAATGTTAAAAGAGAAAGAAGCCATTGTTCACAAAGCACTTTGTCTGATATTTAAAGTAAGTGAACACTATGAAAAGCATAAATGTGGTTTTTAATCTATATTAGCATGGACATATAGTTTTTCCAAAATCATTTTTATTTTTATTTTTAAATTCTACTTATAAGTTTCAGCATTAGATGTTCTATGAAGAAAATGAGGTGTAGGGCTCTTTCTACATAAGGTTACCTTTGAATTTTCTTTATCTTTTATCATTTACTCAAATGGTTCTGAATGCTAGGAACTTCCAGCTTTTCCTGAGTATTTGCTCATCTCTTGGCCTGCTATGAATTTAAGTCTTTGATCCTCATGAGAATTAATATGCCAATAAAATCAAAAGCCATTGTGGTTTCCATATCAATGGCACAATGAAATTTGATAGAAATTGTCAAAAAACAGTTTTTCTGGTACTTTAAAAAAGTAGGTTACAATTGATCTTCCCAGAGATAAAAGATGATTGTGTCAACTCTATTCTTTCTATTTTTTTTTGTTTGTTTTTTGCCAAAATATAGGGGGGAAAGGTAAATGAAATCATAAGAAGTGAAATTGAAAGTATCTTACACTTGTAAATGTTACCAAATCTTGCAACAATGAAGTTGAAAAGTACAATACTTTTCTCTAATTAAGTTAAAGTATTTTAGAACATCTACCATAAAGTATATTTGTAAACATCTTAATAAATCATGGTAATTAGCCAACTGATTAAGACTTTCAAAAGTAACAAAGATGCAAATGATTCATGAATTTTTATAACCACAGTAAATTTCAATTAGGAATTTAATCCAAATGTACTACTCATCATACAGAAAACTAAAATATGTAGGTTAAAAAAATTAAAAACAAAGCTGCCATAAACAGAAGCATGAGTGTAAAAATGTTCTTCAAATATTTTAAAAGCCTACTTGGGCCTAGATATTCAAGCATGTTACAACTTACTCTGCTAGACACTGAATATAAACACCATGAGGTATTCTTTGACCATGATTATTGGCTAATGTCCCGTTATAACAAACAGAGAGGCTCCTGTAAATTTTAAGAAATGATATATCAAGAATTACTGTTTGGGTTTTTTATCTTTCTAGACATAATAACTCAAAGATTAAAAAACAATAAAACTAATGGATATGTGGACAGTGAGCTATGGGGATGAAATTTTAGAAGCCAACATCAATTTCTTTGGGTTGGGCTGGCCCACGTGAATTACATGGACACATTAGGTAAGAACTGTTACTTTTTCTATATTTGCCTGACTTCACTGCTGTGATAATGTCAAGAAAAAAGAGAAAAGAGTCAATCAAATTTGGTTGCTATAACTTTTTGAAACATTTTATTCTATTTCAATACCTTTTAACCACACACCTCCAAATACTTAAGCACCGTATGTTTATCTTATAGCCCTTTTTATTAAAATCTATGAAACTCATGTGTCAACATGGGAAACTTACTTGCATTTCAACAGTGCTTGTAAAAGGGTTTAAAGTAC
Organism: Spermophilus citellus; assembly: GCF_964194105.1. Classification (NCBI taxonomy): domain Eukaryota; kingdom Metazoa; phylum Chordata; class Mammalia; order Rodentia; family Sciuridae; genus Spermophilus; species Spermophilus citellus. Next base: position 60,793,670 of record NC_138184.1, read on the forward strand.
AAAAACAACTTGAATGAAGGGAAATTTTTAGAAACATAAACATGAAATAGTGTGGTAGGATCTCTAGAAAACTGCCTCCACTGAATCCTATATTTCTAATGAATTTTTGCTTTACACATTGATATTTTAGGATCTCATCAGTCATTTCAACCTACTGTTGAACCCTGATGCAAAGAAAAGACCACTAATTCCAATTCTAAATCAAATTAAAGCAAGCTTGCATTTGTGTACACAAAGAGAGCTGATCAGTGACTGTCTCCCGTAACATGGGCTAGAGACCAGCACCCCAGCTTTCTAGGAACAAGATTTCATATCACAAAAAGTTGTAAAGGGGGGGGGTGTCTTGAGAACTTACAGATGACAGGATTTTGACAAGCACAATACAAAGGCAGATAGTAGGTTAATGATCAACATTGCATGATATTTTAAGGTAGGGAGAAAATTCATATCCCAAAATCTGAATTTATGAGGCACAACTAAGGTTTTAGAGAGGTTTGTTATCTGGTCAGGAAAAGCCAGGCATGAGTGAGAATTTCAAACAACTTGTCATGAAAAGTTAATTTCTGTTTTACTATAAATTACTCTGATTTCATGACTATGTAATGAGATGGTCCCCAATCTTGAGATGGAATTAGGCTGGATTCATCATTACAAGGACAGACCTTCACTGAAGCAAATTTTATAAAAAATGATTAAGTTTAAATAGTAGTTTATACTATTTACAATTTAACAATTTGTTTTTAATATACAAATAAAATAGACATTATGAAACACTCAATTTTCTTAATTGTATCTCCAGTTTTGATTTGGTATATATGAAATGTATGAGTGAAAATCAAATCTAGATTTTGGTTGGAAAGTAATTCCTCAAGTCATTACTATATGAGATTGTGAAGAATGCATTAATACTAAATATTCATATTTTTTCCTGTCCTGGGGATTGAACCCAAGGCCTTGTGCATGCAAGGCAAGCACTGTACCAACTGAGCTATATCCCGAGCCCTCATATTCTTATTCTGAATTTGTTTAGTTTGAACTTTCTGGCCCAGGGTGAGCATATGAATAATCTTACCTATAATTTTGACAAGCTATGCCCAAACTCAAGTGTTCATATACACTTAAAGAGTTAGTGTTCATCACATACACTTGGGAATTTTTATTCTTCTTTTCTTCCCATTACAATCAAACTACCTGGGCAAAGTCCTGGAGTCAGATAACTATAATAATCCAAACTGTTATTCTTCTAACAAAGCACAGACTTGCCATTAAGTTTTAATAAATGATGTACCACATTATTTATTCATTTGTTTGTTTGTTAATCTTTTAATTTTGTTTTACTTAATAGTTCAACTTTCATTAAATGTAGCACGATAAATTTAAAACTGGGACTGTGTGAACCTAAAGATCATAATGTAGCATGTTATCATGCACAGTCACAAAGTGTAACTAGTTTATAACTTCGTGCATAGCTACTCTTACTGTAAATAAAGTTTGTCTTTCAATAGGAACAGTGGAAAATGATACAGTAAATTTGTGGTTGCTGTCTGCGTCAAGGGTTTCTGTAAGAGGCCACTAGATGCTAGTATATAAGCATACCTTGAAAGCACTCTGGATTTTGTTCCAGTCTAGTGCAATAAGGTGAATAGCAAATTAAAGTGAGTCCCACAATTGTTTTGGGTTTTCTTTGGATATGAAAATACATTTACAATATATTGTAGTTCATTAATTATGCAGACACTATGTCTTAGAAAAGTGTGTACATTGATTTAAAAAAATCTTTATTGCTAAAAGTAGCAGTGATCATCTTAGCTGTTTGAAAAATGGAGCTGATAGATTTTCTTGAGACAGGTTTTACAAAAGTACATATAGGAAATATATGCAATATTTGAGAAGGACAATAAAATAGATTGTAATAAAATGAGACATCTCAGTACTGAAGAAGGCCCAGCTATATCCAGAGAAGCACAGTCAGAATTAACTAGGTTGTACTTAGAAAATAAACACCCTTCCAATTTATAAAATTGAGACTAAAATGAAATCTAATGAAAGTTAAATGGCAAAGAATATAACTATGCCATTTACTGTTTCTACTGTTGTTGTTTTTTTTGACACTGTAGCTTTTCTGACCCTAAAGGGCATAACTTCTTAAGCTGTTTTGTGCATGAGTGTGTGTTTGTGTGCATTGTGTTTGTTTGCCCATTAGGAGTGGGAACTCTGATTGAACCCAGGAGCATTCTATAACTGACCCACAACACAACTATATCTCTAGCCCTTTTTAAAATTATATTTTGAGGCATGGTCTCTCTAAATGGTGCATGATGGACTCAAGCTTGTGATCCTCCTGCCTCAGTCCCTTTAGTCCCTTGGATTACAGACATGTACCACTGCATACAGGGCATGCCTTTCTAGAGAGAGCTAAATCCTAGAGAGTCATCATATTCCCAGCATGTTCACCTTTATCAAATTAACTTATATAGGTCCCACATCACCAGTCTCTTCCCTATTGGGATCCCACACTCTTAGTTCACTATCCAAATGCCCTAATTACACCAGGTCCAAGTGCCAGATTACATGTGATTGCCCTTGTCCCCTAAAGCCAATTAGAATTATTAATAATTTCATACTAATACCAAACCTGCTTGTGCTGACTCATCTTTTCTTTCTGCACAAATAAAATAAAGTCTCTTTTCCATGTTTTCCCTTACCTTCCATGCTCTCTGCCTTCTGACAAATGCTGGTGCTTCCCACATTCCCTGGTACAACTGTTTGAAAAAACTGTACCAGTCTGTGAGAGTCAAATTTCTTTCTGTGAGTCTTATAATACTCAATTAAAACAAACCCAAGGTATACTTCCAACAAGACCAAACTTGCATTCTCAAAAGAACCAGGGCAATTACATCCATAGCTTGAACCCCTGGGCCTGGGTCATTAGGGAAGCCCGTCCTTTATTTTCTGTTAACCCATTCTCTGTTAGTGCTGAGGAACAGGAAAAGCTGCCAGAGGTGGGTGGAGGAAGGCTGCAGCACCTGGGAAGGAGGAATTGTGCAAGCACTATTCCTGTTGCACACATTCTCTTCTGTCATGGCTGCAACCTTGGGTTACAGAAGAGGCACAGGAGCAGAAAAAAGCCAACAACAGTCTGGAGTAGGGCTAGACTTGGACACAAGAATCAAATGCTAGTTCTTGTCTCACCTCCTCAGTTACCTTCCCAATGAGCAATTTTTTAATATGTATTTTTTTAAGTTTTAGATGGATACAATAGTTTTTATTTTACTGTTATGTGGTACGAAAATCAAACCCAGTGCCTCATGTGTGGCAGGTGAGGACTCTTATGACTGAGCCACAACATCAGCCATGCCCCCATCAATGAACACTTTACAGCATCAAAAAGGCAGGTCATTTTCTTTTCCAGTTGTCCTTACAATCATGTTAGACTAACCACGAGAAAAAAATAGCCTGTCACAACTTAACCCCTCCTCCTATGGATTACTATTATTGGGGCCTGTGACCAGAACTATGCCACCCCCAGGACTCAGGACTGTGGGAAAAAGGCCAGCCTGCCATGCTCAGGGACTAGGACCTATAAAATTCTAAAAGATTTTTCTACTATAGTTCCATGGTCATTTCTCTCTCTAATCAATGCCCCTGGTGCATATCACTTCCTGGACACTGCAGTAAAATTATCCTCAGCACTCTGACACTTTAGGGATTCTGATGAGACTCAGAGAAGCTGATGACTTGGCTGTAGAGTGCCACTGGGGTGTCAGGAGGAAACTGCTCTCTCGCCATATAGTGATTGCGAGGTGCAAGTAAAGGGTTCTGCACACCATGACCCAGGATCTTCCATGTAAGAAAAATGTGTCCCTTCCAATAGTAGACACAGCACAGTGACATGGCTTTAAGAGATTTTTAAACAACAGATTAGCCAATGCTTTCACCTCTGGAATAGAAATAAATGTCATAACATTTTCAGGCTGGTTGAGGGTCTTAAAGGGTACACTGCAACAGGATTTTCTGGACTCCTAGGCACTAGAGAACACAGTGTGTAGCACTTTGGTCTCAGCATCTGTCTACCTGGACTGGACCTAGACAACCTTGGAAGCCTGTCTGCCTGGGGTGTCTATCAATAAGGCCAGCATTAAAAGTTTTTTTCAAATTCGTGAAAAAGATCCTGCCCTTGAAGGAAAGACCAAAACAGATTGTCAGTTCCAATTGTGAACCTGGAGGGATTATAAAAATTAGAATCCCTGTGACTGATACTGTAGTTGTTGACCTTGGCCTGAGAATCTGCATTGCTACGAAGTTCTTCAGTGAAACTCATGTTGGTCTGTGACCTATCTTTAAAAGATTCCCAACTAGAGTGTGACTTAGGCCATACATACTGCTTTATCTTTAAAGAGACAGAAAGATGTGAGTTGTGAGAACATGGATTTAAGGGAATAATTCTATGCAGTGGGCCCCATTGTGCTGATTCTCACATGCTTTCTTTTCAAGAAGCAACTTGCATGAATCTCTGCCTGGCCTCAGTACATAGGACATGTCACATTCCTCAGGAAACTCTCTGTTTTCTGTAGGAGAAATACAGGCCTGAAATAATGTTGATAAGGGAAACCCAAGTGATCTTGAAGGGCAAGACTTCTATGATCCTTTCTATAAACCAGATTTTGAAACTCAGGAACATAAAGATAATTCCTTCTAATCATAAAATCTGTAAAATTTTATGATTAAGAATCTAATGAGAATCAGTCTACAAGGGCCAAAGTGACCTAGAGTGGTTATGGCAGTGAGGACTTGACAGTCTGAAATCATACAGCTGTCAGTCAAAAGCCAATATGTGGTCATGAGTGGGACTCTGGAAATTTCTCTGGGACCCTTAAATAAAACTGGAGTTCAGAAGACTCACACAGACTCTCTCATTTCTGAGAGAGTTCCCACTCTTTCCTTTAAGAGTATCCCTTTCCCTTGTTCTATACCTTAAATAAACTCATGCCTGCTATTCTAAGTGACATCGCTGAAATCTTTCTGACTTGATCACAAGAATCAGGGTTTGAAGGAAAGTCTGCACTGCCCCAGTTTCCCAGAAGTCACAAGGCCTGTGACACTAATTTAAGACATTTACATGGTCTTTATTGATATTGTTCCAGATACACTGTCAATATTTCTGCAACTTTAGTCAAAAGCTATTTCAGGAAAACCAAAGATAGAAAGTGTTAGAATAGAGATAAATGCCAGGACTGTCTTTTCCTTCACACACTCTAGTAGATAGGTTTATCAGGAGAAAAAGTTGAACCTTTTCCCGAGCATCAAGGGCCCTTGTTCTCCACTGCAACATACCAATGTTCAGTGATGCCAGATACTCATCCTCCGCATTCCCCAAGGCCAGGTTTTATATGTCTTCTCAAGATAGATATAAATTTCTATTTGTTTTATGCAAAGATATGCATGTAAGATTTTCTATGTTAGAAATTTAAAAACACAAATGGAAAGTCTCTGCACCATACAACCAGCATAATTTTTCATAAAGTAGTCAATGACAGCCTGCAGTCTCCAGAATAAGGTGTTAATGGGTTCTTGGTCCAATAAGCAAACTGTGCTTTCAGCCAATCAAACATGAGCCATGTTCTGAGATCCTCCCTCCACCTTGTTTACCAAATCAAAGAGCAACTACATTTGGCCAATCAGAAATGATCATTGGTCTGACACTCCACCAATGAGAATCCACAACTAGTTATATTATCTGTTTTATTCACTTATTTGCCTCTGTTGATGTGGTTTTTAATATGCTTTGCAGATCTAATAAAAAGTGTTTTCCTGAAACTAGAGAGAAATTGTTACAGATGTATGCCTCCTGAAAAAAAAGTTATTTATAATAAAGAAAAAAAGCAAGCACTTTCACAGTTTATATAACAATTGCACACCATACGCATAGTGCCTGTATCCCATGGGAATGTTTTATTTTAAAATCCCAAAGGAAAAAAAAATACAATCTCCCTTGGATTATATTCATCTTTATACCAGGCCAGTAGCAAAACATAATTTTTTACCTTCTTTGCACAAAGATGAGCCCATGAAGGAAGAAGCAAGTCTCTAGAGCTGTTTAAAGCCATGATCCAACATGTGACCAGTATTAGGTTATTATCAGGTTTTTATGGACATATAGTTTTTTTCTTACATTTTTTTATCCAGGCAGTATAGTTGTGAAACCAGGGCAAAGAACAAGTAGCTGATTGTCAAAAAAAAAAAAAAAAAAAGAAATGGGTAGATAGTAACTTCACGAGAGAACGGATCACATTTTCAACACAAGTATTCACCCCTGGGTGGCTCTCTTCCTATTCTTTTGGTCACTTTGGTCACATAGGCAAAATGAAAGAAGGAGGGGACATAAAAAGAAAGAAAACCTAAAATATATAAAAGGACAAAATGACCCCACTTTTTCAGGCATCAGTTCTGGACTTCCTTATCTACAGAACAGTATCTCACTCTTTCTCTTGATCTCTCTGTCTCTGTCTCTTTCTCTCTTTCTTTCTCTCCCTCTTTGTGTGTGTGTGTGTGTGTGTGTGTGTGTGTGTGTTGTATCCTTTAAATAAAACTTGTTTTCTTCTCTCAGCATTTCTTGGGTATTCAATCATTAAAACATGGGGACACAATTCTGATTTTCAAGACCAGTTTCAATTGCACATAATGCTGAGATTTGTGCTTACATATTTGTTCTTGCACACAATATAACAATGCAATTTGGCTACTATCACTCCCCAGCACTTTCCCACTGTTATAGATTGTAGGCTTGGTGTCTCCCAAAAGCTCATGCATGAAACAATGCAAGAATGTTCAGAAGAGAAATGATTGGGTTATAGGAGTTTTAGTCCAATCAGAAAATTAATCCCCTGTTAGAGGTTCACTAAGCTGTAACTGAAGGTGGATAGGGTATGGCCTGAGGAGGTGTGTACTGAGGGGCATGGCTTTTCAGGTCAGGTCTTTCATTCACAGCAATGAAAAAGGTGATTAAAACACCCCCTTCCTCCCTACTGCTCACCCCTTTGTCTCTTACCTCTACTGAACTTCCTTTGATTATTAGAAGAACTACCCCCTGCTTTGTTTTCCTTTTTTCTCTCTAGTTTCCATATATCACATATGACACTTAACTTTCTGTGTTTGGCTTAGTTCACTTAATATGATGGTAAATAGTTTCATCCATTTTTTCCTCAAATACATAATTTCAGTTTTCTTAAAGGTGAATAAAACTCCATTGTGTGTGTATGTGTATATATATCACATTTTTTTTTAATCCATGCATGCATTGATGGACACCTAGGCTGCTTTAATTGTTTGACTATTGTGAACTGTGCTACTATAAACATGGGTATATATGTACCAATGTAGCATGATGACTTCTGTTCATAAGAATCAATAGTGCAGAGTGGTGTAGCTGAGTCATAGAGTGTTTCCATGCCTAGGCTTTCAAGGAGCCTTCATATTCATTTCCATAGTGGTGTTAATTTACTTTTCCCCCAAACGTATCTAAGTGTCCCTTTTTTCTCCACATTCTTGGCAACATGTATTATTTGTATTCTTAATGGCTGCCATTCTGACTGATGTGAGACAAAATCTCATGATGTTGAACAATTATTCATATATTTGGCCACATTTGAATTTCTTCTTTTGAGAAGTCTGTTTAGTTCTTTTTCCCATGTATTGTTTGGGTTGTTTGATTTGATTTTTTTTTTTAGATTCATTATTCTGTTGTTTCTTGTTACAATTTTCTTGTCCCTCCATTACTACAGAAAAAGAGAAAACAATAGGTGAGTCAATACTCCTGGTTTCAATTGACAGAAAAGCAACCCAAACTAATGTAGGTAATGGTTGTGTGTGTATGGGGGTACTTTTACAAGTAAACCCTGAGGGTATTTGTGAATGCAGGCACAGCTGGTATCAGTGATCCAAAGGCTTCATTTTTCAGTGCCCATTCCATTTTTTGACCACCCTTTTATCTTTAAGACGAAAGTAAGGTTTTCATGCTCACTTTCTTTGAGTAATTTGGGGCCTCTGTAACAATTTGTCTGGACTAGCCCAAGCCAAGTTGGCAGGCTAAGTGCCTTCTTATTTATGAGATTTCAGTGATTTGACTCCTTAGGCTTGGTCACTTGTGCCATCTCACCCCATATGGAGTGAAATGAAGAGGGGGTGGGGAACCCAGAAATCTCAGGAGCTAATTCTAGAAGACAAAATATCAATAATATTAATACTGAAGAGAGATAAAAACCTTTGGACAGACACCACTCTGACTTGAAGGGGAACAGCTGTGTTCACCAGAAACCTAGGAAGCCTCCATCTGAAGCATCTTCATCTTCATCTGAGGCAGAGTCTCAGGCTCAGCTTGGAGAATTAGAGCCACCAGGTCAAACCACAACACAAATAAACTCTGTGCTCCTCTTGCACAAGCAATTTTTTTAGGCATTCCTACAGTCTCCCTTGAACACTGAGAGCAAGATGAGAGAAGTCCCAACTCCTCCCAATGAGGAGTCTAGAAGGTTGTATCCCAAATGTGACTTCATTACCAGGCTCCTGGTCCTGGCCACTGTATCCAGCTCCTAGCACTGTCCAAGAAATTAGGGACGAGGACATCTTGACTTCACAGATGCGGAGACCAGGGCTGAGAGGAAGTTAAACTCCCTGCCCAAGACCACTGACCTTGAAAGTGGTATAGCCAAAATATGAAGCCAAGTCCACCCTACAAAGATGGGTTTTGAATCAGTTTTCAGCTTCCAGATCACTGCTTGTCTACCTCAGGTACAAGGAGATTCTTAGAGACCTAAAGGAGGAATAAGGGGGAGCAGGAAGGATGAAGGCACCCTGAGAGAGATAAACCCTCACAGAGACCCTGCACTAATCAGTAAGTTGCAAAGTTTGGAAGAATTCCTGTCTACTCCTGTCTTCTAGGCATTTCCATATTTATTCCCATGTCACATTTGTAATTTTGGCACATGTATTATTATTTGTTTGGTCATTTTTCTTAACTTGATTTGCCTGTTACACTTCCAAAAGTGTATTTAAAACCTCAACAATTTATAGCAATTATCAATCAAATAAGTATTAATTGCCTCAAATAAAATTAATTTCTAGCCAGGCATGGTGGCACATGCCTGTAATTCCAGAGGCAAAGGAAGCTGAGGCAGAAGGATTGTGAGTTCAAAGACAGTCTCAGATTGCAGAATCACATCGGTTACACATCACATTTTTACATACTGTAATCTGTATTTGGGGTAAAAATGGGAGTTCATAACCCACTTGATTCTAATGTATGAAATATGATTTCTCAAGAGCTTTGTAATGTTGTGAACAACCAATAAAAAAATAAATAAAATAAATAAAAAAATTAAAAAAAAGACAGTCTCAGTAAAGGTGAGGTGTTAAGCAACTCAGTGACACCCTGTTTCTATATAAAAATACAAAAAAGTTCTGGGGATGTGGCTCAGTAGTTGAGTGCCCCTGAGTTCAATCCCTGGTACCCTCTCCCCCCAGTTTTTTTCAAATCCCATAGAAATAATAAACCAAATACTGGCCATCTGTGAACCATTCTCAGGCTCAGCTTGGAGAATTAGAGCTAGCAGGTCACGCCACAACACAAATAAACTCTGATCTCATCTTACACAAGCAATTTTCCAGTCATGCCTGCATTCTCCCTTAAACTCTGAGCAAGATAAGGGAAGTCTCAACTCCTTCCAATGATGAGTCCAGGAGGTTGTACTCCAAATGTGGCCTCATCACCAGGCTCCTAGTTTTGGCCACTGTATCCTTAGTTTCTGACCACATACCCTTGCAGACATATGATATTCAGGGGCTATGGTGCCTTCCAGTACTCTTTGGCCTGACAATTTAGTCATATCAAAATTCCGAATTTACCTCTTCTGTGATAATTACCAGTTATGTGCTCTGGGAAGAAGAAACTAGGTTTGCACATTGTCTCCAGGAAGCCAGGCAGTATTAAGTTGAGCAGAGTCACACATTTGCCCTCTGTCCTTCTGTCCAGCATCTGCTCAAATGTCTGCCAGAGTACAATCACCATGGGAAGAAAGAGGAGTCACCAATTCCTAAACAAGAAGGACCTTTGGTAGCATGAGAGAAAAGCCGTTCACAGAGAAGAAAGCCAGTGCTGAGTGCTCTTGTCTTTCTGTCTTGCACAGCCATCTTGGACAGAGAGATATTGGACCAAAGTCCCCTGACTCCTGGTAAAAGTTTATCATTTATTCAACTCAGAATATTTCTAACCTAAATTACATTGAGCTCATAGACCCAGGGATAGAGAATGAAAAGACTAGAATTGTCTAGTCTCTGTGCTATGGTCATTTGTCACAATGACATTCTATCCCTGGCAAAAGAACCACATGACCTGATAGATTCTAGTGATTCTATGGAGTTAGAAATCAGAGGCTTGGGTTACCTAAGAAAATATAAACAGCCTACCTTTTCCACCTGCAGCCATACTAAAGACTCCAGTGCTTCCCATCTTGTGGAAGATGAAGCTCAAACCTGTTACTGCATATAGATTCAAATTTATCTTTCTCAGGAAGCAATATAGAATAACTGTGTCTTAGAGGAGGCAGGCTGTGGCATAAGCCTTTGTCTCTCTCAGGTGGCCACTCTACTTCCTGCTGCTCAGCCCTGTTTCTCAAATGAGCTTCAGCCTGGACACTTCTGGCTCCTCTCTTAGTGCTAGTGGGGGATGGCTAGGAGAACATGCTGATTTCCACCTGCCCAGATCAAGCACAACTACACCAGGAGGAGAGCTTAGTAGGCATGAGAGACACAAGGAGGCTAAGGATACAGGGATCCAAACAATTCAAGGGCAGAGCTTGTGCCACAGAAATAGTCCTTGTACACACTCAGAGCCTCAGAGCTGCCTGGGACACTGTAGGGGCTGATGCTATTAATAATTACTCATAAGTAGATTGTCTTTAAATTCAAGTGTATATTGTACCACACAAATTATCAAACATAAAGAATTAATGCAAAAATGTGTTGGGTGTGCTGGATCTAGCATTTAATGCACAGTAATTGACCACTACAAGCAAATTAAACAATCCTAGGGCATCCACAAGTCCCAAAAGACCTCTGTTGCCATGCAAGTTCTCTTAGCCAAAGAGCAGACATTGTTATTGCCCTGTGAATTTTTTGGCCAATGGTTGCATGTCAGAAAATGGTGGAGTCCATGTGGGGATGGACAGCAGTGTGGCCAGTCTCACTGATGTCCTTGTAGCAGACTCATTGATGTGCCGGGACAAGTGGTTTAAATATAGTTCCAAGTTTGTGATGTTTGTTGGTGATTGGTACACCCAGTTAGAGTCTATGTCAATTGGAAATGTCAAGTGAGGTTGTGAAATTGCAACAATATATGTTCTTTGTGCATTTCCATGGAGATATACTCCTTATCAATTGCAACCAGTCATTGCTAAACATGCCTGTGGCCAATTCCCCTTATATCTCCCTATCAATTGCAAGCAGACATGATTAAGTATGCCTATGGCTACTATTCCTTATAACTAGCAACATAGTGAGTCCCAGCATGTCCCAGAATGTATATGGTGGATGTTCTTTACAGACAGCCAACTCTTCCCTGCATGCCCTACACAACAATCACTGAAAGTTCAACCTAGGAAGCTCTTCCAGGTGTGCCTAGACTGCCCTGCCTCATTGAAGGGGCTATAATGGAAGAATGACATTGAATTTTGCAGAATCCACGTCATCTTGAGGTTATTTTTTCTTAAATGTTTAGGCTTGAACATTTATGTTCAATGCATATGGGAATGAATGTGTCAGTGTTTGCTTGGGCATTGAGCCCTGACCCTAACCTCAGCCAGTTTACAATCCAGGGTGAATATTCACAAGTGAACCATTTGATTCTAGAACTGGAACTCAAAGTCACCAGACCATGCTGCCAGCCACTGCCACAATTCTCTGTATCTCTTCCTTTGTCTCTCTCCCTGCTGGCCACCACCATCACTAAGACCCCACCAGGGATTTCCTTCATTAGCACAGTTTAAGACCATATGTTGACATACTGCTTATTAAGACTAGGGTAAAACTAGAGTTCTAATCCTCTTGCTGTTGTTGCTTCTTGTTGGGATGTTACTTGTACTGTCCAGAAGATTCTAAGATAGACCAGACCATGCGTGCTACAGTCTGACAGCCTTCAGCACAGCATCTGGCCCAATATGACTGAAAGGGATGGCTGCATTAATTGAACCAAAATAAGACAAAACTGTACTGACATCAAGTTGTGACTCCCAAAAATGTATGGCATGTTATGGCTGGGAGGATATTTGGCACTTTGTTACTAATCTAAGCTTGGCTTCACTAGAGAAATGGCCTTTCTAGAACTTGTCTTAGCTAGAAAAATGGCCTATCCCTCTCACCAAAACCTGTGGGGCAGGCCTGAATTCTGTTAGCCTACATGTCATGGGGAAAGTGGAGTTCCTTGCCCCAACAGGTCGCAATTTTTGTCCTTCCCCTAGATCCCTTCCCTCTTCTCATCTAACATTCATTTTAGATAACTATGTTATGGGAATCTGAATATGTGCCTTAAGATTCCCAGGTAATCGTTCAAAAAAAAAGATTGTTTCCATTTTATGAATGGAGAAAAACTCATCCCCAAAATAACTTGGATGCTGTTACCGAGAAACAAAAGTCAAATTTATTTAAAAGAGGCATGCAACCAAATTGATGTCATTGTAGCCTGATGATGAAATGACTTTAAGTACATTCCAATATATCTGAATCTCTACCCCAGTGAAGGCTGCAAAAGATGTCAGAAACTGAGAGAAAGGTAGAGGTTCAGGATGCTGCACAGAGGAGAAGAAAGAACTCCACATCCCATCTCCATTCATCCAAGAAGGGATCCCAGGGAGAAGAAAGTCTCAAGGCCTCCCATGTTTAACTAGGTCAAAGAGAAGCAGGATACATTTTAGTGGATTAGTGAGACTCCTAATGGATTTCTTTATGGTCAAGTCTATAGAGTTATTTGCAAAATAAGGAAAATCTAGAATCAGCTTTCCTGGACTCAAAATGAAAGACAAATATTTTTTTCTTGAAAAGAGAGAGACATATAGCTCAGTTGTTAGAGTACTTGCCTAGGCCCTGGGTTTGATCCCCAGCACCACCACAAAAAAAAAAAAAAAAAAAAATTTAGGGCTGGGGATGTGGCTTAAGCAGTAGCATGCTCGCCTGGCATGCATGCGGCCCAGGTTCGATCCTCAGCACCACATACAAACAAACATGTTGTGTCCGCCGAAAACTAAAAAATAAATAAATATTAAAATTCTCTCTCTCTCTCCCTTCTCTCTCTCTTAAAAAAAAAAAAAGAAAAGAGAGAGACACTTGAGCCCATCTTAACAATAAGTCTTCTCTGTATTATGTGACTTTTTTCATCATTGAAACCTGGGGAGCAAGACAGCACACTTAGCTCCCTTTTGAAACAGATAAGCTCTGTTTGCAGAGTGAGCACTTCAATATGCTGTTTTATTCATTTACTTAATTATTTTTCTCTTGAAAAACACAGAGTATTCAGCTATAATTAAAAATGAACACCTGGACACTGCCTTTGCAGGTTTTGTAGGAAGTCAGGTGAGTGCCTAGTGCATGGGACCCAGGTGACTGGCCTGAAATCAGGGCAACCATCCAAGTTGACTTTGGTTTGTGCAAGTCTGTCATCATGTGGCCACTGCATATATTTCTCACCAGTGAGCTATGGATCCCAGATGTCCAGTTGGGTTTTACACTGTCTAAACTCTTTGATTCATATCTTCTGTAATGATTGCCATTTTCTGCCTCTAGCTAGAATGTAGGTTTAAGATGTTGATTAACCTCAGTTGAAAAAAAAAATAAGGTTCTAATGCTGCCACTCAGGTCCAAGTCTTCTCCAGGCATCTGCCAGGCCTGCTGTAAGCCTCCAACAAAGTGTGCAGGAATTTAATGACAAATTTTCAAGAGGCTGAAACATCATTCCTGTGTTTGGATTGATTAGCATTAACACAAGTGACACAAACATGATAAAGATGAGAGATGGGAAGAAAACCTCTCATTGAAAAGCTTTCCTTTCTTCAATATTCAGCATCAGAGTCCATCAGTGGAACACCTTGTTATAGTTAAAGCTTCATCCTGGGGTTTCATAAACTGCCTTCCAGATGACTCAAATATAATTGAATCAAGCCTTTATTGAAGCACACCAGTGGTGACTGACCAGAACAAAAAGCTGTTCCCCTGATCAGCCCTGAACAATTGCAAGGTGCTGCTTATAAGCCTGAAAACCACAAAAGGGATGTTTGGGGTCTAGCCAAGTCAAGCAAGCCAGGTTACAGAAGAGAAAGTGTGCAGTCAAGTGGTGGGAAGCCTAACCAATCACAGTTAGCCCAGTAACCCCATTACAGAAACAGAGCCCCATTACTCTAGTTACAGAAACAATGCCACATTAGGGAGTTCCATGTTCTTAAAGGTTTCTATAGCAAAAGGAAAAGAACATATTGCCCCAGTCATGACCCTTCTACTTGGCATGGTTGTTTTACAGAATGGAGTCACAAAAGAAAATGGAGTCACATTTGCTTTTACTATCACAACCTGGAAAGACTTATTTGGGAGGCAGAAAATGGTGGTTGGCTAAAGCAAGAGTCTGGGTTACTTAGGCTTCATTTATCAAATAATTTTCTCTCAGAAGCCTATGACCTTATCATGGGCACTCATGTCACCACATGCCCAAATACAATATGTCAACTCTTTCTCATCTGAAATCCAGATTCCAATTCTCTGAATTTTCATGGTACTGCCAGTAATTTTATATGTCCCACCTTAATTTCCTTTTTCTCTACACCCTCTCTCTTTTAAAAAAAAAAAATCTGCTGCATGCCTCTATAGACAATGTGGTGGTACTTTAAATCTCTTTAGATCAGCCTGTTCTCTAATTAATAAACCTTAATTAAATTTCTCACATATTCAATATTAACCAATATTTTGATATGTAAAGTGGTGTTGAGACAAACTCTAGCTGGTATTTGCCTTTGAAAAAACTGTGAAAGATATGGAAAAATAAGTTGAAGCACATTTTCCCTAAGTTTTTGTCATTTAAAATTACAGGACTCAGCCAGAGCAAAGGAACACAAAAGGAACAATTACCTGACTGATCCCTGACCCCCCACATTAATCAGTCTGTTGACCCCAATATGATAAGCCCCAGGGAATACCCTTTTCACATTCCTGTCCCATGCTAATGACTCAGCAAGACCCCAATACAATAAACCCCAGAAATTGCCTTCACAACCTAAAGAAAACCTACAGAGGGGTTGGAGATGTGGCTCAAGTTGTAGCATGCTCACCTGGCATGTGTGAGGCACTGGGTTAGATCTTCAGTACCATAAAAATAACATAAAGGTCTTGTGTCCACCTAAAACTAAAATAAATAAATAAATAAAATAAAAAAGAAAGCCTACAAAATCCAGACCCTGTATATAATGCCACAAAGCAACTCTTAGCAAATACAAAGAAGTAGAGATACTACCGTGCATTTTATTAGATCATAATGAACTGAAATTGGAAATCAATGACAAAATAAAAAATAAAATTTTCTCCATCACCTGGAGGCTAAACCATATGCTACTGAGTGAACAATGGGTCACAGAAGACATCCAGGAGGAGATTAAAAAATTCTTAGAGGTAAATGAGAACATAGGCACAACATATCAAAATCTCCGGGACACTATTAAATCACTACTAAGAGGAAAATTCATTGCATGGATTTCATTCCTTAAAAGAAGAAAAAGTCAGCAAATAAATGACCTCACACTACATCTCAAAGCCCTAGGGGTCTGTGTGGGAGAATCAGCATCAAAAGCAGTAGAAGGCAAGAAATAATTAAAATTAGAGCTGAAATTTATAAAATTGAAACAAGAAAATGCAAAAATTGACAAAGCAAAAAGTTGGTTCTTTGAAAAAATAAATAAAATTGACAGACTCTTAGCCATGCTAAAAAAGAGAAGGAGAGAGAGAACTCAAATTACCAGCATACATGATGAAAAATGTAATATTACAAAAGACACTGCATAAATACAGAGGATAATTAGAAATTATTTTGAAATCTTATACTCCAATAAAATAGAAGACATTCAAATCATAGACGAATTTCTTAAGTCATACAACTTACCCAGATTGAGTCAGGAAGATATACACAATTTAAACAGACCAACATCAAATGAGGAAATAGAAAAAGCCATCAAAACTACCCCATTCACCAACCAAGAAAAGCCCAGGACTGGATGAATACACAACTGAGTTCTACAAGACCTTTAAAGAAGAACTAATACCAATATTCTTCAATTTATTTCAGGAAAAAGAGACAGTAATTCCAAACTCATTCTATGAGGCCAATATCACCCTGATTCCAAAACGAGGCAAAGACACATCAAAGAAAGAAAACTTCAGACCAATATTTCTAAGGAACATAAACTCAAAAAATCTTAATAAAGTTTTGGCAAATTGAGTACAAAATCATATATAAAAGATTGTGCACCATGATCAAGAGGGATTCATACCAGAGATGTAAAGTTGGTTCAACATAAGGAAATTAATAAATGTAATTCATCACACCAATAGACTTAAAGATAAGAATCATATGATTATCTCAATAGATGCAAAAAAAAATTTGACAAAATACAGCTACATATTTTGAACATATAGTTTATGTTCAAAACTCTAGAAAAACTAGGGTAACAAAAACATATCTCAACATCGTAAAGGCTATCTATGATAAGCCTCAGGTCAACACCATTCAAAATGGAGCAAAATTGAAGGCATTCCCTCAAAACTGGAACAAGACAGGGTTGCCCACTTTCACCACTTCTATTCAACATAGTTCTTGAAACACTGGCCAGAGCAATTAGACAGTCGAAAAAAATAAAAGGAATATGTATAGGAAAAAAAAAAAGAACTTAAATTAGCACTATTTGACGATGATATGATTCTATACCTAGAAGATCCAAAAAACTCCACCAGAAAACTTTTAGAACTACTAAATAAATTCATCAAAGTAGCAGCATTTAAAATCAACACTCATAAATCAAGGGCTTTTTTTGTATATCAGTGACAAAGTCTTTGAGAAGGAAATGAGGAAAACTACCCCATTCACAGAGAACATAGACACAACAATAATCTCAAAAAAAAAAAAAAAAAGATACATGGGAATCAACTTAATAAAAGATGTGAAAGATCTATACAATGAAAACTACAGAAACCTAAAGAGAGAAATCAAAGAAGACCTTAGAAGATGGAAAGGTCTACCTTGCTCTTGGATACGCAGAATTAATATTATCAAAATGACCATACTACCAAAAGCACCATACAGATTTAATGCAATTCTGATCAAAATCTCAATGGCATTTCTTATAGAAATAGAAAAAGCAATCATGAAATTCATCTGGAAAAATAACAGACCCAGAATAGCTAAAGCAATCCTTAGCAAGAAGAGTGAGCCAGGTGGCACCACAATATCAGACCTTAAATTATACTACAGAGAAGTAGTAACAAAAACAGCATAGTATTGGCACCAAAACACACTGGTAGACCAGTGGTACAGAAGAGAGGACACAGAGACTAACCCACCAAATTAAAACTCTATTAGGTAAAGGTGCCAAAAACATGCACTGGAGAAAAGATAGCATCTTCAGCAAATGGTGCTGGGAAAACTGGAAATCCATATGCAACAAAATGAAATCAAACCCCTATCTCTCACCATGCACAAAACTTAACTCAAAATGGATCAAGGACCTAGGAATTAAACCAGAGACTCTAATAGTTTCTTCTCAGCAAAAGAAACAATATCTGTGAGGTGAACAGAGAGCCTACATCCTGGGAGCAAACTTTTACCCCTCACATATCAGATAGAGCACTAATCTCTAGAGTATATAAAGAACTCAAAAAGCTAAGCACCAAAAAAAACAAATAACCCAATCAACAAATGGGCCAAGGACCTGAACAGGCACTTCTCAGAAGAGGATATACAATCAATCAACAAACATATGAAAAAAATGCTCATCATCTCTAGCAATCAGAGAAATTCAAATCAAAACTACTCTAAGATATCATCTTACTCCAGTCAGAATGGAAGCTATTATGAAGACAAACAACAATAACTGTTGGAGAGGATGTGGGGAAAAGGCACACTCATACATTACTGGTGGGACTGCAAATTAGTACAGCCACTATGGAAAGGAGTATGGAGATTCCTTGGAGATGTGGGAATGGAACCACTATTTGACCCAGCTATGCCTCTCCTCAACCTATACCCAAAGGAATTAAAAATAGCATACTACAGGGACACAGCCACTTCAATGTTTATAGCAGCACAATTCACAATAGCTAAAGTATGGAGTCAACCTAGATGCCCTTCAGTGGATGAATGGATAAAAAAAAATTGGCATATATACACAAGGGAATTGTAATCATCTTAAAAGACAATAAAATCATGATATTGGCAGGTAAATGGATGGTGTTGGAAAAGATAATGCTAAGTGAAATTAGCCAATCCAAAATAAAAAAAAAAAAATCAAATGCTGAATGTTTTTTTTTTTTTTTCAAATTTAAGGAGGCTGACTCATAGGGGGGTAGGGAAGGGGAGCATGAGAGGATTAGATGAATTCTAGATAGGAAAGAGGGATGGGAGGGAAAGAGAGGAGGCAACAAATTAGAAAGGGTTGTGAAGTGTGATAAACATCATTATCCAACGTATGAAGACTTTGGGTGTCAACTTACTTTATATATAAACAGAGAGATGAAAAATCGTAGTATATATGTGTAATAAGAATTGAAATGAAAAAAAGGTACATGTATAAAGGCATTAATTGGCATGAACATACTCTATATACAAAAATATAAAAAATTGTATTCTATATGTAATATGTCTAATAAGAATTGGGGGCTGGGGATGTGGCTCAAGCAGTAGCGTGCTCACCTGGCATGCATGCGGCCCGGGTTCAATCCTCAACACCACATACAAACAAAGATGTTATGTCCGCCAAAAATTAAAGAAATAAATATTAAAAAATTTCTCTCTCTCTCTCTCTCTCTCTCTCTCTCTTAAGAAAAAGAATTGGAATGAATTCCACTGTCATATATTTAAAAAATAAAATAAATAAAAAAATACTTAAAAGCTTATAGATGAATGTTCCAAAAAATAAAAAAGGAACGCAGACCCTTGCCTCAGCCCAAAAAAAGTAGCCTCACCAGTGCTCCACCCATTGACTCCACTGCTAAATACTGACTAAAGTAAAACTTGCTGATCCCAGATTTTCTTCCGCTCATGTGCCTTTTTCATGTGTGTTTCATTTGTTCTAACAATTGGACCAGGATTTCCTCTATAGTGGAATTGGAGCCCCAAGATCACACAGATAAATGAGAATGTTCTATATGTGTCTTACTACGTAATTTATAGGACTGTATTTATATACATATACCACAAATTATGCTTTCATGAATAATTTTTACTTTCCAAGTCTGAGGTGAATAAGAAATGTTGCAAGAGTTCTGAGATCTGGTAGAGGTGTTTTTGCTTTGGAATCAAGACATAGCTAATCCTAATACCAGTCCACTTGCTTATTAGTTGTGGGAGTTTGTTCATAGGAGGAAAGAGATACTACAGCCTGGGTGTTATGGCTAAGCCCAAATTGCCAAATAAGTTTGTATTTTGTATATTTAAACAATAGAGTCAAGGCTGGGGGAGATTACAGGCTATGTGTCCCTAATCTACTGGGACCTCATCTTTCTTTCTTTCTTCGTTTTTTTCCTATCTGCTATTTGCAATGGAGAAAAGCAAGCAAACAAACAAAATATATAACCAGTATGAAGTTGGAAAGAATAATCTGTTTTGGGGCACTTCCTATTTAGAGCTTCCTCCTCTCACTCAGGGCATTGTTTCTCATACTTTTGGGGCTTGAAAAGAAATATTGACAAAAAAGCATTATCTGTCAACTCTAGCATATAAAGAGAGAGACCAAGCCCTTTAAGGCCCTAACATCAGGTTATCATAGCTCTCAAAACTGAAATGTGGGTATTGTGAACTAAGAGAATGTGGGTACTGTAATGAAGACAGTCAAACTTGAGTGTGTAGTATTTTATTAGTAACACAAGAAAATTATTCTAGATAGGCTGGGTTATGCTGTTAATATAAGTTTCTTTTTATGTTGTTAATGTGACTATTAGAAATATTTAAATTACCCTTGTACATTATGTGTTGTTTTCAGTGCCAATTTTTGCTTTAGGGGATTTCTTCCTAGTTCAAAGATCAATCTGTCCCCTAACAAGAACAGAGAGCATCCAGTCATGTTTGTACATGCCTGTAATTCCAGCAGCTCAGGAGGCTGACACAGAAGTATCACAAGTTCAAACCCAGCCTCAGCAAAAGCGAGGTGCTAAGAAACACAGTGACACCTTGTCTTTAACTAAAATACAAAAAATAAAAAAGGGAGGGTGCTAGGGATGTGGCTCAGTGCAAAGTTCCTCTGAGTTCAATCGCTGATACCTAAATAAATAAACAAACAAATAAACAGGAACAGAGAGCAGAAAAATGTTAAATGAAATTTTATAATAATTGTCATTATGTTATGTTTATTCCTGAATAACATGCAGGCATATATAATCTATAAATTGAAATTACCTTGTATGAAAGGTTAAATGCAAATGCTCTGCTATTTGGACTAGATCTTATTTCTGGAAGAAAATCTTGCTTAAAATAGGAACAGCCTGAGGCTCTGGGGTGCAATTCCCAGACCTCAAAAGAAAAAAAAAATGCAAAAAACAACCTGTCATAACCTTATTCATGCCTGCATTGGATACTATTCCCTGTCATTTAAAAGGAAGGCTCACTGGTCTCACATTTGAGGGGCAATGTCAAATTAGCAACACTTAGTGAGAACAGTCCAATCTTGTGTAATGCCAGAGAGAAAGAGGCAGGCTTCCTCAATCACTGTTTTTCTACTGACTCTACCATTTCTGCCATTCAGCTCTGGACTTCACTCTCATTCTTGGGAGTCCAGGATTGCTTTGCTGTGCAGTTGCTGAACCTTCCTTGGGAGCAGGATTGGTTCCTTAGCACCAGGAAATGGTGAGTGTGCAGTGTCCTGGGAAAGGAGACTGTGGGAGGAATACTTTTGGAACTGCAAAAGTGGCTCTGGTGGGAACAGAAGATAGCACATGGGGACTTTGAAGAGTCTCTGGAGACTGCATACCTAAGCCATCCAATGGGACAGTATGCCTCCAGTTCTATTGGCCATCCAAGTGGGGAGCATGTCAGTGGAAGAGACTCCTCACTGCCTTATCCTCAGAAAACATCCTCAGCCCCTGCCTAAAATACTATCTGGCAGGTGTGTACCTGGAGCAGAGTGTATTCCCAGATGCTGGTGATTAACAGGTGGGATATTATCATAATCAAATATCCACAGGCTTCATTTCCTGAAAGGGGAGGAGCTGTGGTTTAGAGGGACTTCACATTTTCCTGAGCTAGCTAATTTTCATTTTTCTATCTTGTTTCCTTACTTTTATTTTTATTTTAATTTTTTATATTTTTATTTTTGTTTATTATTTATTTATGTTAATGGAAGCTGAACGAAGGGATACTTTACTGAGCTATATCCCTGGTATTTATATTTTTATTTTAGGAATAGTTCTAGCTAACTTGCTGAGATTGAACTTGTTATGTTTGATTTATCTAGAATTTTCTATTGCAATTAAATATATAATGTTTACATACATATGGATTTATATGTGGATTTTGTTTATATTGTGATGCTTTCATCATTATTGTAATAGTATAATTTTGCAATATACACAAATGCCAGGTAAGTATAGTTACTTCTTTTGCCCTTATAATTGAAAAGTATTTTAGCTAAAGTTATATATAGTTTGTGTGTGTGTGTGTGTGTGTGTGTGTATGTTGTGTGGATTTATTAGAACATTTGGTTCCTTATTTCATTTAAAGTAAAGCATGTTGATTTTTTTATTATTGCATTATAGTTATACTTAATATCCAGGTTTATTTTAACCATACAAATATGAAATATAATTTGCTCCACTTCAGTACCCAAGTTTCTACCTTCACTTCTCTGCCATTTATTTATAGATTTTTAAAATTACTTCTTTATAGAATACACATAAATGAAGACTTCACTGTATATATTCGTATATGTACATGGAAATTTTGGTGGAATATATTTTAGGTTAATTTGGGAGAAATTGTCATCTTTGTAATGATGAGTTTTATCATCTACACATGGGATTGTAATTGAGTCTTTTATTTGCTTCTGATTATTTATATTATTTCATAAGTTCTACATATTTTTTCTAAACATGTACACATGTAAAATACCACATGAAAATGGCACATATATAAAAATTATACATAGTGTTTAAACTAATTTTTATCTGGATATTGTATGATTAGAAATGTGATTTGACCTAGTGACCAGAAAAAGATTATGATTTGTCTATTCTAAGATGTACATTCTTTTGAATTATTCCCCTGGATTTTAATTGTTTAGATGAATACTGTTGTGTTCTTACATATTATCATGGTCACACATGCTGTAATTTTAGTAAGTCTGTGATGGCTAGTATCATGTATCTTCAATAGAAAAATAGTTTCCACAAATAGATAACTTAAACTCCTCTTGAGTTTATGAGTATTCATTTGTTTTGTATCTTCATCAGTACTACTTAATTTTGTCGATGATGGTGGCTTATGTTATATTTCTCTAATTTCTAATGATGTTGATTTTTTATGATAAACACTTAGATATTTCCATCATAAATGGGCAGTTCAAGGCTCTTGCCTGCATTTGTGTGTGTATGTGTGTGTTTCTGTGTGTGGTTTCTGACTACAAGGAGAAGAAAATAGATCCAAATACGCAGACAGAGTTTGACTTCAAGCAAAAAAAATCTTTTACTTAGTTATTATATATATATATGTGTGTGTGTGTGTGTGTGTGTGTGTGTGTGTGTGTGTGTTTTATATGTATATTTTATGTTTATATATATTTATGTTTATATATTTTGGCAAATTCTAGAAGTACTCATACATAATTTATTGCTTAATGATATGTTGTGAAGATAGCAACGAAAAGACATTAATTTTTAGAAATAGTTACATAATTTGTTTTCAAATTCTGATAACCCCTTTAGATTAATTTCTTTACTGAGTCACTCAAGACCTCTGATGTGTTTTTGGCACCCTATTATCTTCAAGCATGTAGCCTTCTATGGAATCTGGTTTGAGAGCTCTTTTCCTGAAGGGTTCCTTAACATGAAAGAATTAAAACACATTTGGTTTTTTTCGTGGAATGTCTTCTCTATGCTCTCTCTTCAAAATGGAGAGAAAATAATATTTCTCCAGACTGACATCCCTGTATCAGGAGTAAATCAGCCTTTGAGGGGCTCTCAAGGGATTTTATTCAGTTCTGTCTCTGGGTGGTTCTCTGGGTGCTGCTTAATTGCCATTTAGTGTCTAGAAACCCATGTTTTCTCATCTCTACAATGAGAATAATTTTAGAGGACACAGATGACTAATGCTCTTCATGGAGGCAATTAATACCTGTAGTGCTGTATTACACAGCTGACAAAGCACCTGGAAGACACTGTGCTGATACTAATTGTTTAGCCATTATCTGTCACTCTAATGAATTTTCTCCTAAAAGCTTGTAATAATCTTTTCACTGTAGGCATCCACATTACTCACATTTGCAAATGTAAAATGTTGAATCTTCCTTTTCTGAATTCCAGATTCTAGTTCTCTTGAAATTCAAGGTGGTGCAAATACTTATGTTTTTGTCTTCATTTTACACTGTGTTCCCAATAAAATAATTCTCTGCTTTATGCCTCTGTTGCTCTTGTTTAGCTATATTTAGAAAATGACATAGAAATGTATTATTTGCTGATTTGTAAAGAAGGGTTGAGAATATTTTTGACTGATATCTCTCCTTGATAGAAACTGAACAAGAAGTTTGCTGGGTCCTTGAAAGGGAGCCTCATAACCAATCAGGTGTATGAAAAAGTTTTGTTTATGTATTATATATATTATATATGTGCTTGGTTATATATTGACTATATAGTACATAGTATAGTCTGCATTTTTTTAAATTAATATGTATTCTAATTTGTTAAACATGATAGCAGAATGCATTTCAATTCATAGTACTCAGAGCACAATTCTTATTTTCTATCATTGTACACAAAGTAGAGTCACACCACTAGTGTCTTCATACCTGTACTTAGGTAATCATATACATCTTGTTCCACCATCTTTCACCCCCATACACTCTTCGTTCCCTTCTCTTCCCTTTGCCCTATCCAAAGTTTCTCCGTTTCTCCCATGCTCCTTCATCCTACACCCATTATGGATCAGCACTCACTTAGCAGAGAAAATATTCAGCCTTTGGCTTTTGGAGATTGGCTTACTTCACTTAGCAAAATGTTCTCCAACTTCATCCTTCATCCATTTGCCAGTAAATGCCATGATTTTTTTCTCTTCTGAGTATATTCCATTGTGTTTATATAACAGTTTCTTTATCCATTCATCTAATAAAGGGCATCTAGTTTGGTTCCACAGTTAGCTAATGTGAATTGTGCTGCTATAAACATCCATGTGGCTGCTTCACTGTAGAATGCAGATTTTAAATGCTTTGGGTATGAACCAAGGTGTGGGATAGCTGAGCCAAATGGTGATTCCATTTCATGTTTTCTAAGAAATTTCCATACTGCTTTCCAAATAGTGTGCCATCTTCCCCACATTGTCACCACACTTATTGTTGCTTGTATACTTAATATCTGACATTCTGAATGAAGTAAGATGAAAATCATAGAGATGTTGAACATTTTTTTCATATATTTGTTGAGCCTGTGTATTAGTTTTAAGTATAAGAAGTGTTTTAAGAATAAGAAGTGTTTTAAGAATAAGAAGTGTCTCTTCAGTTCCTTAGCCCATTTATTGATTGGTTATTTTTA
This sequence comes from Spermophilus citellus, assembly GCF_964194105.1. Classification (NCBI taxonomy): domain Eukaryota; kingdom Metazoa; phylum Chordata; class Mammalia; order Rodentia; family Sciuridae; genus Spermophilus; species Spermophilus citellus. The sequence continues at coordinate 60,818,693 of NC_138184.1, forward strand.
TTTATTTATTTATTTATTTGGTGTTAAGGTTTTTGAGTTTTGAGTTTTTATTTTTTTTTAGTTACAAGGGGAGTGCAGGTACATCTGTCAGGAGAAAGTCTTCAGGGTTCGCCACAGGAGGCCAGGCACTCCCACACCCAGCACTGCAAAATGAAGTAGACTCAGGATCACCTGAGAACACCACTTTGACACAGTGATAGCCATTCCTAACCACATTTTTTCCACTTCCTATTCAGGACTGCTTCCTTAGGTCACAGGAGTCATTAAAATTATTCCTGGATGGTGAAAACATACCCCCTTCATGTACCACAGCCACAACTTGCCACAACAGGGACCTCAGCATATGGTAAGATGGTCCTCACCAACCCACTGCACCAAGGTAAGAAAGGGAGAGTAAACTCCTGCAGGAAGGCCCACTGCTGCAGTCTGGCTGGGCACAATTCAGGAGCCACTTATCAAGCAGAAATGAACTTTATTTTTAGAACACACACACCACACCACACTAGCTCTTCAGGAATTCCCTCAGACCCCAACTGCCAACCCCGGCTTCCCAAAACCTCTCAACCCCCCCACTCCTCCTGCTCTTGAGGCCGATTGGCTGGGTCGCGTGGGCGGAGCCAAAAAAGTCCCCTAATGAGCAGCTCCGTGGTCTGAAAGAGCGGGGTAAAAATGGGAGTTCATAACCCACTTGAATCAAAATGTGAAATATGATATGTCAAGAACTATGTAATGTTTTGAACAACCAACAATAAAATAACTAAAATTAAAAAAAATATTTGGATCCATTTTTTCATGAGCGCTCATCATATATGATATATGGACATAAGTACATACAAACATACAACACAAAACATAAGTGTGCACACATAATATAATACATACAGGTGAAATCTCCTTGGCAATGTTTAAAAACTCTATAGTCAAAAAATAGAACTGATCAGGAAAACATTAACGTAGGTCTGTATGAGCTCAAAAAACAAAATAGAACTTCATGATATGTGAAAGGGCAATAATAAAATAGATATTGAAAAAAGCATCCTGGTTCTGTCGCACATGTAAGGATAGCCAAACTGGAGCTCTGGATATCAGTTATTATGGATTTGAGCAAAATCATCTTATTTTTGGTCTGTAGAAATCCCTTTAGTTAATCTCTCTGGAATCCAAATCAGCTACTGTTCTCCCTGTGGAAACACACAAACAGACCCCCGACTCCAGACAATCACTGGGTCAGGACCTTAGTTAATCTCTCTGGAATCCAAATCAGCTGCTGTTCTCCCTGTGGAAACACACAAACAGACCCCCAACTCCAGACAATTACTGGGTCAGGACCTTTCTATTGTCCTGTTAGAATATCCTTCCAAAGTACCTTGGGCTTATGTACATTTTTTGGACATATATGCCTTTCCACAGCACTAAGCCCTGATGAATTTAAATTTAAAAAGTTTACAGTAAAAAGGGTTATTTTAAGTTTATCTTTGGATAGTATATACCTCTTCCCAATTCCCTGTTTTTACTTTAATAAGTACATTTTAATAGTTTGATGAACTCTTTCAACTATGCCTTGTCCCTGTGGATTGTATGGGATTCCTGTTATATGAGTAATGCCAAATGATGAGCAAAATTGTTAAAAAGAGATAGAAGTATAACCAGGGGCATTATCTGTTTTTAACTGTTTTGGAATGCCCACAGTGGCAAAATTTTGTAAGCAATGAGCTGTAATATCTTTAGTTTTTTCCCCAGCATGAAGGGAGCCCATCAAATATCTGGAAGAAGTATCAACTGTAACATGCAAATATTTTAATTTCCCAAATTCTGGCAAGTGTGTGATGTCCATCTGCCAAATATGGTTAGGTATCAGTCCTCTAGGATTGACTCCAAGATTAACTTGTGGTAAAAAGGTCACACAATTTTGACATTGTTTTATTATTTGTCTAGCTTGTTCATTAGTTATTTTAAAATGCTTTTGTAAGTTATTAGCATTGACATGAAACTTTTTATGAAAATTTGTATCTTCTTCCAGTGTAGAGAAAATATATGTGTCATGTGTAGTTTTATCTGCTAAATCATTGCCCAAATTAAGAGCTCCAGGCAATCCTGTGTGTGCCCTGATATGTCCTATAAAGAATGGATCTTTTCAGTCCCAGATTAGACTTTGTATAGTGGAAAGCAAAGAGAAAACAGTAGAGGAAGGGGAAATCCTACCAGCATCTTCAAGGGATATTATAGTATTAACAATATACTGACTATCAGAAAATAAATTAAATATAGAATCTTTAACCATCACAAAAGCTTGTAATACTGCATTAAGCTCTACCTTTTGAGCTGATTGTTTGGTACTAAAAATGTAAAAGTTTGATCAGGTGTAACTATTGCTGCTGTACCATTATTCGACCCATCAGTGAATATATTTGGAGCATTCATGATAGGTGCTTTTCTTGCCATTTTTTGGAAAAATTACAGGATTCGATGACCAGAAAGACAATAAAGGATTTGATGGTAAGTAGTTATCAAATGAAACATTAGATTTGCACGTGATTATTGCCCAAGTATTTAGCTCATTAGCTAACTCAGCAATTTGATCCATAGTATATGGAGTAATAATTTTATTGGGAGAAATTCCAAACACTCCCTTTGCTGCTTTTATTCCTTTGAGTATTAATTGTCCTACAGCCTCAGGATATCTAGTAAGAATAGTGTTAGGAGAATAAGATAAATGTATCCATAATAATGGACCTTCTTGCCAAAATACCCCTGTAGGAATATTTTTGTTGGTAGTACAATAAATAATAAAGGCAAACTTATATCAATTCAATCCAAATGCATATTTTCCATATATGTTTCAATGATTTTTAGTGTCTTTCTTGCTTCAGGTATTAACATTTGTGGTAAATTTGGATCTGATGGACTTATAAGGATATCAAATAAAGGTCCCCACTCTCCTGTTGGTATACCTAGATAAGGGCTTATCCAATTTATGTCTCCTAATAACTTTTGAAAGTCGTTAAGTGATTTGAGTTCATCTACTCCTATTTGAATTTTTGGTGGACGGACCATGGTTGAGGATAATAGAACTCCTAAATAATTAATTGGAAAATTTAATTGTAGTTTACCTATTGCTATCTCTAGATAATAATTTTTTAATAAATTTGTAAGTGTGGCATAACATTCTAGCAATGTGTTTTTATCTTTGTGGGCTAATAATACATCATCCATATAGTGAATTATTTGTACTTCAGGATTTTGATTTCTAAGTGGCTGGATTACTTTGTTAACGTAAATTTGACACATAGTTGGGCTGTTAGCCATCCCTTGAAGGAGTACTTTCCATTCATATCTCTGATCAGGACCTTCATGATTCAATGCAGGGATAGTAAATGCAAAACATGGACTATCCTCAGGATGAAATAGAATTGGAAAAAAACAATCTTTAATATCTACAACTAAAACATACCAGGTTTTTGGCAAAGCAGACAATTGAGGAATCCCTGATTGAGCAGGTCCCATAATAACCATCTCATTATTAATGGCTCTTAAATCTTGCAATAATCTCCATTTACCAGATTTCTTTTTGATGACAAAAGTGGGAATATTATGGGGAGATACAGAAGGTTGTATATGTCCTTCTGCTAATTGTTGTTTGACCAGGTCATGGGCTGCTTGTATCTTTTCTTTAGTCAGGGGCCACTGAGGAACCCATACTGGTTTTTCTGATTTCCAAGTAATTTTTATTGTCTCAGTGACCCCTCCTGAAAATCCAATCCATGTCGGTCTGTTCCTTGATCTATTTGTATTGGTGCTGCTATACCTTGTTCTTGTTCTTCTAATCTTTTTACTATCCTAAAACCTTGTCTAGCCATAATAGTGGGCACATTTGGATTGATGTTATTTGTTAATGTTAGTCCTAATTGATTTGGACATCTCGGCCCCATAAATTTATGAGAAGATGATCCAATACATATGGCTGTATAATTCCTTCACATCCTTCAGGATCCTTCCAATCTAATACCATTGCACTTCTATGGGGATGAGTTCCCACTCCTAGGCCTCAAAGCGTTTGAATGGCTTGTTGTAATGGCCAATGTTTTGCCCATTGTTGACGAGAGATGATGCTAAGGTCTGCACCTGTATCCTTGAGTATTTAGTTTTAGCATAGGGCAAGAATCTAAATTTAAAGAAAGCATAGCCCAATCTACACCTGTGGAGCCTAATCCCCTGGAACATATTTCTACAGTACGATTGGAAAATTTATCATGTAGGCTGGGTATTATTAGTAACTATGCTATGCTATCTCCTGGTGAAATTACTGATGTACCCTTTGGAGAACTGGCTATAATTTTTATTTCACCTTTAAAAATGGGATCAATTACCCCAGGACATATCATAAGTCCTTTTAGAGTAGAAGAACTGCGTCCCAATAATAAGCCTACTGTTCCTTTGGGAAGAGGTCCTTTTACCCCTGTGGGAATGATTTGAACTCCTAACTCTGGAGTTAGTACTGTTCTGGCTGAGGCACCAATGTCCAATCCTGCGCTTCCTCTGGTTTGTCTAGTGAGGGATCTAATGGACAATGTGACCTAGGCACTACCCTGATGGGGTTGCTGGGTTCCTCCAGTGCCCTGTATATTTGTGGTCTTGGGCACCGGAGCATTGGGCCCCCCTGTCCATTTGTTTGGAAATGGAGCCTGATGCCTTTCTCCACGATACTGTGGATAGACACCTGGTCCTTGTTCACTTTTTGATAAAGGAGTACCCTCTATGGTGGTTTGAGAATGGCATTCATTAGCCCAATGTCTCCCTCTATGGCACTGTGGGTATTCTACTCCTTTGATACCTAGTTTTGTTAAACCCTCCTCCTATGGGGCAATTCCTTTTAAAATGATCTGTTTGTTCACAATTATAACATGTTTTTGGCCTGGCATCTAAAATCTGTTGAACTGCAGCTGCCAAGACTTGCCCTGTTCATTAATCTCTCTACATAATTTAATATATGTGTTTAAATCTTCATGTTTCCATGGTCTAATGACTTCTCTGCACCAACGATTCACTTGCTCATAAGCCAGTTGGTTTATTAATGGCATCGCTTGTTCTGTATTCCCAAAAACTCTGGTAGCTATTTGAATAAGCCTAACTACAAATTCAGCGTAGGGTTCATTAGCTCCTTGTATTACCTTAGATAATTGACCTTGTAAAGTCTCCCATGCCCTAACTGCATCTGCAGCAATTTGTGAGTATATGGCAGGATCATATGCAATTTGTTGCTGCTGATCCTCATAAGCTCCCTTTCCTAACAACATATCTAGATTTCTCTGAGGATAACCAGCTGCTGCATTTCGCCTAGCCGTCTCCTTGCAAAATTCCTCATTGGCAACCTTCCATAACAGGTATTGTCCTCCATTTAGCACAGCTTTACACATACTAGCCCAATCTGCTGGCGTCATGTTCAAGTTGGTAATGGATTCGACCATGCTTACAATGAAGGGTGCTTGAGGACCATAGGTTGTTACAGCCTCTTTTAGCTGATTCACTGTTTTGAACAAAAAGCACAGCCCTCCTTACCTCTCCTGGGATCTGAGGCTATTCTAAAGCATGGTGAATTTGCTGCCCTCCTGCCTGCTCAAATACAGGGCATGTTAATATTTGAGATCCTGTCTCAGGATCCCATCTATCAACTATGGGGGTTGGGGGCCTCCCAGCATATGGAGGTGGCGCTGTTGGTTGGACACTTACACCCTCTGGGTATAGAAAGGTGTCAGTAGCAGTCTCCTATTGTACCTTTTCCCCTGATGGCTTTTTCTGCTCTAAATTTTCTTCCTCTGTCTGACTAGCTCAAGAGACCTTCTCTTGAATTTTTTCCTCTGTCTGACTAGCTCAAGAGACCTTCTCTTTTACATGAATCGATATGTCTTCTCCTTCCTCTACCATTGTCTGAACTGAAGGCTTTGGACTAAGCAAACAAGATACAAATGTTCACAATGGCAATGTGCCAACTGGCAAAGTCCCTGGGCTTTTCTTTTCTATTCTTTTTAAATTTTCACCTTGATGGTTCCATTGTGATATATTTAACAACACCTCCTTTAAAAGCCATGGGCTACATTTTTGTATTGTATCAACATACGCCCTGCCTGCTCTTCCTAGGATGCCTCCTTCCTCTAACAATTTACTTAACACTCTTTTGGTTTGTTTTTTACTAATTTCTGATGCCATATTTCTACTATAACTATAATACAACCCAACAAGATAACGCCAAGCAAAACTGAAACAGAATGAAACAAAAGTGAAACAACAAAAAATCATTATAATAGCCTTTCTATCCTCCTGAAAAGTCCATCTGTCCTTTCTCCCTATCTGTTCCTCAGACGCAAATAGTTTTTCCTCAGATGTGAGCGATTTTTCTTCCTTCTTACACATCTCCAGGGACAGGCAACTTAAAACAAAAACGAAACAAAACAAAAGAAGAATCTTAAAATGGCTACCCATCCTCTCACCCTGCCCTCAGGAGCGAGCAGTTTACCTTATCACTTACCCTAAGTCATTCCCCGTGCAGGACACCAAATGCTGCAGTCTGGCTGGGCACAATTCAGGAGCCACTTACCAAGCAGAAATGAACTTTATTTTTAGAACACACACACCACACCACACAAGCTCTTCAGGAATTCCCTCAGAGCACAACTGCCACCTCCGGCTTCCCACAAGCCTGTCAACCCCCCCTCTCCTCCTGCACTTGAGGCCGATTGGCTGGGTCGCATGGGTGGAGCCAAAAAAAGTCCCCCAATGAGCAGCTCTGTGGTCTGAAAGGGCGGGGAAATAGCCCAATGAACATCACTGCAGAGGAGCCAATCAGCTGGCAGCTAGAAGTTTGCTGGAAGCTGGAAGTTTGCTGGGGCCCCTTATGAAGCCCACACACAGGTTGCAGCAGTGGGAAGCTGGGTGTGATGGACTCCCCTTCAGGGCACAGCCTTGCTCTTACCAGAATGAACTACAAGAACAGCCCTCATCACCTCCCCTGGGATCTGACGCTATTCTCAAGCCTCAGGATGGATGATACAGAGCAGGGTACTCAAGCTACACAGAGACCTTAAATAATATTAAGGTGGAGTACATCACCCCATGAATGTAATGTCCAGTAAGGAGAAACAGACTTACTGAAAAAGCCTCAGAATGCTAATGGAAAGCCACAGTTGGGCACCTCCCAGAGAGCCAGGGCCATCCCACCTTGCTCTGCCCCCATCTTGGGACCTTGTTTTCACAGAATCCAGACAGTGGGTGGTGAAGAGTTGTTGCAGAGGTGGGGCAGGGTGTAGTGGGAATTTTCACAGGAGCTAGGGAGATCACAGGAGTCTCCATGGAGCAGATGATGACAGAACAAAAGCCTGATGTATGGGCCACCTGAAGCCCAGGTGCCACAGATGGCTGTGAAGAGGAACAAGACCCAGTGAAGGTCCTGAGGCTGGAGCAAAGCTGTACTGGGAAAAGGAGAGAGGCCTGTGTGGCTAGAGGTGAGTAGAGAAGTCACAGGAGATGAGAGCAGAGACCCTGGGGTAGAAAATTTATCAGGACCCAAGTCTTTCCACACCTTACTCCCAAGCCTAAAGAGCAGTGTAGACTGAGCAGGGGTTGTGGCTCAAAGGTAGAGTGCTCACCTAGCATGCGTGAGGCAGTGGGTTTGATACCTAGCACCACATAAAAATTAAATAAACAAGGGAGGCGGGAGGGGGTTAGCAATAATGGAGGAATGTGATGGACATCATTATCCAAAGTACATGTATGAAGACATGAACATACTTTATATACAAACAGGTATGAAAAATTCTTCTATATGTGTAATAAGAATTATGATGCATTCCACTGTCATGAATTTTAAAAATAAAACCAATTGAAAAAATTTAAAAAACATATTATGTCCACCTATAAATAAAAAATACATTTGAAAAAACGATCGGTGTAGACTAATTTCCTTGACCATCTAGTAATTTATATACTATTTATATAACATTTAGTAAATTATATAAGAATTTATATAATATTATTATGTGATTTTACTTCTTTATTCTTTAAAATATAAAACTTACCAATGTCATAATTTATTATACACTTTCAAGATGTGTGAAGGTGTTCACCTAAGCCCCCAAGTACAGGATTACCCTACTTGAGATGCTGAAGACCACAGGAAAATTTGTCTGGGAAGCTGAGGAGGTCATGGACCATGGGTGTAAAAAGGCCTCTTAAACATCCAAGCATGGTGGGCTTTGTGTGTGTGTGTGGGGGGGGGGGGCTTGGGATTAAACCTGGTGTCTTGTGTATTTGAGGCAAGCACTTTACCAGCTGAGCTATATCCTCAGCCACTCAGCATAGTATTGAGAATATAACTAGACATGGGACTCTAAGGTTTATTGGAGAGGTCTCTTAAAAATGGAGACTTAAATGATGTCAAAGTCAAGAGAGAAATAATAGGGAGAGACAGAGAGCATAGACAGGGTGAGAAGAGTTACAAGGCTCAAATGGAAGGCTGTTCTACATTGCCAAGTTAATCAGGAAGGAGACAAAATGAAAGCAAGGAGATTTTTTAGATAGGTAGGATGTCCTCAGAGCTAAGAAAAAAGAAGGAGTCATCAACTGGGTAATATGCTATGGACAGAAAAAGAGATATGAAGACAAGACATATTAAAATGGATTTAGAAATGCTGAGATCACAAAGACAATGAAAATTAAACCATCAGCTTAGGCTTTGGGAAAAAGCTTGATTGGAAGAGATTACTCCAGAATTAGAAGATAGTGTATAAACAAGTTTTCAGCAGGTAAACAGACTAACAGGGTGGGCCTTGAGAGAGAGGAAGGCAGGTTGGACAGGATCTCTTTCGTTTACTAATACAAGAACAACCCACCCTCTTTTTTTTTTTTCAAAGAGAGAGAGTGTGTGTGGGGGGAAAGAGAGAGAGAAAGAGACAGAGGGGGGGAGGGAGAGAGAGAGATTTTTTAATATTTATTTTTTAGTTCTCGGCAGACACAACATCTTTGTATGTGGTGCTGAGGATCGAACCCGGGCCGCACGCATGCCAGGCGAGTGCGCTACCGCTTGAGCCACATCCCCAGCCCAATCCACCCTCTTTTAACTACTCCTTCCCTACGTAGCTGGGTTTCACCTCTCTGGAGACTGAGATTCCACATTTCTTAATTTGCTGTTCTCCCTGGTGCTTTCTAGCTTTTTCTTTCACCCTCATAGTCTCTCTTTGCAACTCCCTCACCATATTCTACCTTGCACTTTATGCTTTGAATATGTCCTTGCTGCTCTGCTGCTGCAACTTGTTTTGTTGTTTTCAATGGACATATCTATTATAGGGAGAAATATAATTAATAGAGTATTTTATTTTTCACAGACAGAAGAATAGAAAGCAAAAGAAGGCTTTATTTTGCATGTGTATAAATGATAAATACCAGTATCTTTTGATAATGACCAAAGTAATTCTGTTGTGGGAATACTCACGGTACAGAGAGGAAGGATGCCACACTATCTTCATTCACACTGAGTGGAAGAGGGGTTGGCAGGGGCTTGACCACAGGTCCTGCTACAGCCAGGGGCAAAGGCACATCTAATTCAGGCAGCAGTGAGTGAGAACACAGGCCCTGAGAGAGAGGAAGGTGGGTTGGACAGGATTTCTTTCCTTTACTATTTCAAGAACAAGCCACCCTCTTTTAACTGCTCTGCCATTCAACACACAATACCTTCTCTCCCTTCACCAAAATGCATGTGGGGTTTTACCAGTAATGACCAGTTCTCTGACAGAATCCTCTCCAAAAACCCCCTTCTTGGGTTCAAATAATCTTTAGGATGGCTCTTCCATCCACCTGTTTCTCTGTAACCTGTACCACTTTCTTCATAATAACCCCAGAAACAAAAGTACAATATTACCCTGATGGTTGTGAACCCCTCTGGCAAATTAACAGGACCTATTAGGGGGTTCCAAGATCTTCATAAGATTTGCATACCTAGTGGGGGACAGCATTGTAGAACACTCTCTGCCTGTGGCATCTGATGCTATCTCTAGTTCATGACTGCCAGATATTAATATTGTTGGGTGTGTGGGAGACTCCCCCTTCTTCCGAGAACATCATGGAATCCCTTACCCCTCCTCCTCCTTTCCAAAGGGTTCCAAGCAGAAATGTACCAAATTCAAAGGTTTCCTCAACCAATCCCCACAGGACAGTGTCCGCTTGCAGTTCCTGAGGCACCCTGCCAATTACCACCCCCTAAGTTGCCTAGGTAACTCTTCTTAAGCACAAGCTTGGAAGCTCTCTCTCTGCTCTCTGCCCTCTTCCTCTTCATTCTCTCCTCCCTCTGCTTTCTTCCCTCTTCCGCTCCTCTCCTTCCTCTCCTCCTCTCCTCTCTGTTCTCTGCCTCTCCTTTGGGCAGCCCCTCAATAAAATCTCTTGGTCAAATCTCCATCTCAGGTGAGTCACTCGCTTTTCAAATATAAATATAGAATGTTATTTTTGCAGGTAACACAGAAACCTTTTGCTGATGGGGAAAAATTCATGCATATTTAGGTGGCAGGGGGTGAAGTAGTACTACTCATTGCTAAGTAGCCATTGGTGCATTCAGTGTAAAGCAAACAAAACAAAACAAACCAAAAAAAAACCCCACCACAACTCAAGAAAACGAAGGAGGGTGACACTCAACACAATGAGTTCAGTCCTTGACAAAAGGAGTGTATCCACTTCTGGATAAGAGAGCTATATTGTTAGACCAATAATATAAACATGTATAAGGCTCATAGACAGCAGTTTTGCAATTTCCTTCCTTATCTCTATTCTCTTTCTTTATCCCAGCTGGGTTCCTGCTCATTTTGCTTCCCTCTTCTCTCCTGCTTTTCTCCCTTTCTTCCCTCTATTCCTTCTCTCCACCTGATCTTACCCATCCTTGCAACTTTATTCACCTCTTGTCAGTCTTTCTCCCCATTCTCCTGATTGTTCCCAAACTCCATATATTTCTCCCTCTTTCTTCTTCATCCACATTCTCCCTCTGTCCTGCCTGCTATAGGCCCCTGTCCCCATGCTCAAGACACCCACATCCCTAGGCCTCCTTCCTGAAGTGCTTGTCCCTGGGCTCCTTTTGCCACCTGTTACCTTTCTTCTTGTCCAAGCACCACAGTTGCTGTATGCTATTCCTTCAAGTAATACATCCTCTCCTCTCTCTCTCTGCCTGAGATCTCTCCTCTTTCCTTCTTCAAATATAATTATAGAATGCTATTTTTGCAGGTAACGCAGAAACCTTCACCTCTCTGGAGACTGAGATTCCACATTTCTTAATTTGCTTTTCTCCCTGGTGCTTTCTAGCTTCTTCATTCAGCCTCATACTCTCTCTTTGCAACTCCCTCACCATATTCTACCTTGCACTTTATGCTTTGAATATAGTCCTTCCGGCTCTGCTGCTGCAACTTGCTTTGTTGTTGTTTTTAATGGACATATTTTTCTTCCTCTCTCTCTGCTCCTCCCTGATTTCAGGAGAAATAGGGTTACTTTCCTCCCCATCCTAGGCAGAGTCACTTGTCCCTGAATACACACCCCCCATAGGAATGAAGTAATCCAGACTATGGGCATGACACCAGAAAATCTCAGAAATGATTATCTCCCAAATTGGCAAGTGAATTAAAACTCCAGACAGAGAACATAGGTAAGGTAGACTTTGAGTAACCACTTTAAAATCCCCTCTTTCTGAAAACAGGCAGAATCACAGCTTTTGAGACAGGAGTCTCCTGTGTTTCTCCTTTGCTACCAAAACAATAAACCCTTTCCCTTTTTCCTAAAAACTATGTTCTTGTTATTGGATTGGTGTTAGGGAAAATGACCCAGCAACAGCCCCAGTTCTTTAACACTGTAAACATTCCCCCTCAGATACCAATATATGTCTAGAT